>NC_047506.1:11551583-11876151 GCF_902827115.2 Pseudochaenichthys georgianus | reverse complement strand
CTTCTTCCCTCTAACACAGGGCTAGATGCTAAAGTAGACAATATAGTGTGTTTGCTAAACAGAAGCCCTCTGTTTCACTGGATTTGATTTAATTTATAAAGCTGATCGAAGTGTTTCTGTTCCCCTTGGTTTGATTTTGCCACAAACTGTTTGTTTTTAAAAATGGAAACTCCCGTCTGGCTGTTCTAAAGAAAAGGAAACAAACGCAAAGCACATCCAATGGCATTCCTCTTACAAATAGTTTAGTTTCTCATGCTTTGACATCATGTTGCCGGCAAAAGTTTATATTTTAATTAGGGCTGTCAAACGATTACAATTTTTAATCAGATTAATCACAGCTTAAAAATTAATTAATAATGATTAATCACCATTCGAACTATGTCCAAAATATGCCATTTATTATGTATATTGTTGTGGGAATGGAAAGATAAATGAAAGAAGGCGGATATATCCATTTAACATACAGTATCTAACACTATCTATGTTTATTATAACATTTTTCTGCATGTCAAAATGAAAGACAACCCACACACCTATCAATCATCAAACCGTGGGGTCTTAATTCATTACGTGTTGATTTCTATCAACGGGGGAGTACTTCAGGAAAGTCGACAGAGGGGGGGGGGGGCTAGTGGAGTACTTCGTGACCACAGAGTGTGCACGTTGTGATCAGCTGTTTTAGCGCAGTTCTCCAGTGAAGGGGGGAGTCTCCCTCCGCAGCCGGTTGGCGTAGTTTTGGCACAGTTCCGTTGTACAGACCGACGTTAACAGCAGCCCTGTCTGTGCACACGGAGACCGACTCTGTCGTCCGGTGATCTAACCGCCTTCTGGAAAAGCTTCACAAGTATGTCGATACGCAAATGCGCTTTGTGACACAAGTGACGGTACGCATTTCAGATTACGCACATAACCTGCGTACCAGTTATGTGCACCCCTGTACCAGAGACATATTATTACTATTATATGGCTCTGCCCTGTACAACAGCAAAATTATTCTCCGTCGGGACTTCCTGCAACAACACCACGCCGTTATCAAAGATGTTCTATTGAGAAGACGATCACTACGTGACAAAAGTTTTCAAAACCGTGGCTACTGAAATCAATCTTAATAACTGCTGTCTGTGCAATTTACTCCGCGCGAGTTGGCAGACTTTATTTTGCTTATAGGCCATAAAGTGAACCCTGTTATCGTTTCCACAAAAGTGGAACTACATAATCTTCAGTTCATAAAAAAGAACGAGTCATGCTTATCCACCAAAAAAAAGTTCGTCGCTAAAATTCCTGCCAATTCTTCTGCACGTAATTATTGGCTGAACTAGTCCCTTCAAAGCGTAATAATATCTTGGTCCAAAGTAGTGCCACGGTTCGTCACGTGATCGTGCTCCACCAATTGGGTAGCTGCATATTGTCAACAGAAGTGAAAGATGGCCGCCTACATGGTTGCGCTAAACCAGATCAAATGGATTCTAAACAGTGCTGTACAGGGCCGGACTGGGACAATAAGTCAGGCCGGGAATTATACACCCAGCCAGGCCACTACAAGTTTTTTGTGCCATTTTGATGAATTATTTGTCAATATTTACAGCGTTGCTGCCCGTAGTGATAGCCCTCTAAATCTACTTCCAAAAAATAACATGGAGATGGGTTACTATTTAAACAAATGTGCAAATCTATTTAGGAACCTATTCATGTGAACATATTTTAAGTGGGAGTGGACCTCAAATCCTATAGGGGGGTCCGGGGGCATTCTCCCCCGGTAAGATTTTTTTTTTAAATGTTGGACTTAAAGCTGGGGTAGGTCATTTTGGAGAAACCAGCTGGAGTGCACTCGAATTTGAAAATACACAACCGGAACAAATCTGCCACTTCCTCACAGAGCCCCTCCTCCAACACACACGAACGCTCACATGACCAATGAGGGCACGAGATAAGTGTGTGCCAGATGGGAACTGACAGGCAGGTAGGCCATCCAGTTACTTTAGCCGGGCCGGCTCAGATGATTGGTCGTGCTTTTTACAGCGCCACGGCTTCCACAGATGATATTTTTTAATGGATTTGTTGTCAAAGCACTTGAGATATTCATTGCTATCGAGATGTTAAGAGCATTCCATGGAATATAACAAAAAGTGTATCTTGAGCCGGTTTCTCAAACTTACCTACCCCACCTTTAAATGCATCAATCTGGTTCACTTTGAGGGGGAAATAAAGAGAGAGACTACACCCACATGAAACAGAACTGTATACATTTAAATAATCATAAAATCATAATAACATGGCCATAACCAATAACATACCATATCCAATATGATAAAACATTGAAACTTGTTTATTTTTTGTTTTTGGTTCATTTATAGTTGTGAGTGTGTCTGGGCTCCTGAACAGCCTCACCTGTCTCCCCCCTTCTCCTCAGCAAAGACTAGTTTAGCTCTCAACAAGTTTTTAAAGTTTATCTTACATTTTTTCACCTAGTTAACGTTTTTTTATTATTATTCATGCATATTTACTAATCACTCTCCCTTCAAATGGAAATATGTGTTTACATGAATGGTGACCAAACCGTGAGACCCACTGAGAACTAAGTTAACTATCTAAACACGCAGCAGAGTCCTTTACCTCACCTGAGCTGTAGTTATCAGCCTCTCAGTCTGACAGGAGAGGACTCTCCTCCACCTTGTTGTTGAAACAGCTCCTTATATCCGTTAGCGCAGCTAGCTAGCGCCAGATGCTAACAACAACAATAGCCTACACGTAACCGATGCGCGCGCTTTCTCTCTCTTGCTCACTTGCGCCACACATACACACACACCCTCCCGAGCTTGAATGACACACAGAGACCAATCGAGGGCATTAGTGTATGGTCTGTATGAAAGTGGCCATGTGGGCAGGCCACATCATGTAGACAGCCAGTCACCCTCTGTGAGGCAGAGTCAGACCCACATTTGCGCAGCGTTGCGTTCACAATACATACATAGCAAAAATCCTCAGGCCAGCAGGCCACTTAGCAAGCCAGGCCATCGGGAAACCTCCCGGTGCTCCCGATGGCCAGTCCGGGCCTGATCACTGCTGTGTGTAATGTCAATTTCAGAAAATGAAGAGAAAGTCAATATACATCTCTTCTTATTTTAAGAAGAAGATGAGTAAAGGAGAGACAGAGCTGGCAGGGGAGCAGCAGCATAGGGGCTCGTGAGGAGATGGCCATACATGCTAGAAAGTACATGTGGAACTCTGTTTTGTAAAAGTGAAACTAAAACGTAAGTACAGTTTTTATTAATGTGATTGTGACCTTTGTAATAATTTAAGTCTTCTACACACTTTAGGTCTGCAGCTCCTTCAAATGAAACGAGAATCTATGCAGTTTTTCCTCTTCTGTGTTCTGAGGTTATGAGCCGACCATTAGTGAAGTTTGTTTTTCATAATGTTCTGTATGCTAATTTAAAAAAGGGTACCAGTTTGTTTATAAAGTATAAATATACATTTTCAAAACAAATGGAATACAAGCTATATGTACACTGAACAAAAATATAAATGCAACACTTTTGTTTTTGCTCCCATTTTTCATGAGATGAACTCAAAGATCTAAAACATTTTCTATATGCACAAAATAACCATTTCTCTCAAATATTGTTTATAAATCTGAAAAAATCTGTGATAGTGAGCACTTATCCTTTTCCGAGATAATCCATCACACCTCACAGGTGTGGCATATCAAGATGATGATTAGCAGAGGTGGGGACTCGAGTCACATGACTTGACTCGAGTCAGACTCGAGTCGCATATTTTTTGACTTGCTTGACTAACATTGATACTTGACTTGACTTTTACTTGCTATTCATGACTTGAGACTTGACTTAAGCTTGAGATAGATGACTTGAAAGGACTTGACTGTTTAAAATTAAATATTGGCGTTTGTTTTTGTAGTGAGATATTACGTTTAGTTTTTTCGAAAAACGTGATTATAGCGCCATGCGCGCAAACCTGGCAACCCACTAGAAGGCAGGAGTCTCACTTAACATGGCAGCGGCTAGCTTTACTCCAAAAATAGTGAAGTTTGGATTCAAGGATTATGTTGTCGACAGAGTTGGGTGTAACGCCTTACTGTAATAATATTACTTTTGTCGGTAACGGAGTAGTGTAACGCGCTACTTTTATAATTCAGTAATCACACTACAGTTACTAACATTGCCCCGACACGCGTTACTTCGTTACTTACTAAAATCAGTCATAATCAAACCTCAACAAACACCTGCAAAGAACACATGCTAAGGTGAAGCTAACGCACAGCTATTTGTTGTTTGTTTATATCACGTGGTCTGTTCTTCTTCTCTGTTTTCCCGGTTGTTGCCTGTTTTGAATGACGAATACACACTACCCCACCGCCGCCTGCTGGTAGGAGAGTTATTGCCACTCACGCATGCGCAGTTCGTACGTGCTCGGCTGAAGTCTTTGCGGTGTCTGATTCCAGTGCAACACATGGCCAACACGCAGGAGAACACGCCGACGCAACAGTGTGAGCAGAGATAGACTGCGCAAAATATACAGATAGCAGGAGACAGAGGACAGCCATGGTCAGATAGGAAAACATTCAGGATCTGGATCAGTCTTATGCGACAATGGAAACTGAACTAAAGAGAACATTTGAAACTTTAGCAGTCTGCGTGATCTGCCTGCAGGGAGGGGCGGGCGGGCCCTGCGAGTAAAGTAACGAGTAAAGTTACGAGTAAAGTAACGAGTAACGAAGTAGTGTAATATATTACTTTTTTTTAAAGTAATATGTAATATGTAATATATTACTTTTTTTTAGTAACGACCCCATCTCTGGTTGTCGATGACGGTAATAAGAAGAGAACAGCGGTATGCAGGGTCTGCAGCATAAAGATCAGTGACACGACCACCACAACATCCAACTTCATTCGTCACTACAAAAAAAAACACAGAGAAAGGTGCGTGCATGTGTTGTGTTAGCTAGAATGCTAACGTTAAGTTCAAGCTACGTTAGACTTGGTTTCAAATCGATTAAGCATTGCAAAGAGAAGACAACGGTAAATGAACACTAGAACCTCCAAGGGATTCATTTGTACTAACCCTGATAGTGACGGGCTGTCAGGAGAGGGAGAGAGAGAGAGAGAGAGAGAGAGAGAGAGAGGAAAAGTGATGCCTCGTTTATTTCCCCTGTGTTATTATCACAAGTTACTGTAAACTTTTGAATAATGTAGTTCACTCTACTTTTAGTAGTTTGTTTAAAATGTTTTAATTATGTTGTTTTGTTGTAGAAGTGCATCATTCCTTGATTTATTGTAAAATGAATCTGAACTTTTGATCTGTTATGATCATCCACACTCTGCAGCTTTGGGGACAGAGCCTTCTCAGTGGCAGCTCCTAGGCTCTGGAATTCCCTCCCCCAAGATCTCTGTGACTCTGAGTCCCCCACAGTCGTTCAGTCCCGCCTCAAAACACATCCTTTTCAACTCTGTCTACCCATAAGCCCCCCCCCCTCTCAATCAACTTCCGCTTGACTGCCTTTTATTTATTTTTTATTTATTTTACTATACTTACTTGTTTGCCTGTCCTTGTTTGTTTACCCTCCCCCATACTGTAAAGCGTCTTTGAGTTGTGAAAAGCGCTATAATAAATAAAATGCATTATTATATTATTATTATTATTATTATGATGATAAACTGAAGCCAATTTCTAAATTAACCCAATTAAGTGAGTTTTAAATATCGTCCTACTTAGTTTATAAGGAAATTATTGAAGAACAAATTAAATGATTTGAAAATGATATCTATGTAGGTGCTGACGCTGTTGGCGGTTCTAGTGTTAACATAAATTTAAATTAAATATGTGTAATGTAATTAGATTTCAAATGATTAACTGTGTATATAATGAAGATCATAGTGTGGGGTTGAATCCATTTTCATAACCACTGTCTTTTAACTGATTTAAATGCGGAAACTGGGGCTTATTCATCAGAATTTCGTATGACTTGACTTGACTTGCTTGACCTGAGCAATGACTTGACTTGCTTGACTCTCAGCACAGTGACTTGGGACTTGCTTGATACTTGTAGGTATATATACCCAGGGGTTAAATTGGGATTTGATATGTGGGGGGGGCTGTGTTTTTTTTTGGGGGGGGGGGGCAATATATGATGCCCAATCCTAAAGCAACTGCTCCTGTATCAGATGCAGTATTTCATGCCACCAATCGAGAAAGTAAACATAGAAAGTATGTCAAATAGACCGTCTTTTATTAGTATTATTTAACTGGAAAGAATTTACATTTGAAATTATTAAAGGTGGGGTAGGTAAGTTTCAGAAACCGGCTCGAGATACACTTTTTGTTATATTCCATGGAATGCTCTTAACATCCCGATAGCAATGAATATCTTAAGTGCTTGACAAAAAATCCATAAAAAAATGTCATCTGTAGAAGCCGTAATACTGTAAAAAGTAGCCGGCCCGGCTAAACGGATTGGATGGCCTACCTGCCTGTCAGCCTTCCATCGGGGGCACAAACTTATCTCGTGCCCTCATTGGTCATGTGCGCGTTCGTGTGTGTTGGAGGAGGGGCTCTGAGAGGAAGTGGCAGATTTTCTCCGGTTGTGTATTTTCAAATTCTAGCGATCTCGAGCCGGTTTCTCAAACTTACCTACCACACCTTTAATATATACACAAACATTTTTCACAAATTACAGACCTTCAAATTGCCATTTTAAGTCAACATTTCCCTGCACACTTACTCAAGAACATTAAAAAAACAACTATATGAGTACAGAGACATATTATCTGAATTGATTGAGGAATGAAAGTCCACATCAATATAAGCAGTTCAACAAACATTACTGTATGTACGACCAGCTACTTCATCAAATCCCCGATGGGCTGATAGGGGAAGCCTGTGTAGTCGTGCATCTTTGTCTACAGGCTAAATGGTCTGCAGACCTTCTGGTAGCTACCCACTTCCTCACATATTTTGTGGGGTCCCAAGAGGTAAGAGGAGGTCCAACCATTTGAATGAACATTAGAGCAGAGACATTTTGAGTTTTCAGTTGTGAGCGCATTGATATTACAACTGCATTCATTTCTGAGAAGCCCCTCTCTCTCTCTGCAACTGCTCACAGCAATGGTTTCCACTGCATTCTTAAGCTTTAGAAGGGACATGTGCATCGGCACACTGGCATTCTCCTTAAAGTCCCTATAACTTTGCTTAACACCAGAGAATCCGATTTTCAAAGAGTGCATAGCTCTGTTATTTCACACTCATCATACATTAATGGTAGAGGGCATGGCCATGTCTTTGTATCAAGAACATTGACCTTTTGAAAGAGGGATTCCTCTTCACTGAGTATGGCCGGTTATTTTTTGCAATGTCGTATGCCGTTCTAAAGACATTATGGGTGGAAGCCAAAATGTCTTTTTGAGTTTTTAGAAAGCTTGATTTTAAAGCTTCTTCATTTTGTCTTTTTACTATGTCCTGTGCTAATTTGTGACTCTGTGAGACACTATGTTCATTTATTTTCTTTCTCAAAGATTTCATTTGCTTCTCATTGCTGTTGCCATATGGGCCTACCCTACAGTTCTGCCATTCAGTAGAGAATGAGCACCTCTGTTTCCCTGTTCTCATCGCCCCAAGGGATCCCGCTTCCCTGCATGATTTGCATCCCATTTTTTTTTATTTCCAACTATTAGAAATGTATATTTCTGTGTAAAATATTCCAATTGACTTTGATTCCAGCAGTCAGGCAAGTTGTCAGCCTTTCCTACACTGCTTCCCTGCTCTGCTCCTCTGTCCTCCTCAGGCTGCTCTGCTCTCCTCAGCCTGCTCTCCTCTCCTCAAGTTCCTCCACTCCCTTCCCTTCTTTATGCTGCTCTGATCCTCTCTCTTTTCCAAGCTGCCCTGCTCGCCCATCACCTGCCTTGTTCTGCTCAACTCTGCATTTAAATGTAGGATAATTAACAAAGGAACTTATGGTGAATAAATAAGATACAAATGGCTTTGACACGCTAAGTAGCAGTGATGTCTTGATACCTTTTTAAGAAGTCTGTAACTTTCCTCCTTTTTGCTTCACTCATTTCTGCATCATGCCTCACTTTAAACTCTGAAACTTTCAAAGAGAAAGGAAATAAATATATGCATATCTCAGCTTTATGCACACACATACATAGCATCAGGCTGGGGCCAGTTGTTTCATGAGAGGGGTACAATAAAAGCAGGTTAAATTGACAAAGACAGTATATAGTAATTTTGTAAAAATAAACATAAAATACAATAATTGGTATTTGTTTTGGTAAATTTAAGTGACAATTTAATTAAAAAACATAAACAGTATTTGCTTTTATAAGGTAATGAACAGTTTAATCTCCACTGTACATCCGGGTCTCTGATTTGATTTAATTCCAATAAATCGTAATATTGTAACCTTTTTTTTGGAGGGTTTGCCCCCCCCCCCTAGAACCGCCCCTGCATCGCATGGTTTAGGAAACGGGCGCTCTGCACGGAAGAACCGCAGCAGAGTCCCGCGGGAGGTGCTGCGTTGTAAAGCTCACGATCGGAGCAGAGACACACGTTCACTGACAAAGCCGACAAACTATAACTGGTCGCAGAGATTTGCTATTCTAAAATAAAGTCAACAATATCGACCATTGGTTGGTGTCTTTCTCTTAGTTTAAGAAATGCTTGATTTGATCAAAAGTTAGTCAAACAAAAAAACGTTATTTAACTTAATGGTAGTCGAACGTAAAACCCGAATATCAGACGAATTCATGTTAAGAAACCTGTCAGCGTATTACCTATTTTCAGTCACTCTGCCGGCTGTCTGTGTGACTGACGGAAGAGACTGTGTGGTCGCCGATTAGCCAAGATTTGAAGAAAGGGGAAACCCCGAAAAATTTGAAAAGTGCGTCATCTTATTTATGTTCCCTACAGCTAGAAAGAGTGTTTTATTGATTTTTCGAATTATTAAGAACCTTAAACATATCGAAAGAAAAGTTTTAATATGTATATATTTTTTGTGTTAACATATAATATAGGCATGCTGCATACATTGTTAAAAATATGCGAGGGGCATGACGTCAGAGCATTTTCCTATGTGCCGGTGTCAGTACCAGATGTGTTCGGCCTACCAGATATGTTCGGGTGTATTTCCGTCGCACCCGTCATCCGTCATATCCGTCTACTCACCTCCCTCTGCTCCCAGCGCTCTGCTGCCACACACCGGCCGTCTGCGGAACTGCAGCCGGAGGAACTCGGTACAGCTTGTTATATGTGTGTACTTGTGCACATAAATAATGTTTCTAATTATTTACAATTAAAAAATATATATATTCTGCGTTACTTTAGCCAACACTTTTATAAGGCCACTAGATTAGATAATTACGAAATGTGTAGATAGAATACATATCTTTCAGGTTGTTATTTTGTCATTGTTTAATGTTTGATTTACCTTTTAGTATTTGTATATAGTATATGAACTTTGGAGAGGAGTTGGGAGACACACCACACATCAAATCACATCTACAGATTGGTTCTCTGCTTCATACAAGCAGGATTTCAACGTCATGTACACCATTGACACCTGCCGTGGATGCTTGGAGCCTTACAAAAACTGCAAACCAGGTAGACTTCTTATTCTGGATAATAATGTTTATGTGTCATTACATATTTAGTGTGTTGTGGTCCTAGTGTGATTCAATTACAATATTTTCTTTTTCTATTCATAGGATATGTTGGGAAAGGTAAAAGAGGAGAATTGCAGGGCATCGACTCTGATGACCAACATCCAGGCTATTGCAGTCCCTTCTGCAACCAGATATCATAGGTACAGATTAACTCACACAAACAAATGTCAGAATAAACTAAATTGTCACTGCAATTAATGAAGATCATCATTTGATATGTTATCTTCAAGTTTGGTTTCCCGGATGCTGCCCGTCGTGGACTTCGGGTCGTGGCTGAACCTGTCTCTGCAGTCCTGCCTTGGGTCTCGTCATGCTGCTTCCCTGATAGCTTCCTCATATATTCTGAACACTCTGTGCTGTTATATTTGCTGTAAAGTGTCTCTACTGTAGGCTATTTTATTATTTTTACAGCACTTTGGCTCGACCAAAAATCTTTTATAAATGTGTTATATAAATAAAACTTGATTTGATTGATTTGATTTGAAAGGGTGTGCGCCAAGGTTCCATATTAGGACCAATAATGTCACCATATATGTAATAATCTCTAATAATTTATCAAATGCTGCTTTCCATTTTTATGCAGATGATGTAATTTATTGTTCATCCTCTTCTATAGAGCAAAGTCTTGATTTCCTCCAGTCTGCCTTTGATGTTATTCCATCCCATTTATCTCAACTCAAGTTAGTATTAAATGCAGACAAATCCAAACTCATGATATTCTCAAATGGCAAAAAGTTAACTTCTTTTCTCCCCAACATTTGTACTGTTCAAGGGACTGACATTTACATTGAAAGGGTCACTACATACACATATCTAGGTTTTATTATTTATCAGAACTTATCTTTCAAGTCACACACTGAAAATGTTGTTTTAAAAATTAGGTTTTCTCCGTTCAGACAAGGAAACATTTGATCTCTGCAAACGTTTTTACTAGTATTGGATTCAGTATCTGCTTTACATGAATGTCTCTGACCAGTGCCTAAAGAGTTTGGATACTGTGTACCATTGTGCATTGTTTTATTACATATATATATTAGTGCTGTCAAAATTATCGCGTTAACGGCGGTAATTAATTTTTTGAATTAATTGCGTTAAAATATTTAACGCATTTAACGCATGTGCAGAATGGCCCGCCCCATACGTGCCACCAGTGGCAGCGCCAGGGTATGGCTGGGGTAGGCTACACCCATACCAAGAAATGGCTTAGCCCCACCATGAAAAATGATGTTAAAGTAAGCAAAATAAAGTCTGCCAACTCGCGCGGAGTAAATTGCACAGACAGCAGTTAGTAAGATTGATTTCAGTAGCCACGGTTTTGAAAACCTTTGTCACGTAGTGATCGTCTTCTCAATAGAACATCTTTGATAACGGCGTGGTTTTGTTGCAGGAAGTCCCTACGGAGAATACTTTTGCTGTAGTACAGGGCAGAGCCATATAATAGTAATAATATGGCTCTGGTACAGGGGTGCACATAACTGGTACGCAGGTTATGTGCGTAATCTTAAATGCGTACCGTCACTTGTGTCACAAAGCGCATTTGCGTACCGACGTACTTGTGAAGCTTTTCCAGAAGGCGGTTAGATCACCGGACGACAGAGTCGGTCTCCGTGTGCACAGACGGGGCTGCTGTTAACGTCGGTCTGTACAACGGAACTGTGCCAAAACTACGCCAACCGGCTGCGGAGGGAGACTCCCCCCATCACTGGAGAACTGCGCTAAAACAGCTGATCACAACGTTCACACTCTGTGGTCACGAAGTACTCCCCTAGCCCCCCCCCCCCCTCTGTCGACTTTCCTGAAGTACTCCCCGTTGATAGAAATCAACACGTAATGAATTAAGACCCCACAGTTTGATGATTGATAGGTGTGTGGGTTGTCTTTCATTTTGACATGCAGAAAAATGTTATAATAAACATAGATACTGTATGTTAAATGGATATATCCGCCTTCTTTCATTTATCTTTCCATTCCCACAACAATATACATAAATAAATGGCATATTTAGGACATAGTTCGAATGGTGATTAATCATGATTAATTAATTTTTAAGCTGTGATTAATCTGATTAAAAAATGTAATCGTTTGACAGCCCTAATAATATATATATATATATATTATGAGTTTGGAATAAATATGCACTTTATTAAAATTATTAGTTGGTTACTGTTAGTAAAAAAACAGTAAGGTTAATACTGGATGTTTGTTACACTTGGATATGTTTTCATTGGACATTCAATTCAATACCTTTATTTATCCAGGTAAAATCCCATTGATATCAATGATGTCTTTTTCAAGGGAGACCTGCAGCAGTAGGTTCCACATGAAGACATAAAAACATAAACAACAGAACAACATATCTATCCACATGTACAGGTACCAACAGCATCTGATTGTGTAGCATCCAACCAAGCTTTAAAAACATGTAGTGGTACTAGCTTGGTAATTTCCCATTCTTTTTGCAGACTGTTCCATGTTAGTGGAGCTGCACATCGAAAAGCTTTCTTCCATAAGACAGTCCTAGCACTTGGCACATTTAATAAAACCACAGCATGCGATCTCAGGCAATAAGTACTTTCAATTCGCAGAGAGATCAGGAGCAGATGATCAGTGGGGCCTTGTTTTTACTGAATGATGTGTTTTTTTATGGGGAATTCAAATATGAGCTTATTTTTAGGATTTTCGGAGACTTTGCACACGTTTTCACAAACATGTTCACGCTAGGAGTACTTCCATTCGCTTCGTCTTGATCTGTAGATGTGATTCCATATATATCCATTTAACATACAGTATCTATGTTTATTATAACATTTTTCTGCATGTCAAAATGAAAGACAACCCACACACCTATCAATCATCAAACTGTGGGGTCTTAATTCATTACGTGTTGATTTCTATCAACGGGGAGTACTTCAGGAAAGTCGACAGAGGGGGGGGGGGGGGGCTAGGGGAGTACTTCGTGACCACAGAGTGTGAACGTTGTGATCAGCTGTTTTAGCGCAGTTCTCCAGTGATGGGGGGAGTCTCCCTCCGCAGCCGGTTGGCGTAGTTTTGGCACAGTTCCGTTGTACAGACCGACGTTAACAGCAGCCCCGTCTGTGCACACGGAGACCGACTCTGTCGTCCAGTGATCTAACCGCCTTCTGGAAAAGCTTCACAAGTACGTCGGTACGCAAATGCGCTTTGTGACACAAGTGACGGTACGCATTTAAGATTACGCACATAACCTGCGTACCAGTTATGTGCACCCCTGTACCAGAGCCATATTATTACTATTATATGGCTCTGCCCTGTACTACAGCAAAAGTATTCTCCGTAGGGACTTCCTGCAACAACACCACGCCGTTATCAAAGATGTTCTATTGAGAAGACTACGTGACAAAGGTTTTCAAAACCGTGGCTACTGAAATCAATCTTACTAACTGCTGTCTGTGCAATTTACTCCGCGCGAGTTGGCAGACTTTATTTTGCTTACTTTAACATCATTTTTCATGGTGGGGCTAAGCCATTTCTTGGTATGGGTGTAGCCTACCCCAGCCATACCCTGGCGCTGCCACTGGTGGCACGTATGGGGCGGGCCATTCTGCACATGCGTTAAATGCGTTAAATATTTTAACGCAATTAATTCAAAAAATTAATTACCGCCGTTAACGCGATAATTTTGACAGCACTAATATATATATGTAATAAAACAATGCACAATGGTACACAGTATCCAAACTCTTTAGGCACTGGTCAGAGACATTCATGTAAAGCAGATACTGAATCCAATACTAGTAAAAACGTTGCAGAGATCAAATGTTTCCTTGTCTGAACGGAGAAACCTAATTTTTAAAACAACATTTTCAGTGTGTGACTTGAAAGATAAGTTCTGATAAATAATAAAACCTAGATATGTGTATGTAGTGACCCTTTCAATGTAAATGTCAGTCCCTTGAACAGTACAAATGTTGGGGAGAAAAGAAGTTAACTTTTTGCCATTTGAGAATATCATGAGTTTGGATTTGTCTGCATTTAATACTAACTTGAGTTGAGATAAATGGGATGGAATAACATCAAAGGCAGACTGGAGGAAATCAAGACTTTGCTCTATAGAAGAGGATGAACAATAAATTACATCATCTGCATAAAAATGGAAAGCAGCATTTGATAAATTATTAGAGATTATTTACATATATGGTGACATTATTGGTCCTAATATGGAACCTTGGCGCACACCCTTTCAAATCAAATCAATCAAATCAAGTTTTATTTATATAACACATTTATAAAAGATTTTTGGTCGAGCCAAAGTGCTGTAAAAATAATAAAATAGCCTACAGTAGAGACACTTTACAGCAAATATAACAGCACAGAGTGTTCAGAATATATGAGGAAGCCATCAGGGAAGCAGCATGACGAGACCCAAGGCAGGACTGCAGAGACAGGTTCAGCCACGACCCGAAGTCCACGACGGGCAGCATCCGGGAAACCAAACTTGAAGATAACATATCAAATGATGATCTTCATTAATTGCAGTGACAATTTAGTTTATTCTGACATTTGTTTGTGTGAGTTAATCTGTACCTATGATATCTGGTTGCAGAAGGGACTGCAATAGCCTGGATGTTGGTCATCAGAGTCGATGCCCTGCAATTCTCCTCTTTTACCTTTCCCAACATATCCTATGAATAGAAAAAGAAAATATTGTAATTGAATCACACTAGGACCACAACACACTAAATATGTAATGACACATAAACATTATTATCCAGAATAAGAAGTCTACCTGGTTTGCAGTTTTTGTAAGGCTCCAAGCATCCACGGCAGGTGTCAATGGTGTACATGACGTTGAAATCCTGCTTGTATGAAGCAGAGAACCAATCTGTAGATGTGATTTGATGTGTGGTGTGTCTCCCAACTCCTCTCCAAAGTTCATATACTATATACAAATACTAAAAGGTAAATAAAACATTAAACAATGACAAAATAACAACCTGAAAGATATGTATTCTATCTACACATATCGTAATTATCTAATCTAGTGGCCTTATAAAAGTGTTGGCTAAAGTAACGCAGAATATATATATTTTTTAATTGTAAATAATTAGAAACATTATTTATGTGCACAAGTACACACATATAACAAGCTGTACCGAGTTCCTCCGGCTGCAGTTCCGCAGACGGCCGGTGTGTGGCAGCAGAGCGCTGGGAGCAGAGGGAGGTGAGTAGACGGATATGACGGATGACGGGTGCGACGGAAATACACCCGAACATATCTGGTAGGCCGAACACATCTGGTACTGACACCGGTGCTTAGCCCCGGACAGCCCCGGCCCAATTTAACCCCTGTATATACCCTATGTATATTGCAAAGAGGGTGCCGAGTCTGACTCAGTGGACACTGCATGAGTTAACTAGCTCCAGAAGATGGCAGCAATGCGACATGAAGGATGCAAGCTACACTAAATACACAAGCGAAGAAGAATAAAAAGTATTGCGCATGGTATCACCATGGCAACGTACATCAGCCCAATCTGTTGAGAAGAATCTGTTGCTCATATGGACGGTCTCTTACAGGTCCGGGTTGTGGCTACATCACACAGCCTTGCTATGGTTCAATAGACGGGCAGCTAAAGGCTACTGTCCGAGCGGCTGAGTATTTGCGTCAGAAGGAGGCCACTACAGCCGGGACACCTTCATCACTATGGTCGTTTCAGTTGAAGAGGTGGCTTCGTCCGTTGTACGAGAGTATCTGAACCGAAAGGTGAGCTGGGTAATAACGTTAACAGTAAGCTTGTGCACGGGCTCAGGACTGTAAACCGTTACCAGAGCTAGCTAGTTAGTTAGTTAGCCCACAGTGGTACACTGCTTTGGAATTTTGATGGGTCACATAAATGTCATAGCTGCTACCAGCACAGTTAACATTTTAGCCACAAACGTGAACATGCAATGGGGTAGTTTGGATCTTTTAACGTGTTGCTGGATGACTTATACATTGCCAGTACAGTAGATGGCGACAGGCCCCCAGCTGGAATACCGTTTCACCTAAATAATGAAACTAGGAATATGTTCATGGCCCTACCGAAGCAACCATAAAAACATAATGTTTACCTCGAACAACACGCAAGATGTTGGTGTGTGTGTGCGTGTGTGTGTGTGTGTGTGTGTGTGTGTGTGTGTGTGTGTGTGTGTGTGTGTGTGTGTGTGTGTGTGTGTGTGTGTGTGTGTGTGTGTGTGTGTGTGTGTTATTCTAACGTTTTTAAACACCAAAGCCATTTGACAACACACAAACGAACCCATTAAGCAGCGGTTCGACCATCCACTGTTCACTGTTTAAAGAGACTTTCCAATTAAAGTAGGGTCATGGATGTATAGAACAGAATAATAAGGTTACATGATTGGAAACACAGTCCTGCGACAACCACATATACATGTGTTTTCCAGACTTAATAATTGCCGTAGGGATTTAAAGAGAATGTCTAAAAATATACAACAGTTATATATATATATAACTGTTTTAGGAAAAGATTAACCACCACAACTTTAGACGTATTCATTTAGTTACATAGACTTTTCTTTTAGCGCGCTTGAATACATATTGAAGTAGGCCTGTCTACAGGGGCGTTTCATGGACCTGGAAACATTAGGGGCATAGCCCACAGTGGCGCCGGCGCCAGAGATTTTCTTTTGGGGGTGCTGTGGGGTGACTTGACGTTTCATATAGGGTGCATGTAGGGTTTCCCAGGGTGCATGTAGGGTTTCCCATTAAGGCTACAGTGGAATGTTCTACTGCAACACTACCCACACGCACATACACAGTACACCCTGGACTGTTACAATGAAGGCTCGATAATTAGCTCACGGCATATAGGTGTAAGCAGGGGTAAAGTGCTATTTTTTTAAACGTGGGGGGCGGACCTAACATCCTCTAGGGCAGGGGGGTCAAACTCAAACACACAGTGGGCCAAAATAAAAACATGGGTACTAGTCGAGGGCCGGACTGGTTCAATGTTTATTGCAAAACGTATTGAAATGAACTTATTGCACATATTAAACCTGGAACTAACAAAGCTTAAATGATTGCCTATAAAAACAACATTAAACATGAAATAATAATAATAATATGTTACATTTATAAAGCGCTTTTCCTGGTGCTCAAAGCGCTTACAAGCAAGTAAAACAAAAATAACAACAAAAGTAGAAAGTGCTAAGCTAGGTGGAATCAGGGCGAGGGGTTAGTTGATTAGGAGTTGAAGGCAAGAGTGAAAAGGTGAGTTTTGAGGGATTGTTTGAATGATGTGAGAGTGTTGGCGTTAATTTCTTATGGCTCTATCTGCAGCTTTTCCAGAGTCATTTCTTATGAGTACATTTTCCCACAGGCCAACAACAGCTTCAACAAAACTATTTCCCTCAAAGAACAAAACAAACATGCCCTGCTGTCTTGAGAGAGAAAGTGCAGAAGGAAGCATCCATTAAACTCAGTGTGCTGCTCTGTGATGCTAGTTCAGATACTTGGCATCTCATCTTGGGTGCAACGTCATCAATATTTGGGCTCAGGCTCTGAGCTGAGGAGACCCTCAGGATGGAGTCAAGGTGTGCGTGCAATATACCGGCGGGCCAGATCTAATAGTGATTAGAAATTATCCTGCGGGCCGAAATTAAATCCACCAAGGGCCGGATTTGGCCCCCGGGCCTCGAGTTTGACACATGTGCTCTAGGGGGTCCTCACCTCCAAGATTTTTTTTTTAAATATTGAAGTTAAAAGCATCAATCTGTTGCACTTTGAGAGCAAAATTAAGAGATCTATGGATACATCTCTAAATACCCATATGAAACAGAACTGTAAACAGATTTTCTTTTTCTTTATGGATATTTTTACAAATCACTCCCCTTTTAAACTGTATTCTTGTTTTACTGTCATATAGTATTTCATAACTGTTTTTCATTTATTCTCTTATTTAACTTATATAACTATAATGATTATGAAGGTGTGCCTCAGAAATAATCTTTTATATAATTCGTGACCAAACCGTTTGAGACCAAAGTTAACTATCTAAACACTCAGAGAGCCCTTTAGCTCACCTGAGTCTCTCAGTCTGACAGGAGAGGACTCTCCTCCAGCTTGTTGTGGAAAGAGATCCTTATGTCCGTTAGTGCAGCTAGCACCAGATGCTAACAACAAGGTCCCTGTTGGCACCGGTGCACTCTCTCTCTCTGGTGTCTTGCCTCTGTTGCATTCACTGAACACGGGAAATTACAATCCTGCCGTCCTCTCTAGTGACATGATGAGGTTCAGGTAAATGTAGTATTGATTATTATTAATGTAGTATTGAGGGAGAATTGTCCGGGGCTAAAGAAAAAACATTCGGGGCTTTAGCGACGCCACTGCCTGTCCATAACAACATATTGCTTTGAAAATCCTTTTTCTTGCTGGGAGCAGTCTGACCACTAACTACTTCAAGTAACACACTGACAAAATAGCCTCCATACACCCCCACTTTAAAAAAGCTTAAATATCCCTTTATACCTGTGGTTTCAAAGAATATAATGTAAAACTCTGTTGATGTGCAGGGTCTCAAGAGGACGATTGCCTGTATGGACGAAGAACATCCTCGCACAAAGGCGAGTATCAACAACAGATCCCACTTGAGGCAGATTCTACACATGGAGGGGCTCTATAGTAATAATAAAGTAAGTCTTGCAGCTTGATATTGGCTACTGGGATGTGGATTACATGAAAAACAAGTCTGCTGCTAACTTCTCTGTTGTTGCAGGCTCAAAACTCCCCCTTGAAAACATTACTGGAGATTATTGTGAAGCATCATTTTGAGGGGCTTAAGCAGGACAAGATCCCCAGCAATGAAAGTGATCCCCGTCCGTCTGATCAGGCTAAGAGCTCGACGTCTAATTCTCCTGCAGTAACACCAACATTAATGAATAACAAAAACACAGAGGATAGCACAACAGCTTTTGTTATTAGCAAACACAACATATTAAGGTATATCACAAGTTTGGTTTTTGATCATTATTTTGTATTTTTGTAAATTAGTTTGAACAAATGTTATTTATCTCTCTTACAGGTCTTATAGAGGAGACTTCTGCACTTCTCAGCCTGAAACAGACCCACTGTCCAGCCACTATCAAACAGGCTTCTGGGCCTATGACCTAGAAGAACAAAAAGACCAGCCACTGAGGGCTTTGCTGCACGACAATGAACGCCTCACCAGAAGTGAAACAGAGAAACAGATTTTAATTACTGAGAGCACCCAAAGGAGCAGAAGTAATCGAATTAGACGTGGAATGATGGCCGGACCAATAGCTAGCACAGCGCAGGTGCTGGACTACGGATGCAGTACTTATAAATGTATTCATCCCATCACATTATTCATATTTATCATAACATTTGTCATTAACTATATTTTTCCTTTCAGGATTCAACCAAAAAAAGGCAGAATCGAAAGCTCAAAGGACCCCATCCGCTGCTAAAAGAAGTTGAAGACAACAGGCAGTCTGTGGATGGGGTTTTAGTGGCTGGGAAACATAAAAAAAGCCCAGAAAGCAGCCATATACGCTCGGCTGACTGTGTTGAAGGGCAATGGGAGATGTGGAGTGCACCAGAGAGATTGCCGAGGGAGAACAGCTTTGAAAAAGTGCAACAAGACTTATGGAAGACTACAAAGTAAATAGCTTTAAGCTGCTTACAGTAGTGATTCTGTTGATACTTTTCTGTGTATTTTTTTTTTTACTGTTTACGTATTTTCCTATAAATTGTCTTCATAAGATAACTACGTTGTGTCCGTTTCTTAGAGTGAAGTCTTTGTCCAGTCCAAATGTGGCAGATTTGGAAGTGTCTGAGATGGTTTTAGGTCAGTAATCTGAGAAAAGAGGCCAGATTTTGTATTTGTTGCCTTATATTTGTCTAATGGTGTTGTTAATCAAATTCCAGATGACATTGATGATGATGATGAGGATCTGGGAGAACTCTCCAAAGTGTCCTTTCACCAAACTGTCGTAGAGCACAGTTATGCAGGCTACCCCATGGACCAACACACCGCCATGGTTTGTGATTCACACCAGCTTTTCTTAAAAAATGCTTGGGAGTTTCTGTGGTTGCTTTTGATTTTCTGTTTATTTTTTTCCCAGGAATTGAAAGCTGTTCTTCTGGGTACCAGCCTAAATTGTTTCAGTGTTGAATGGAGGAATCAGGGTCTCACATTCTCAGAAACGCAGGACCTGAGATACGGAATCGTGCAGAAAAAGGTCGCCTTTATTGTTCCATCTCACGACACTTCACTTATGTAGAAAACTGATTTCCATATGATTTATTGATTTGCGGTGTTTTGCACTCTGTTTATTTATTTTCTAGGGTGGTCCTTGTGGAGTTCTGGCATCCTTCCAAGCCTTTGTTCTAAAGAAACTGCTCTTTGAAAACACTGAGAGCAGCAGTATAGGCCTTCAGTACGTTATCCTTCAAATCACAGCTTTGATCCTTAATGTTAACCTCTGAATGCACTGTTGTAATCACTTGCTTTTTGATAATTCACATCAAGACATGCTTTGTAGCCAATGTTAAGTAATAAGTATCTGCATTTGGTATTAACTGTATTATCACACCACACGTGCTACTTTTGACTCAAATGCCACTTTGTTCTCAGGAGGTTAAGACCTTCCAATTCTACCAGAAGAAAGGGTCTTGTTTTAGCGGCGGCGGAAATACTTTGGCGGGCTGGCGAGGAAAAACAAGCCACAGTTGCAATGTAAGATTATACTTTTTCCACTTAATCTTTCACATCCAGACCAAAACTAAAGAACCTCTTTCAAGGAATGTTATTACCGGTACTTTGAATGCATGTGAATACTGGCTTAGATGTTGAAGGTCGGGCCGGGGCCACAAAAGCTCTAGAAGTCAAAAGTTCACTTCCTGACAAGCCTGTTGATCTCAGACGTCCCTGATACATTTGCCGTTTTAAGAGCAGCATCGATTGAACCCGTTGTTGTGCTTTTTGTCCTACCTCTATTTTCTTTTAAAACAGATATTCAGGAAGGAATCATTTCACCCCGGCAAGACACTACAAATCTGAAGGAGTGCTTGAAAAGGTATAGAGATGCCACTGCATAGTGCATACACACCTGCTGACATGAGTGTAGAAAAGTTACACTCAAGTAGAGACTGTTAGAATATAGACGAGGAGTTTCATATTTAAAAATATCCAGTATTTTAATTCTACATGTTACAAACATTACTTAACAGAAATTCAATGAGACATTTTTATTAGGTTGAATGTGTGGAATATTACTATGTATATTATGTTATAGACTCAGCCATATTTGGAAAATGCATTTGCACATTTGTGGTTTTAATTTGGAATGAACTGAACAGTGTGTAATACACAAAGTAAAGCTGTGTCAGTCACTACTCTTTCAATTTACAAAAGGAAATGCTGTGGAGGTTTTATAACCAGCTTTTGTTTCAGATAACATGTTTCACTCTGGATAACTTCAAGGACCTGCAGTTGCTTCTGGAGCGGCATATTGATCAGGCGAGAAACCTAAATATTGACTTCCTCAGTTTAATTTTGACTGTCAAATGTTGAAAATAACTGCCAACTTTTTTGCCATAACCTCTATTCTTCCACAGTTTGAGACTGGGGCATTAGGATGCCTTCTGCTCAGCATATCTGCTGTTCTCTCTCGAACCATTAAAAAGTATGCTATGCCTTTTTTTGCTTCATGACCGAACAACATCTGAAGTATGAATCAGTATAAGCTAGATGAAGAAACATCCCCCTTACTGTTTGATCTCTTTATTCTCTCTCTAGAGTAAGAGAGGATATGGACGTGCACACCAACACACTCATTGGAGCCTATGGCTACTGCACACAGGTCTGATATAACCCTAACTACGAATTGCAGGATAATATTAGGAGCATTCAGGATTCTGTTTGTTAGTTTGTGATTCAACATCGCAATTTGTATCAAACAATGAAGGTGAATGAATGGATCGTGATGACATTAGTTAATGAACATAAGTATAAGCATGTTGTACAGCAAAGGGATCTCTGAGTAACACTGATATGGCAGTAAGCAATACTACATATACATGCTGGTTATTAAGTTGATTTGTTGTGTTTGTGCTCACCAGGAGCTGGTAAATCTGTTGCTCTGCGGCAGGGCAGTTTCTAATGTCTTTGACAATGACATAGAGCTGGATTCAGGCAACGGCAACATGACTCTACTGAAGGGAGTCAAAGACCCCTGTGATATAGGCCTGCTGTCCCTGTTTGAACACTATAACATCTGTAAGGTGAGTGACTCTGACAGCCGACTCTTTGGTTCCCCTGCCACTGACAGACCAGATAATAGTCAGATTCAAGTTAAAACACAAGACCTCAGGGGGGATTCTTTGCTGTAATTATGGGCACATCTGTGCCAGCAGAAACACAGATGTGCCCATAATTACAGCAAAGAATGTTCTAGACGTATTGAATGTATTATCTTTTCAATTTGCACACGGCATCTATTGCACGTCTGTCCGTCCTGGGAGAGGGATCCCTCCTCTGTTGCTCTCCCTGAGGGTTCTCCCATGTTCTCCTTTAAACTGTGGGTTTTCTTCGGAAGTTTTTCCTTGTACGATGTGAGGGTCTAAGGACAGAGGGTGTCGTATTGTCATACTGATATTCTGTACACACTGTGAAGACCACTGAGACAAATGTAACTTTTGTGATATTGGGCTATATAAATAAACATTGATTGATTGATTGATGATAGACTATTATGGGATTTATATGATAGTTAACAACACATACACCGCCTGAAAAATGTTTATTCAAAGTACTTTGCACAGACGAGAATAGGATAAATAAAGAAAAATGGGCAGTAAGCTCTGGAGATCAAGCTGTGGGATAGTAAAGTAAATTGACCGAGTGAAGTGTAACTAGAGGAGCACATCAGCCACAATGACAAAATTAGCCAGGGGAATAACGTCAGGTGGAAATGGCCCCTTCCTCACTTCATAACCAGATACTTTCAGCGTCCTTGCTTGGACTACTATCTTCAAACCATGGCTTTATTTTGATCTGTAAAGTTATGTGACAACAAAATTGGGCCAGGAATGTACTTTTTGCCACGATGACATAAATGCAGACTCACAAGCTGAAGACAATACTAGTGTCGATGTCACGGCTGATAACTAGTCAATGAGAGAACGTGAGCATATCTTTAATTTATTCAAAAGTCCAAGGTTTTATTTGAAACTACTGTATGGTAAAACTGGTTCTACTTCAGAGGAAACAGGGGTTGGGTGGTGTCAGTCCTTAAATAGTAGAGGAGGTAGAGCTGAAAACCTTATTCAAACTTGTATAATGGACCCTGCCAAAAATCAATATATTTAAAGTTTTTTTACACATTAAGTACCAAACACAAGTTCTGATACTTTCACACAATGGCAATCTGTGTCTACTTTGAAGTACATCACCAGGCATGCATAAGAAAATACCATAACACCATTTATGTTTTGCTGTAGTGCCATAATCACATGCAAGAAATGATTTGAACACTTTGATATGTAATAGAAAAAAGAATGCCATTTAGCTGTGAGTCCTGGAATTTTATATATTACTATGCTCTGTTTTGCTCTATCTAAGGTGGGAGCTTACCTAAAGACTCCCCATTACCCTATCTGGGTGGTGTGCAGTGAAAGCCACTTCAGCGTGCTGTTCGGCCTGCAGAGGGAGCTGTTGACCAATCATGACAAAGGCCTGGAGTTTGACCTCTACTATTACGATGGACTGGCCAATCAACAGGAGGAGATCCGCCTCACTGTTTGTATGTCTGACTATTCTCTGCACATCCTCTCACACCAGTGAATGAGCATTAGGGCATAATAATATTATAATATCTGATCATGATATGATTATTTAAAGTTTATATTATGTTCTCCTGCCAATCTCTATGGTCTGGGTCAATGATCAGTGTTATTGCATGTCTTAAAGCTCAGCTATTATGCAAAATCCACCTTTTCATGTCTTTTCTACATCCACATGTGTCCCCTCTGTTTAAAGAGATTCGGAAAGTTTCAGGAAAAAAGATTCGCTCACTTTTTTGTCTCGAGCGGTTTATATAAAAACCTGTCTGAAAATGAGCTGATCAGATTTTGGACACTTTATGATGTCATAACGATTTTTTTAGGTTGTGTAACCATTAGCCAATAGCCAACCAAGGTAACCATCTCCTCCTAGAGCACCATTGTGTTCTTTTTAACCAAATATCTCTCAGAGGGGCGTGGGGAGTGGCTCCTTATTTTCATCTAAAGTAATAGACAGAGAATCAGCACTTTTGAAACGGGGCTGAAACAGAGGGGATTGTGGGATGCTGCAATGCCTGATCTGTTTGGTGTTTCGAGCCAAACACTTCAGAGACATGTTTTGTATATATCTGAGACCTATAATATATTGATGAAAAACAGTATAATAGGGGACCTTTAAGTGAAAATGCTAATTTTGTTTTTGCATTTTCAGTTGTTGGCAAATCGGCCCTCAGCTATCAAGATGTCGACATTGATCTCATTCCTCCGCTGGAGCACTGCATCCGAACAAGGTAGGGATGTTTAAGCATTTTTAGCAAACAGAAAGCCATGTGTCCAGAGATGTCTGCAGATCCTACAACAACTATAACATGTGTTTATCAAATTCCTTGAAGTTGTAAAGAATCATGCAGTTTGCACCTGGGTCAGCTCTTGATGCCTTAAACCGGTTCTTTTTGGTTTCAGGTGGAAAGATGCATTTGTCAACTGGAACGACACAGAGCCTATTCTCTGATGGTTTGATGTTATATTAATGATCCACCATTAGCTGACAGTACACCTTTTGCATCATCAATAGAGAATTGTGGTACATTTTGTGTTTTATGATGTTTCCTTCATATTATATCACGTTTCATATGTATAAATATTTGTTTTAGTATAACCATTGTTTTGTTGTGAGAAACATTGTTCTGCCACATGATGGCCTGGATCTGAGAGCATTTGCGAGAGTGCAAGTGGTAAATTGGTTTCTAGAGATTAGAGGGAAACGTCGGGTTACGTATTGTAACCCTTGTCATATTAGCACAGGCGGAGCCCTCTACTGGACTCTATGGGTACTACCTTATCATGCAAGCATTCACCTACTGAAATTTCTATGGACGTAGCCGGCCCCGGGCCCGGGACAGACAGTGCCTCCAAGGTAGAGGGCTCCGCCTGTGCTAATATGACAATGGTTACAATACGTAACCCGATGTTATATCTCTCACAGGCGGAGCCCCGATGTATGCACACACTGTCGTCCAGCACACCGTTCCACCTCACTGTCTCTGACCGGCTTTAGCAGCCACTGTGCCTCACTCACCTCTCCCTCGGTTGTAACCGTGGAGAAGTCTGGGCTGCGGCCGATAGAGCACACCCTGACGCACTTACCTCGCGAAAAAACGTGTGCTCGAACAAAACAGTGCTGAGGGCTCCCCTGCATCCACCTATAAGCAGACAGGGGGAAAAAACCCAGCCCTGTATAGGTTCACTATGCACTCTCCCTCCTGAGTCCCTAAAGAGCACGGGGAGAATGCAAGTGCCCCCTATGTCCTCACACTCAAACACTGACCCTGTGCCGAGTGTGTAGGGACTATAGTATGGAGGGCTCTCCCCCTCCTGCCCCCAGGCAGGCGAGGGGAGCCCTTCAGCCCTGAAAAGGGCCCAGAGCACCCCACGTCCCCCGCAACCCTCCAGGGGTCCGGAGAAATGTAAGGGCATTTTACGCCCGGGGAGAGGGTCAGATGCCCACTGACCAACAGCCCCTCCCCTCCTCACCAGTCCTGTGTTGCCCCCAGCAAGCACAGACGTTGAGAAAGAGCCAGACATATCCATATCCACGCCCACCTGACACGACACTACGGTGGCTGAGAAGGGTCTAGCTGCGGCCGCGGACAGTGGAGGTTGAACCAAGCCCCCAGGAGTGCGCCGGAGTCTTGTGGCCAAATGGCGGTACTACACTTCCTTTGTGGTCTCTAACTCGTTGGATAATTTTTTTTAAACTAAATAAACTACCCAGTATGAACGTTCCCGGGTAGCAGTTCTCTTCCCTCCCTTCAATCTAACCCTTCCCTTCCCCCCATCCTAACCCTAACCACTCCCTACCTTTTTACCTAATCCTAATCTTCCTTCCTCCCTCCTAAACCCCAAAACCTCTCCTACTGTAAGAAATTAAAATCAATGTTTATACTACATGGGCTGTATGATGTAAATCTCGTCAATTCGCTTTTAATGGTGGTGCCTCTCAGCCACCGTATACATCTAACCCTTCCCTTCCCCCCATCCTAACCACTCCCTACCTTTTTACCTAATCCTAATCTTCCTTCCTCCCTCCTAAACCCCAAAACCTCTCCTACTGTAAGAAATTAAAATCAATGTTTATACTACATGGACTGTATGTATGATGTAAATCTCGTCAATTCGCTTTTAACGGTGGTGCCTCTCAGCCACCGTAGTGTCTTGTCAGGTGGGCGTGTCGTGTACCATCGTGTACCGCCGTGTACTGGCCGCGGCCGCCATAGGTATATATAAACACTAGATGACTCACCCGCGCTGCTGGCCAATGGAGACCGACGTTGCCACTTGGCCGCCATCTTGCTACAGGGAGTTCTCTCATTCATAACATTATGGTTTACTATTTAAATAACCATAGCTTGCTCAATTTTCAACCAATTTTCAAACGGTTTGGTTTTTTATAAACATCAAAGATGTAGTTATGATACTGCATACTTATAATCATGGACTTTCATATGAAAATAACATTAATCAGATAAAGCAATAGCTATACACACACACACACACACACACACGGTATTTATATTAAATATTTGCCGGTGTATATATTTCCATTTTATTATATTGTTAATATTTAAAATAAATTATAAAATTAAAATACATTTATATTTTATATATAAAAATCGGTCTCATGTTACCACTCTGTAAGCCAAGAGTTGTTAATTTAGCAATGCCTTAGCTTTAAGAGCAGGGACACAACTAATGACAATAGCATATGTTGGTATATTATTTAGATATATTATTTAGATATTCACACCTTTTATCAGAAGAACCAAACCAACATAAAATGTGCTCACAGACAGGCCAGTTCTGTCTAATTTATCACAATTATTTTTGACATGAGATCTTCATATCATCCTAGTTTTGTATTTAGTTTCTAGATTTGTAAACAAATCCAGAACCTTTGAAATATGTTATTGAAAAAAGACCAAGAATAATATAAACTGTACCATGTGTCCTTTTGTGTCCTTTTGTAGTCCATTTGTGGTTTGTCTTGTCTAATCTCGGCTGATATATCACAAAATCCACTGTTTAAATTGTTCCCTATATTGCCCCTATGCAATATAGGGAACAATTTAAACATAAACTATCCTATGTGTCCTTGGGTGTTATGAAAGGCGGCCCTCCAAAATAAATGTATTATTATTATTAAGAAGAACACATGGCACACCAACAATCATCGTCCAGCCTCAGCTTTGGTATTCTTTCACAACCATGTTATGGGTTTATTAGACTGAGCAAACATAAACATATGTGGGGAACATAGTGCTGCGTCTCCTGTCCGGTCAAATTCCTCACTCCTGAAGTGCTCACTGCAGAGCAGTGTCCTGTCACAGCAAACAAAACCGTCCCTTCTTAGGGCGAGTTCCCACTGCCTCCTCCTCTCTTTGGTTTTGGGAAACCTTAAAAACATGAGAAAGATAGCCAGATATATAAATTATTGTCAACATGTTCCTCCCTTTTTTCCTTTAACATTAAGGGTAGGACAAAAATACACACCGAAATTATCATATTTTTGGTATGTATGCATGTATGTATAGCCTACTTTAAGAATAAGACAACCACACTGAGTAATAAAAAAGGTGTCCAATAGAAACATTAAATAATTGTGTAAAGAAATGGTAACAACATATTCTAAAGAGGCTGGGTCAACAACAATCTTGCAATACTATTATCTCACATAGCCCCACTGATCCTGTGTAGCAGGACTTGTAATGTGCATACATCCACTAAGTAATTAACGATTATCCTAATTGTAGTCATAATATTGTCATATCTTACACGTGAAAGGTGATCCCACGGGTTCTTGTTTCCAGACTGCGGTGATTAGAGCATCCGTAGGCTGCACAAAAGTCCGGCATAGTCAGGTACTTCTGTAAACACAAAGCCAGCAAATTCCTGAACATCACACAACAGCTACCATAACGCGAATCAGAGTAACTGTTAACTGTAGCAAGATGGCGGCCGGTCAGCTACGCTGGAAAATCTCCCATGAGCCATCTAGTGATTATATATCTATGGCGGCCGCAGCTAGACCATATTGCCGGGGCCGGCTACGTCCATAGAAATCTCAGTAGGTGAATGCTTGCATGATAAGGTAGTACCCATAGAGTCCAGTAGAGGGCGGAGCCTGTGAGAGATATAACTCATATTTTGTTGCTGGTAACATGTAAATTGCTGTAAGATACTGTATCTTACAGCCATTGACCTCAGTGGCCTTTACTCTTGTTGTCCATATGCTACACTTCATTAGTAAGAGTTTCCTGCTCATTATAAAATAACTTAATATGTGGGGTTTAATCCAGATAAATTGAAATATAACTTAATTTCACAACACGTCTTAACTGATTTTGGTTTGTTACTCACTGCATTATGTTAGTTTACATGTGTAATGGCCTATAATGCAATTGCCTTTCATTATGTGCATGCTTTAAATTAAATAATCTGTTAGGTTGTATTATTTTAGTTTTTTTATCTTAAATAATTACGGACTCGCATGTGTGTTTGTCAAAGAGAGTGAATATTATATTAAATTGCCTCAATGAGTTTTCACTTTTGAAAGATCTCATGTCGTGGAACAGAAAATAAAATCATTCAATACCTCAGCTGTCTCCACACAGTGATTGTCGTTTTGTGTTTATTTGTATGCACGTTTTTTATGAATCTGCTCTTAAGGAATAGAAAACTACTGTAATATATCCTAAATATAAACTGTATATGTTTGGTAAAAGACTATGCACAAGGTGTTTTAAGCTAAAAACATTAATCCTTCTGAACACTATCACTATGTTTTCTAAAAAATAAATAAATCCTTTCTTGAAGGAGAATAAATCTCACAGGCAATGAATGAAAGGTGTACATTCAATGTATTCTTATTGACTTTAAATGACTTGATGAGGGTAGTTTTAAGAAGATTACAGCTTGTGTAATGCCTCTTTGGCAAATCTGTTCTTTAAAAGATGTTAAACTGTCAATCAAATGTGAATGAGGCCTCAGTTATGATGCATGACGAATGCAATAGCACAACATATAAATGGCTCTTAACGTCAGTGCTTGGTGGCACAGAGACCCCTTTGAGCATTGGAGGCATTTATGTTTACCTCATTTGATAAATTAACATTTTTAGCATTTTTACACACAATAAATCAAGCAAACTCTAAGCTAATTGTGAATTACTCTCAACTGTCACAAGCAGGGGTGAAAACACACATTCAGCTGAATTGAACTGCCTTGCAGTTAATCGCTGCAGTTATGTTTGAGCCATGGCAGGCGTCAGAGCACAATCAGTGTGGGGCAGCAGAGGGGGTGGCAGGCAGACCCGTGCCAACACCTCCAGCGCAGGGGATCAGAGATGCTGCAGCTGGCGCACAGAGAGCGGCAGCAACTCACTTCCCATAAAACTATCTTTTGCAACGTGGACCAGAGTACACAAAAGATCAGAGTGGGGATAAAACGTATCCAAAACATATTTTCAACGACACAAGGAAACAATAGAAGCTGCTGTCTTTATTAAATCTGTCAAAGTCAATCACATCTTCATTTCTCAATGCTCAATGACACAATTAAATCATCTTTCAACTGTCTCATCCCTAATGAAGGTTGTACTATCTCAATGTATATTATTGGTGACTCATGTAGGGATTCAAGCATTCAACATAAGACATATGAAGAGGCATGAATTAATCATGAGACGTGAAGTGAATCAAAAAGCTCTACAGCCATCAAGGCTACTGCAATCGCTATAAATAAGGTTTCTTGCTTGAATGAGGCTTTGGGGTCTAAGAAATTGGATTAAAGTGTTTACTTTTGCCACAAGATTATTCTGCGGATGGGGGGAGTTTGACATACGTCATAAGAAGCCATGTTTAGGTGTTAGAATGCTAGACGTCATAATCTTCCCTGAATAGTTGCCGCGTGTTATATTTAATTTAGTGCCAAAGGGGTAATGAAATAACAAAACTGTGTATGATTTAGAATTAATTAAAGCAAGGATCGGGGCAATCCATTTAGTCGGTGAGCTGGTTTTACTCAGACCTGGAATTTGCTTAAAAATGTCAACGTCTGCTGCAAGACTGGTGTCATTGTCAGGTCAAAATCACAGCTAATAGTGAATAAAGGATAACAAAGCTGTAGATCTTATTCAATCTGTTTAAAAGAACAGTGCAGATGTTGTGACTAGCTTTTAGTTAAAACATTGAGGTGTGTCTTGTCTCTGCTGAGGAGCTTTGGAGCATCCGGGTGCAGTCTGACAGGAAACAAATGGCCCGGCTTTGGTCTCTGTTTACTATTTATCACACCAGCATTTCTCTGAGGTATCAGAGGAGGGATTTGGTGCTTGTGTGTAATTGTGTTAGAGCCCTCCCACATGCTGTCCCCAAAGCATCTTCTGTCTCCTCTCCTAATCTATGCTGTTTGTCTCCAGATAAGTGATATCCTCCTCAGATTAGGATCTGGTGTCCCTGCCCTGCCCACCTGGAGGGAAAGGGTTCCCCAGTGCCTCTCTGTGTGGTGAAAGTCGTATTTTTAGCTTCCTAATCCTTTTATAGCGTGGGCCGAAAACATGACCCGTTTCCATTAATTGTCCAAGGTAATCATGATACAGGGTGACAGAAAAAGTCCTTGTTTTAGCAGTTATGATGGAGCATTTCTTAGAGGGACTCTCCTGTTGCTCCTGAGGAGGCTGTGATTTGTAGGAGAGAGACAATTGTACATTTTATGGCCCTTCAGAACAAGAGCCATCTCACATAAAATTGGAAACACTGCATGGACCAAAGGTATCATGATTTTTTGTAATGGATTTTCAGCTCAACCTTTTGAACTGACTACTTCCCCAGAATGCTTTTTTTTTTATTAATCTCTTAATAAGCCAAACTGTGTTGAATAATACACAATCCAGAGTCTATAGAGACATGCTGGCGTGAGAACTGAGCTGCTGTAATCTTTGGCTTATTGGATGTTTCCTTCAGAACCTTGTATTATCTCTTCGATTTGCACACGGCATCTATTGCACGTCTGTCCGTCCTGGGAGAGGGATCCCTCCTCTGTTGCTCTCCCTGAGGTTTCTCCCATGTTCTCCTTTAAACTGTGGGTTTTCTCCGGAAGTTTTTCCTTGTACGATGTGAGGGTCTAAGGACAGAGGGTGTCTTATTGTCATACTGATATTCTGTACACACTGTGAAGACCACTGAGACAAATGTAACATTTGTGATATTGGGCTATATAAATAAACATTGATTGATTGATGAACCTATAGTCTATCAGCATCATTTGTGCAGGGCCCAATATTTATTTCACCACCCTTAAAACAATCACTGTAAAGATTCCCCAGGCACTTATCCACATGATACAACATGACAAGAAGAAGAATGTTACATCCTGTTTATTGTGTCAGGACTTTAGGGCACCCTGTTACTCTAAGAGAAGTTCATTTAAACCCCCTGCAGACATAAACAATGATCAAGAGTCGCATTATATGGCAGCTTTGACACCTTTATCTACCATTGAAATCAGATAGTGAGTTGTAACTTACAAATCTCATAACATCTCGAACATAATGTCTAACTTGTGTCAGTAAACAATATTGTTTACTGACACAAGTTAGACATTATGTTCGCAGTGTATCTGATTTCAAACCATTAACAAGTGGTCTGTTGCCAGAGGTCTGTTATAGCAGACACACTTCCTTCATTGGATTACGATGATCTGGAACAGGTTTGATGGAAATAGTTAAGACTCATATGATAAAAGAAACCTTTGCCAAAACTTTTTGGCAAAGGCAAAAAGACACTCGGGGAAAAAGGTAAAACAATGATTATCCGCTTACAGAGAAATGTACAGCTCTGGAAAAAAGAAATTGAGACCACTCAAATGTTTTCCTAAATCTCAATCTCTACATGTGGCAGCCATTACATTTCAGTGTCTGTTGGATTCCAACACAGAGAAATGCTGTCAAAAAATTCATTTCACTCAACCACATACTGTATTTCCACAAATAAATCTCCGCTAAAAACTGCAAATGTAAAATTCCTTGAACATGTGATTATTAAGACGTTGCCTAATCTTTTCTGATCTTATCCAAAGTACTGTATATTTGGTTATTTCAAGATCAAATTGCTCAACATCCTGTTGAGTCCAAGAGATCTGACAGCTTCGATTGACAGCCAGAACTTTTGCATGAAATAGTTTTTAGAGGGAAATAAGCCATGGAAACATCTAAGGCACGGGGAAAGAGAGCTGCTTCAATGAGGTGCAGAAAAATAATAAATTCATATTTGCGCCAAAAAGAAAACAGTATTCCCACTGCAGCCAGTTCGTAACAAAGCCCAATTTTGTTTACTGCTTTTTAAATGTTTACAGAGTGGAGTTCTGGGATGAATGTTGAGCCGTCATTTCAACACTTGACAGAGTTATTCTGAATCCTCTTCATATTTCCCTGATTCCCTTCAGCTCCAATAATAGCAAAATGTGCTGTGCTTAAATATTCTTTATTGTTCAATACTGCAGTGCATAATCACCACTGTTGTCATTCCATATGTTCTCATTGTCAGCAATCACTCAAGTGCCAAATCAAACGTAATGAAGACAATGAAAGAGATGACGGATCTCTCAGACCAATTTCTGAATAAGATATCAGCATAGTAGCAGACACTAAATTCATATTTAAGGAGAACAATTGCTTCCTCTCCACCAGATATGACTTTTATAACCACAATAATCAGATTTTTAATGATTATGAAATTATTATACACACCATTTCAATAAATAGGTGTATTTAATATGAAATGAATGGTTCCTTACAAATATATGGTACATACAGGTACATTACAATAAAAAGCACATCCATTCATTGTTTCAACAATGTCCATCAGCAATTTCAATAATGACAACAAAAATAGAAACACAATAAACACGACAATGTTCATATGACTGCTGTGGATTTGAAGGCACTTCCTTGGCAACACAATGATCCCTCTTCCATTATGTTGGGACCTGAAAAGAAATAAGAAAACGCTAAATTAGATCACAGTAAATATCTGTCTGCACGCTGTGTTCAAGAGGAATACTGTCTGGTATTTTAAAAGACACATCTTAACATCCTCTATTCTAAGAGAGTAGTGTCGTCAGTTTCTTAAGAGGGTCATTACTGGCCTGCCATTGCTGGATTTCCTCGATGTTATGCCGAAGCTCATTCAGGATGACTAAATAATGATATAATGAATCACTTTATATGCCTTTAAAAGCAGATAGTGATATACATTTGTCAGATTTCTCAGAACAGTAGAGATATTTTATCTGATTCACTTGCGAAACTGAATACCTGAGAATGTGTCAGCTACTTCAGCTTTTATACTCACCAGAAATCTTATACTGTGAAAAACTGAAATGGCCACCTGTGTAGATGAAATTTTTCGCAGTAATCACTCTCCAGCTTGACCTACTAAAGGTCAGATCTGCTGTCATCTTAACAAAGGGATGACGGGGACTACGTCTAAAATGACTGCAGGCAATTGTCTGAGTCCTAGCCTTGTCTTAAAAGAGGTGTTAAGGTTGAGTGTGTCTAATGGAAGCATGTAGGAATATCTTTGACACTCACAGTTGACCTATGTTAATTCTTTTAAATAACCATCATTTATAAATAGTAAATTGATAGCTAATAAACTTTCAATAATACTTACTTTACTGTTAACAAAGACATTCTGATAAACAATGTTTACTTATTATTATTAAAGTTTTAATTTATGGTATTTTAACAGATGACTGTTGCACACAACATTTAAACATAAATTGTTAATGATGAGCAAATGTTTTGATAACCCCTTCAAGACATTGTAGTTAAAACATTAAAAGGCTTATTGAAGCAGATATTTGTTATGGTTTTGCAAATCATTCAATAATCATCAACAAATCCTAAATATAGCATATTTAATGCTATAATGTTTGCAATAGTAAACTGTTAATCGTTTACAAATGTTATCAGAATGTAATTTTTATCTTCAGCTATGATACAATTATTTCTAATTATTTCAAATCACACAAAAAAAACGATAGAACAGCAAAATCATACCATTAAATACGTATTAAACATTAGTGGGATTAATTTAATTGTTTGTTAACAGTAAAATAAGTCTTGAGTAATTCATTTATTTACCATTTGTACTTTGACACTTTAAAGGATGTTGACAAGTTATTAGAGTGAACTAATCCCCACCCAGGAAAAACCCTTTTACTCACATGCAACATCTACGATTGCATGCAGAGAGGACTCATTGCTAATCGTGTTAGCAATCTTGCACATCTTTTGTAATCTGAAAAGAAGACATTGGAGAGAAGCCACAAAAATATTATTATGATTTTATCATACCACCTTGTAATTAAAGCAACACAATATAATTTCCCTCTCTAAATAGCTGGATTCTTCAGGAAAACATCCTGACACGTACTAATTCAGCTGTAAACAATGATACAGGTCATAACTGAGTTTTCAAAATAATGCACTTATTTGTTCTCAACATTAAAATGTCATTCAAAAGGAGGGAAATGTTCAAATCAATAAAAAAGACATATGACAGTACTGACGTCAGAGGTTGAGCAACAGTTCAAGTTGCAATGTGAATTTGACAGCGCAGCTCTGCATGCTCATATCATCAGTAACATTATCATGATTAAATTAACCATGTATTATAAAATACTCTACATCATTCCAGTCTAACAAATGGATCCTGAATGTGTCCACACCGTCTCCTTGTCTGACTAAAACTGAACTACCTACCGTATGTCGCAGCAGGATATTATTATGCTTTAAGTCTGACTTGATGCTTACATGACTGCCTCACAGATGCACGATGCAGCACAACAAGATGAGCTTCTCTCTTTGATTTACTCTGTCCACAATAAAGGCAAGTGTAACCAACAGATATCCATCTGTCACTGGGGAGAATTGTCTACAATCATTTTCTGATGTTTTATTGACGTCATCTACTTAATTCCCAGATGTAAACATCCCAGAAAGAAGGATTACTCCATCAGTATGCTAACTGTGGCTCTGGGTGCTTGGTTCCCAACCTAAGGTTGTGGGTCCCTTCAAGGGGTTGCAATGCATGGTAAAACATATTTTTATAAGCAACTTTTTGGTTGAGCTTCTTGCAAATCACAGAAATATGCAACATGTGGTAATTGGTCAGTAAGAAACAATTGTATTATGTAAAACAGCTGGGAACCACTGATCATTTTGTTTTAGATCCATATTCATTTTGACAGAGCATTAATATGATATTTTAAATTTTGGACAGCATTTTAACAAGGCCTACATTCAGTAGAAACCCTTCAAATGTCAGTATTGAACATTAATCTGCATGTCAAAATGGTTGCCAAGGTCTTTAAAACTTGATTCTAAAATGTTCTAAAGTATTTATGACTAAAAATGACAGAAGTCAAGAGTCAAAGTTGAGAAAAAAACGTAAACTTTGAATTTTCTTGCCTTTTTTAGCACTCAAAAACTCAGTTAGTCTCATTGTAGGCATGGCTCAACCAACTGGGATCACATCTTGATTCAAATATTGCTAAATTCTGATCGACGCGTGGAAGTACCTTTTTTGCAGTGAAGCCCCACCCATTTAAAACCAGTAAGAAGAGCACAACAAGAAAGAAACAAACCCCCCACCTAACTCAGTAAAACATAACTAATACTGTTCCAACAATGGCAACAGAAAAAAAAAATGCATATGGGAACCACTCAAAGTAAGAATCTGATTGAAAAAAGCAGAAAACATTTGCTCTTAGAATACATTTTAAACACGAGAGGAAAAAAATCATACGTACATGCTGGTCTTGAGCAATCCCTTGTGTTATGATAAAGTCTATGAAAGTGTGTTCTGCACTCCGACGAGAACTTGACTGGTCCTGCTTAATAGAAAAGGTCTTATCAGGCAACATGAAACATATTTCAAGGGCTTTGTTTTACTTTGCAGGCTTGCAGTGCATAACACATTCTCAGTTAGGTGCATTTGTGTGTGATCCACAGTGTGCAGTACACTATCGCAGACATGGTTAAGGAGTCAGGGTGAACAGAGGACTTGAGTCTCAAGATATAATCACCTCTAAGAGTGACTAAACCAACATTTAAACTTTCAGATTTTCACACCAAAAATGAAGTCTTCTCACAGGACCTGAGACAAATAATCAGCTTAACCTTGCACTGGCTTCGACTTAATTCTGTCGGCTTTAGACCATGTGCTGTTTCTCTGCACTGCTGCCCTATAGCTAATACCAAACCTCTTTCTGACCCAGAGCAGTTCCAGTGTCAATGAACCTCCCAACACCTAAGCATACTGTATGTTGTTTATTGTCCTACAGAAATTATTTTCTAAAAAGGGTAACCTAAGAACTAAGAACTTCCAGCCAAAAATTGCACAGGAAACGTGACAATATGCTCTGAAAGCTTTGCTAGATAAAATAGTTTTGCAATGTCTGGAAAGAACGTCAGTGAAATGCAATCTAGGTTGAAACTTTACCCTCATTATGGTGTTTGCGATTGTGATTTTCTTACCTGTGAAATGCTGAATGAATTTTCCTTTCATGTTTACATCTCTAGGAAAAATTTCTGGAAAAGAAAATCACAGTTAGCTTGTCAATCAACAATCATTTTACAACAAGTGAGAACTTAAAATAGTCACAGTCGTTATGATGACGATGATTGTCATTGTCAATGACACTGGTGTCAGTCGGGGTTTTTCATGGGTAATGGTAACCCCCACTCTTTTCTACACAAAATCCATATTGGCAACTCAAACAAGATAAAGAGATTATTGTTTGGGAGTTTAATGCTTATCAGAATAAATCCATGCATCCATACAGTGCTGACGTTAAATTATTCCCCAGACCATTGTAGTGCTGTAACTGTATGGAAGAGGAAGAAAGAGAACAATTTGGCCAATTACAAAACTAGCAAAGGATCTTTTGGAAATGTATTCAAACTCAAAATAATCAAGGCAACTAAGCCAAATGAAAAAGGACAAACACACCTATTGGAAACTCGATAGATTTGATTGTTCTAAAAAGGGTACACAAAGCCAGTTAATGCGATTTGTACTTTATGAGTTCATTGGTATTTTACCGGGCATTAATAAATGCATGTCAACGAGAATTATATACAAAAGGTCAAGGGTGCCAGGCTAAAGCTGAAATCTTGTGGCGTACCAGTGAAAAGAGAAACCGTAACAGATCAAACCGAAATAAACGGTTCCCTGTTGTTCTCTGTGTACGATCAAGATGTCAGTCTGAAGACACAGCAATCAATCAATCAATCAATCAATGTTTATTTATATAGCCCAATATCACAAATGTTACATTTGTCTCAGTGGTCTTCACAGTGTGTACAGAATATCAGTATGACAATACGACACCCTCTGTCCTTAGACCCTCACATCGTACAAGGAAAAACTTCTGAAGAAAACCCACAGTTTAAAGGGAACATGGGAGAAACCTCAGGGAGAGCAACAGAGGAGGGATCCCTCTCCCAGGACGGACAGACGTGCAATAGATGCCGTGTGTAAATTGAAAAGATAATACATTTGCAACATAGGTAGTCCAAATGTTTGGAAATACATGTGTGTATAATAGGAAGATGAATCCACGCCAGCAACAGGGTGAACACATTAGTGGGTTTACAGATGTTTCTCCTTCCCCCTATTTGTGTTCAAAACATCTATCGTTGCGTGAACATGGATCTTTTGGAAGTGTCACACGCACCAGTTGCTAATATGCAGCTTTTAATATCCTCAAAAGATAAATTCCATCCAGTCAGTGGTCTGAGAAAGGTACTTTTCCAATTGCATAAGCTGGGGCTGAGACTTTGAGCTTTACAATGCCTGTGCAACCTCTCGAAACATGATCTAATGGACGGTGATGGAAGAGAGAATCTGAGGTTGCAGATAAACAACACATCATGTTCACTTGGTTCTTATTAAACTCACATACCAGTGAGGCACAAACCTAGACTACCTCCTAAACTGTATCTGTTGCAGCCATATAAGCCTTTCTCTTTATTACAGTCTGATTTGGGCAAACCTTCTGCCTTGCATCTCCGATAATTGAAGATGCATGTATCAAAGATGCACTTTACTGGCTTCATTCCAGTCCGGACATAATGATTTAATTGTGCCAATAAAGTCTGAGCTGCACCAAGATGATTTTTTCAGATGCATCTCTACAACTAGGAATGTCAGGAGGAATAAACAAGATTCAATTTTAGTGAGAATAATATTGATCATTTATTTAGGTAGAAGCTGGAATCAGTAACTTGGACTGGCCGGTTCTAAAGTCTCCTCACAGTCTAAAGGAGGGGCTTTGATACTGCGCTGTAAATTACATGAATGTGACTCAACCACAGTCTCGTCTCTCGGCTGTGCCTGATATGTCTCGCGGAGATGCTTGCGATTGGAGACGCTTTCTGGGACGTCACAGTGTGTTTGTGTGCGTGTGGGTGGTCATCAAACTTGTTCGAGATTTCATAATGAATCACACTGAATGAATCATTCACAAGTTCGGTGCAACGATGCTCCTCCTACATACCTATAGTACCTATCCACGTATCTGTCCATCAATCACTTGCAATGTGCAATGTGTCCAAGACAGTGGTGAAAATGTATCTGTTAGTAGTTATAACACCAAGTATGACACATTGGACATGGCTAAGGTAAAGACAAAGCCAGCCTATATTACATGCGTAGTTGGACCTTTTAAGACTGAAGGATCTGAGCAATGGACGCTGTCTTTTAAGCACATTCTTGCAAAAATAACATTTATAACTTGGCAAAACTTATTTTATGCTCTATTAATCTTGAATTAACATGCATGCACCAAGTCAACCGACTTCTAAATAAGATGTACAGACAAATGACAGCTGTCTCCCACAGCAAAATGGGGATTATACTTTCATGATCAGGTCCTAAAAATAAATCTTATCAGCTTACCTATGAGTCTACTGTTATCCAGCCTATGAACATAGAAAGGCTTTTCACGGGAGGTGGACTTCATGTGTTGTGCTGAAGTGAAGAGTCCACTGCTACAGCGTCTGGAGAAGGTTTTGTCCCGTTGCTGGCTTTCTCTGATAACCTGTAAGATTAGATCCAACAGGGTCCTTCTTTCTTTCTGCTTGACGACCTTGCTGTCCATACACTGGCCCGAGGTGATGAGCAGAAAGAATATAGTAAACAGAATGTGCCATTTCCTCTCCACCTGCATGACTTCACTGTCTGGAAACAAGAGCAAACAAGTTTTGTTACAGGTGCTTTCTATTGAGTCTGTTTAAATATTTAAAAATAAAAACACTGAATGATAGCTGTACACTTTGTCTTAACACCAGACTTATCAGGATTGCTTGCCTTTAGAAATGTCTCACATCTTTACAATTACAAAAAAAATGTTAGAGGTTACATACAAACAAGTGGAATGAATCACCAGACATTATGTAATGTACTCTACTTAGGCAGCAGTGAAGGGGAAAGTAATAAAGTGAATGTAACTTTAGACTTACTAGTTTAGGAGGTAAAGTTGCTTATGTCCTGGAGAGTGGACACAGTTGTCTTCAGCAAAATCCTTCCAGGCGTTGACTGAGGTCCGGACAGGAGAGAGAGAGAGAGAGAGAGAGAGAGAGAGAGAGAGAGAGAGAGAGAGAGAGAGAGAGAGAGAGAGAGAGAGAGAGAGAGAGAGAGAGAGAGAGAGAGAGAGAGAGAGAGGTGAGAGAGAGAGAGAGAGAGAGTACAGCCGGAAGATTGTGCTCACCACCGTCTTTCTTGAAGGTAATACAATCGATTTCGTGTGGGTGGCAAAGCAATGTTGACATCTTTGGTGTAATTTCATCCAGTGGCATTCGCTACTGGCATGCGCCCCTCCTTTACGCACCAACACATCACTAGTTGTAGTTTTAGAGAAATATTGAGCTCAAGATAAAAATACGTTTTACATACAGAATAATGATTTAAAACCTAAACAAAGACTCCCAGTAACAAATCCATTGAAAAAAAGACCGTGGCGCAGGAGCGCGCATTAAAGTAGTTTTCCAGAAGAGCAACTTGTTGGATGTTGGAGTCAGAGAAGAGAATAATCTGTGGCCTGTAGCTTCTGACTGAGCTGACAGCGTGTCGATGTTTTTGCTCACCGATCTCCAAGTCTTGTGACCGCCTAAGCGCGGCAGATAATGCGTCTCCACGAGCCCCCACCCGGCACCTATACATTAGTTGGAATGAGCTTTAAAAAAAAATTGAGATTTGAATGTAAATGTGTTTAAAAATGAGTCAAAAAATCTACTGCTGACTTTGCACGCCCTACTTTTATAGTGAATCAATCAAATTAAAGGATTTATTTAATAATACATTCATGAAGTCTGCAATTTGTTTTATATTTTGTCACTTAAAGTTTAGACTATAGTCGTCATATAAATGAGGCTATACGTCTGCCGAGTCGAGCTGGTAGATATCGCATTAACATTTAAATAGAATGCGAGCAAACAATTGAAGCAGGCTATATTAGAATTAAAACTCATCTTTACTGCCTTTTTTTATCCAAAGAAAAAAGGACGCCGTCTCACTTGTTGCACAGTTTAAAGAGTTTACAGTTGAGTAAAGTTAGAACGATATTGGCAGATTCGGATTTCACGGATCAATAACTCATGAACAAAACGTTATTCAGACACAAAGTACGTCTCCTATGTACCGTGGTAAGGTTGACAACGAACTACAATCACATGTTGATAAAAAAAGCCAATATGCGCCGTCCTCCGAGCTGGACACATTACATTGGTCTCTATCCGCAGCCGGAGAAGAAACAAGTGCTCAGGGACCGTCTGCAAAGTGCAACTCCGAAAAAAGAGAATACAATAATATTCAATCACTTCACTATTATACAGTATATTTCTACCAAACTCACTACACACATCAATAGTCTCCTGGTGGTCATACTACAGCAGAGAGTTTTGAAGAATATGGTTTTGAATAATTTTGGTGCATATTTATAGTGTACAATCTTCAATAAATATGGTCTTCAATAACGTCACTATTATACAGTGGAGTGCTACCAAACTCACTACACACATCAATAGTCTCCTGGTGGTCATACTAAAGCAGAGAGTTTGGAAGAGTATGGTTTGGAATAATTTTGGGGAAGATTTATAATGTATTATAACATACTGTATATACAATGTTACACATTGGTATATACAGTATGTTATATATAAATTAAGACATGCAATAACTTCTCACAATCGTATGAAGGACCCAAATGCAGCACTCGAGAAACCAAGGAGTATTGGTAATGAACTTTATTGGTAATAATACCAGAGCAGAGGGATAACAGAACAGTATCAGCCGGATGATGTGCAGGCAAACGAACCAGAGGACAGCGGGCAGAAGGTGAGTCAGGGCCGGGCAGAGGGTCAGGGAGCAGGCGAGGCGGTCAACGTAGGTACAGGCAGGGTCAGACAGCAGGCAAGGCAGGATAGTCCACGGACAGGCAGGATCAGGGATCAGGCAGAGCAGGCAGGTCGGGACAGGCAGAGTCGGAACCGGGTAGGCAATCTGATAACAAACGTGTGAAAGACTAGCATGAAGGCAAAGTACGATCTGGCAACGGGTGTGTGTCTGGTGAGGGTTTACATACTGGCTGTGAAGCTAATGGGTGCAGAAGAGAAAGAGAGTGAGCAAAAACGTGGGTGTGGTTAACAGGTGAGACAGGTGAATGGAAAACTACTGGTGAAAGATGGAACAGACTGTGACAAAATAAAGTTAACATTGAAAAATAAAACATTTCAGGCTTTTCACCTATCTTACTGTACAATATTAATGAACAAATCTACAATCTAATGTCAGACAAGGAAAACATCATGAACATCTGTGACTACTTTAATCTGTAATTGAAAATATATTTAACATCTTAATTAAGAATATAACAATTTCAAACTATGGACAGGTGATTATTAATCATTACTTCAGTTGCCCAAAATCTTTAGCAAAGCTTTTTTCTGGATTTTTGTTTGTTTTGTTCAAAATTCAGCTTTCATTTTGCCGATTTCAAATCACTGGCTGGGCTGGATTTCCCCCCACATGCCGTTTGTAAGCGCACTACTTCTACTGTGGTAGTAGTTCAAACTACAAGCCTTACCTCCCCAAATCCTGGTACCTCTGGTAAAAGTTACACAAACTCACCTACAGCGTCTTTAGTTTGGGAGGATACACAAAACACAATACCACGGGGTCTTTTTTTTGGGTATTCGTGCAGCAGTCATTCCGAGGCACTGCGTGTGAAACCATCTTCCACAAGTTTCACACTGAATCTACATGGGGATAAATACAACAAAGATATTAAGAAAATGTAAAGTGTAGGACACTTGTAAAGCAGGCATATTCATTTATATTTTATAGAGATTATACTTTTTTTTAATATATATATAAATACTTGTTGTTATTCAGGTTTATCTGTGCTAAAACTTTTAACAAATTATAAGAAAAACAAAAGGAAACCTGTAATGCATAAAAATATACAAAATGTCATTACTTTTATGTTATTCCTGAAATCTAACTCCAGATGATCTATTATCTACTATTCAGATTATCTTCTGGAGTTTCAAAACAATTCATCATTTAGCCTCACCCAAACAGCATCAACAGCAGTTGCGGGCAGGTCCTCAATTCCACAGAAGGAACAGAAGTCATCCTTTGAAACTGAAAAAATAACCGGTGTATTACTGTTCAATTTACAGGAAGCCATCCATATATTCATTTCATATTTTTGGCTAATACCTGATCCTTTGAGAATTTCTTCTGCCATGTCTCTTCGTATACTGTATGTTGAAGACATTGTGTTGATGACTTGATGTGAAACGTCTGTGGAATTTTCGGAAATTCCTTCATTGTCATCTTGGCCATCTGGACAGATGGTAAAATAATATGACGTGTGTTTGAATTTCCCTTTAAAATAAAATGCTTTATTATTAATGAACACAACATGATGCATTGAATCACCTGCATGACAAAGGCTCCACAACTGGTGGCATCTTTCTGGAAGGTGTGGGTTATCTTTCCAGGCTGCCATTTGATGTTAATCCAGTCCTCTTTTCCCAGTCTGTTCCGGTGCATCTTGAAATACTCTCTATAGAACAATAGGGAAACAAATGTAATTGGCGCTTACTCTTTGCCTTTACCAAATGTGCGTTTAACCAATGTATTTCCTGTAATATATTTTATATTACTCAAAATTGTAACCAGCCTTTCTGGAGTCCTCAACTTCATTTGACCCTTGCAGAGGATCAACCACATACATGTGGTTTGAAAGGGCATGGAGGTACTGTTTTAAAAAGTAGCATACGGTATAATTAAACCAAACCTTTTTCAATATGTCAGCAGCAACAATAATGTATCAGCTTTTCTTCAAAAATGAAAACCACAGTTAACTAATGGATTCACATGATTAAAAAAGCTATTAAAAGTAATACTAAAATAATAACTACTTAATTATACCCATTTTAAATGGGTATAATTAAGACTTAAAAGTATTGAAATAATTTAAGATGTCAGATCAGATGAAAGAAAGTTGCACAATTTGGGGTCAGAAGACTCAAATCTTTAGTGGAGCAGTAGCGACCACCAATGAGAAATGTTTGAATGAGTACTTATTTTGGACTACATTTTATATTGTTTCCCTATGATATAGATGAAGAACATGAAGACATTAAAACTAAAAGAAACATTTTTAAATCAATCCTGAGGCAAAGATGCATTTACAAAATGGGGCTGCATGAGATACACATTTTAGTCTTAACTCTGTCACAGTATATGAGTAATGCATTACAATATTGTATTGATGTGTGTAGTGAGTTTGGTAGCACTCCACTGTATACTAGTGACGTTATTGAAGAAAAACCCTCCGCTTCGCGTCGGGCCGAACCACGCCCCTTAGCTGTGATATAATGAGCATATACCACGGCCTGTCGTGAGCTATTGCTTAATTATACCATATTTATTGAAGATTTTACACTGTAAATATTCATCAAAATTATTCCAAACCATATTCTTCCAAACTCTCTGCTGTAGTATGACCAACAGGAGACTATTGATGTGTGTAGTCAGTTTGGTAGTAATATAGAATATAGAATATTAAATATATAGAATATAGAATATTATTGAATATTATTGTATTCTCTTTTTTCGGAGTTGCACTTTGCAGACGGTCCCTGAGCACTCATTTCTTCTCCGGCTGCAGATAGAGACCAATGTAATGTGTCCAGTTTGGAGGACAGCACGTATTGGCTTTTTTTGATCAAAATGTGATTGTAGTTCGTTGTCAACCTTACCACGGTACTTAGGAGACGTACTTTGTGTCTTAGTTATTGATCCGTGAAATCTGAATCTGCCAATATCGTTCCAACTTTACTCAACTAGAGTTTACGTAGTTCTAAAAAGCTTTTGGCCTATATAAACAAAGTGTTATTTTCTTCTGTGATTTATTTTAATAAATCAGTTAGTAGACCCAGAGGTGAATTAATATCGTTTTTGTAACAACGGTCACATGATCAGCTTCCGCCTCCGGAGTGACTGTCACCATGGAGACGGACCACGCAGCAGGTCAACTTGGGAAAACTGTCCTAATGTTTGATGCTATTTAACTACATTAGTTAAGTTGTTCGGTTATTAAGAAACATTGGAAACATTTGTCTCTCCCTGGAGCCAGAGACATGTCTCAAAGGTAAACAAAAACCTGTTGCTGTACATTTGCTGGCTAATGCGTAATTTACCTTTAGCTTATGAAATGTAACTGAAGCTAACGTTAGCTAGATGTTTTCATGCTAACAAAGATAGCAAAGTTTAGTGACTCAAAGGGGAACTGTCAGTGCTGTGCATAACACGTAAACAATACAATACTTAGTGGTGGAAGAAGTACTCAGATATGTTAAGCAAAAGTAGAAATACCAGACTGTAAAAATACTATGTGACTAAGTTAAAGTCCAGTAGTGGTGGCATAAGAATATACTTAGAAGTACCAAAAGTAAAACTACTTACTGTGCGTAATGTTCAATTTAAGAATCATATACTATTTATATTATTATTTTGTAATGCATTAATGTGTTCATGACAGCAAGTAAAGGTGGAGCTACGTTTAATTTATACTGCTTCTGCATATCTTATCATTTTATAATCATAATGTATTTATGAGTTTAGTTATGTTGTTTTAGCTAATAATCTGAATCTGTAAAGTAACTAATTAGGTACAGGTATTAGTGCAGCAAGCACTCAAAAATACTAACATTGACACGTGCTGTTTGGGCAGTGATGTTGCATGGCTTTGTTTACCTTTGCATAGCTCTGTTACCACCAACAAAAGATGTAAAGGTACAATGTTAGAAATGTCTTCAATGATGGAATTGAAGTAAATTAGTGAATTCATTCTCTTTTAATTAAAATGTAAACATCACTAGTTCGGAGTGAGTTACTTAGCAGATTAAGATTATGAATAAAACATGTCATTAAACTAAAACAACATGATGTATTATAATATATTAAGATACATAGTGGTAAATAATCAAGTAATCAAATGTAGCTCTACATTGATACAAATATCTATTACTGACCATTTGTACTTTTATCTTTGGTAATTATTTTTCTGCTAATAATTATGTAATTTTACATTAAATTCAATGCAGAATTGTTACTTCTAAAATAGTATGATTACATTAAGGTCTTGCTATTCTTACATCAGTAAAACTTCTTAGTACTTTTTACACCACATGTAGTACATAATAAAGAACAGCTTTATTGTAAGACCAATGCGTGATGACCCTGATGAAGGCCACCAGCTGAGACGTGTCAGCCTTACACTAACCTGTATCCTACAAGTGTCGCATGACTCTGACCTCTTCAGACTTTTCCCCTTATCCTTGCACCTTGAAGGTTGGTGAAGTTTTAATTATTTTTTCTATGAATAAGGTATGGGCCTTTCTTGACTATCACTCAACTCCCAGGTACCATTGTTCCAGTCTCAGCTAATCAGCTAATTGTTTCCACTGTTCCAGGGGATACAACGAGATGTGGGCCGACGCTCAGTTAGCGTTGAGCCGCCTGCTAAATGAGGAGCTGCCTGCTGAGCCCCCCTACCCAGAGAAGGACAGGGTGGTGTTCTTCCAGCGTCTGGCCATGCTCTATGTGCGCTACATCCAAATCCTCAGACAGCTGGAGGAGGTCTATGACCAGGTGGTCCACCCTCAGAAGAGACGAGTTGTTCGGGCGATTCTCGATGGTGTGATCGGGAGGGTTTTAGAGCTGAAAAATGAAATGGTGGAGAAAGAGTTCTCAGAGTACCACTACATGGATGATGTCCTTCATGATTTAAAGCTTACACCTGTGAGTTTCATAGTTAAGAGCAAGTATAATGAAAATTAGATTCTGATAAACCCAAACTAAATTATATTGACATATCAGCAGCAGGCATTGGCTATATGTTTGATTGCCCTTCAATAATTAAATAACTCAACAGCTTTTCCCTTTGTCGCCACCCTAGGAAGACCTTGAGATCCCCATCCCTCGCTATTTCCTCAGGGAACCCAACAAGGAACTCCAAGAACGAAAAAAGATGCTGACAGCAATTCTTAAATTGGTGGGGGTTACTGAAAGCCCAGAAGTGAGTTAAAAAAACTAGCCACATCTAAATTAAAGCCCGTACTTGATATTCTTTGACATCATTCATTTTGTAACAAAATGGGAAAGTAGGATACAAGTTAAACAAACACAGGTTTTAACTTCACAACAAAAATGCCTTTAAATTATTTTTTACATTTATTAAGGATAAGCAGAAAAATTATAGAACTATTTTGTCCTCACAGCCCTTGATGGCCAAGGACATGAGTCAGGAGAAGGCCATTAAGATCATTCAAGTGGCAGAGAGGGCCCGACAAGGACGCCTGAGGGCCAAGTTGAATGAAGAGAGCAGGAACATGAACAGGATGTACAGGACCAAGGAACCTGGGACAGACGCCATTGAATCGGCCACAGTCTGCATACAGAAGGTGCTCCATCATCAACATAATCCCACGTGCCTCTGTCTGTCCTCCCTCATGCTCAAAGATTTGTTGAATTTGATTTGCAGGTGTGGAGGGGCTACATGCAGAGGAAAGAGGACAAAGATTCTTCGGGAAGAAGAAATGATTTTTCTGGGAATGGTGAGTTAAATCGGCCATCCATTTTACTCGTCTTAAACTTCAAAAATGGATCCACAACTTTTTTACAAAGCTACCACTGTTTCTAATAATATGATCTAAGAGGTCATTGGTGTCTATTCTTTAAGACCTTATGTCATCCTTTGTGTTTAAAATCAAGTTAAACCTAAAACAGTTTTCTGTTTAAAAACAAAGGGGCAGCTTTATCGTTAAAGCTGTATTGCCGTATTCCTTGTTGTACTTCTGTAGGAATAATATTCAGCTCAATCAAGTGACTTTTTTTCTTTGATATTAGTCTTTTTGAGATGTTTAATGTGTAAAGTATGTTTGTTCATGTTTATGTTAGGCCATGGATCCAAAATACAAGGTGCCCTGCCCCACAGAAATCGCTGCCCAGTCCAGTGAGGCTAGCAGAAAGATTAAACAGGAGGAGCACAACGAGGACTACCAGAAGTCTTTAGTGTCCGTCACAAACCAACTACGAGATGTAGAGGGCTATGACATCAGCAAGACCATGAAGGAGCAGATCCGACAGTGGTTCATTGAATGCCGGTAAGGCGAAGGCTGTTTCATTGTTGTTGAAGCATTTCAACACTAATTCAATCAAATAGCTGTGTTTCTTTTGAAATAGTGATACCACAGGATCGTTTCCAGACTTCCCCGAAGAAGAGGACGGAGGCTCAGCCCTCATTTTTGCTGAAAAGAACCCTCAGCAGGTGAAAAACACCCGAAAAGTAGGATTCATTGCCTACTTTTATACAGTTGGAAGAAGGTGAATTATGTTTGCTGTGCACATATCTTTCAGTTAATGGAGGAAATTGCTGCAAAGGAAGATGATGAATCCGACAACAAACCAAAGGGGAAGGAGGAGAAGAAGGAAAAGGGGAAAAAGGAAAAGGGAAAGGATGATGAGGAAGTAAGGCTCACAGACTGCATTACATTGATATTTTATGGATTACTATAATAATTAGTATATCTGGTGATGAAAGGAATTTTGCTTTTTCGAACAAATCTCTGTCAGCCGTTTTCCTGAACCTCTGTACTGTATAATGAACCACAGGGAGAGGAGGCAGGGCTGAAGATGATGCCTTCGGCTTTTCTGTCAGACTTGGAAATGGAAAACAAAATCTTTGAAGGTATGTTTAAATGACTGTTTAAAAAAAAGTCAAGATTTGATGATGATGAATATTGTTATGTATAGTTATGTAACAGTCAAAATAAACCTCAAATTGAATGTTTCTCATCCAAAGATTTTTGGAAAAACCTAAATGAGACCAGAAACTTCAGCCAGAGGCACGAGGTGGAGCTGATCAAGGAGGAAAGGAGGAAAATGATTGAGGAAGAGATTCGAGTGAAGGTGATGCTGTCTACAGAAAACCAACACATGTTAGGAATTGAACAACAAAACTTAACACGGCACCACCTGTAGCTGCTCTCTCTGGTCTCTTCTGCTTCTAACAGGTAGATGAGCAGATGAGACAAGAGCTGGCTGAATGGAAGCTAGCTGTGGATAAAGACAAGGGTGGGAAAACCAAAGCGAATGCTAAGGTAATAAGTGAGAGAAAATCCAACACATGTCTGGAAGGGCTGGTCACAGTTTATAACGATTACCCTGAGCTGTCTACCAATGATTTTCAACACAGAAAAAGAAAGGATCTAAGAGTGGGAAGAAGAAGAAAAAGGAGAAGGATTTAACAGCTGACAGGTGAGGTCACACATGATGCACATGTGAAAAGAAATGTCAGTATAGAAGTGAGTCCACTATTAGTCAATGCTTGTTTAAACTGTTGCTTTGTTTATTCCCGTCTTCTAGGACTCTGGAGTCTCTGTGTCAGGAGCTGGTGGAGCAGGGCTTGTTGAAACAGGCTAATAACGTTAGGCTGCATGATTACATGGGTACGTCTTTGTTTATTGTTTATAAAACTGGTTATTGAGATCTCTCTTTGTGTTAGACTTAACATCATAAATGTATGTGAGATATAAATCCGATTGCAATCAACGAAACAAAGTACAGCGCTTACACTTTGAAACTGTAAACGTCACTAGAAATGATTTAGTGTTGATGTGCCACCCTCTTCTGGTTTCGGCTTGCCACAACACTATGATCACAATGAAAGAAAATGTATTTGATTGCCTTACTTGCAGTGTTTAATAACTCTTTAACAGTCGATCCATTTTGTCACCTAGGTGATTACAGCTACCTTGGGACCACACTCAGGCAAAATGACATCGAGCCCATGCCATCACTGTCAGATGTGCGGCAGGTCTTGTCTCTATATGCTGTTTTACCATTAGGTATGAAGCTGTATTCAATTCAACATTAAATGAATATGATGATTGTCTCTGGTTTGATTATAAGGTGTGTGTTGTTGCAGGCTCTCAGTATGTTCATGAGAAGGCTCCTCTGATAAAGGCCATCCTACTGGCAGGGCCCGCAGGAGTGGGTAAGAAGATGTTGATCCATGCAATCTGCAAGGAGACGGGAGCCAACCTGTTCGATCTGTCCCCTCTGAACACGGCAGGGAAGTACCCGGGCAAGAGTGGCCTCGCCATGATGCTCCACATGGTGTTCAAGGTAACAGCGGGATGTGAAAGAACCATTACATTACATTGCATGTTACTTTTTAGACGCTTTTATCCAAAGTGACTTACATACTCAATACTGTGGGCAATCCCCACAGGAGCAATTTGGGGTGAAGTGTCTTGTCCAGGGACACAACAGACATGCTGACTGCAGTGGGGTTTGAACCTGTGCTCCCCTGATCCGAACACCAACGCACTAGACCACTGCGCCACAGCGCAAGTTTGTAATGATAGTGGTTCTTTTATTTCAAGAACTGCTTTGAGGTATTCTTTACATTTAATTCATAATTCCTGACTACACATTTGCAGCAATAACTCACAAGACGTACAGTTTATGTAAGAATTCATCCATTATGGTAGTACTCTGAGAAATATAACTTAAAAAAGGGGACATTTCTACTGCCATTATTTCTGGAATGTGGAGCAGTATGTTGTCGTTTTGTAGCACTATAGAGTGGCGAAGTCACGCCCATCTACTTCCGGTCCATGGGACCTTATTTCGGAAAAATTATGTATTGAAGTCAATGGAGAGAGAAAACTTATCTTTCGATCCCGTTTAAATTGTGCCACGAATCACACATATGATGTTTGTCAATCTTAAAAAATCATTTCCATGTCAAAAAGTCAGTTTGTCGTAAAACTGTTGAAATATAAGACTATGAAAAATACGCAACTAGAAAGACTACAAATCCCAGAGTCGCGTAAGATGTCATAACTGATGTCACAATTGTTTTCCTCCGCTAAATATAAGAGATAGCTAAGATAAGATAACTTTAACAAGATGCCTGTGTGCTTAGTACCAGGTTGTTATCATACCAGCAATGGGTCTTGCTCGTTCTTTCGCTTCCCGTCTGATCAAAGGAACAGGAGTGGCTGGATCAAGTTAGCTACCTAGCTAGTAGAAAGCACATTAGTTAGCATTACAGTCTTGTCATTTTTATTAGCCTTAACATGAAGTAACATTAAGTAACCCAACATGTTAAACAGTAAGAGTAGTAGTCATATTTCGTGAACCCTTTGAAGAGTACTGTCTCACCGGTGTGATCATTCTATAATACACCATTTAAGCCCGGGGGAGAAATGCTAACGCTACATTAGCATCGGCGATCTGTTCTACTTCACGCTATTTGCACAAATGGTTGACATTAAACATTAAAAAGACCAGGCAGTTCAGAGAGAATCAGAGGAAGGCAGGCAGCTTTGCATGACATTCTTCTGGACGTGTTTCATTGTGTTGATAGTGATGGTAGTCAATCACTTTTTTGACAAGACAGTAGTGACGGCCATCTTGGTGACGTGTGTTGTTGTGAGAGTCTGCGAGAGCAGAGATGTAGTTCATTAAGCGTTTCACACAAAAAAATGTGTTACTTGCTTCACAATTTTACGACACATTTTTATTTTTTTGACTTGCAAAATTATCTTTTAAATTGACAAGTTATCATGTGTAATTCGTGGCACAATTCAAACAGGATCGAAAGATAATCTTTCTCTCTCCATTGACTTCAATACATAATTTTTCCGAAATAAGGTCCCATGGAGCTCCCCCGGAAGGGGAGGGACTTCGCCTCTCTATTGGTGAAGTTTAATATTTTATGGTGAATTTGGTGGAGCATGAGTTTATTTGCAGTATTGTCTCTAGCAGGTATTTTTATTTTGGCTCATCAAGAAAGTAAGAAAGGCAGTTTTTTTATGACCATCTGTGTAGGTTGCAAGATTGATGCAACCTTCGGTAATATGGATCGAAGACGCAGAGAAAATGTTCTACAAGAAGGTTCCCAAGGAAGAAAAAGAGGTATTTCTGAGCCGGACAAAACTCTGAACAGCATTATCAAATGAAATGTTTCAGTTTTCAATTTGCATGGTCATTCGAAACATTTTTGTTTGTCTTCTCAGTTGGATCCCAAGCGCTTGAAGAAAGACCTGCCAAAGTCTCTGAAGTTGATCAAAGGGGAGGATCGTGTTCTGATAGTGGGAACATCCACAGACCCGCTGAGTGCCGACATCAAGTCACTTTGTAAAATGTACAGCAAGATCATTCTCATCCCAAGACCGGACTACGGCTCAAGATGCAGTAAGAATTTACACATTTTGGTAGCACTTGAGTTTTGGTTGTTGGAAAATGTACCTTTGAATCCGTTTGCCTTCAGTCCTGTGGAACCGACTGATCAGGAAGCAGGGCGGGGATGTGACCAGGGCGCTGGACCTCGGCTCTCTTGCGAAGATTTCTGATGGCTACACACCAGGTCACATGGTCCAGGTGATCCAGAGCATCGTCACCAAGCGCCGCACCCTGCAGCAGGCCAACAGACCGCTGACGGCCGCAGAGTTTGTGGCTCCACTAGCCAAGATTGACCCTGTGTTTCAGGAGGAAGAAGAGGCCCTCAAGGTCAGTGCATATACCATATTTTGCACAATTATAATGGCTTCGTTGTAAATGAATGTCGTTTTTTGTTTCTCTTGTTTGTGTATCATCAGAACTGGTATGCAAAGACCCCTCTGGGAAAGAAGAGGATTAAAGCTGCGACAGGAAAGGAAGAAGAGGACGCACCAGTCAAAGGCAAAGATGCAAAAAAGAAAGGGAAAAAATAAGTTTAACATGTTTTTGACACAACTGAATGTAGTAAGATATTTTTGAAGCTTGTATGTGAATTGCCCTCTGATGACTGTCCCATTTACCTTGTTCTAAATTAATTAAAATAATGCAAAATAAGTCATTTTCTCTTTGTTGTGTCATTAATTGGGGCTGCAAGCTATGCATTTGACTGTGCTTTCAAAAGGTTGTCTTAAGTACTGTGGAAGCTATTCAGTATTCTTCACATGTATTTAATGTATTTATTAGTTATTTTTTGTTTTGTAGAATTAATTGATTTACAGCCATATTATTTAAGTTAAGTTGTGTTCAAGCTAAAAATGCTTTTATTTTGAAGGTGATGGGTCAATTTGGGCACACAGCTGGGTTTATTTAAGGCAATCAGGGCACAGCAGCAGTCAGTGGGCACCGGGAAGGTATATGGTTTTTTACCAGTGTCAGGGCTGAGTTCAGCAAACATTTAAACACCTTTTGCTGTATTGTTCCCGCAAGGTGAAACTAATAAATACAACAAACACGTCGATGCCTTGTCTGGACAATGGATTAATTACCGGCTCCTGATCTGCGTAAGGTCCACTGTGCCTGGTCCCTCAGTGGCCTTTTGAAACTTTGTTGTTGTTGACAAATAGCCACTACATAAAGTAAAAAACCTCCCTTATTGAAGAGGACACTTTTATTGTTTTTTTTGGGATTTTTTGCACTGCATGGACGTTTGGACTGGAATCACCGGCTCAAATGGAGATGATCATGCGGATCAAAGGACAAAGGAACATGGACGCCGGCGCAGCGTTTGATCTGGAGATCTGAGACAATGCTCATTGACTTTGTGAAACTTTGAATTGCCTGTTAAAGACACGATCGGAGAACAGAGGACCACCCACGGCTTAAATGGACACCGCACAAACCTACTCCACAACAACATAATATTGGTATGTGAAGGATAATCAGTTTTATTGGAAAAAAGCAAACTTATTTGGAGTGACTGAATTACTGTTTCGCTACATGTTGATGAATATTGGGAGTTGTTGGACTTGAAAAGACATTTATTCATAAATCTCCGACGTGAAGTGTCAATATAATTGCCTGTGTGAACTCAATCAGACAATATGGAGCAGCTGGTTGAGACAATGCCTGTGGTTGATTCAGATGTTTCAAGTGTGGAGAATGTTGCTCCGCCCGAGCCCTCTGTAAAACGGAGCCTCAAGTTTACCCCAAAAGGCTTTGCGTTTTACATAGAAACGTGCCAAGAAAAGAGATCGGCAAAAATCAAGCAGACCAAGAAATACATTGAACCAATACGTGTCTGGATGAAATCTACTGACAATGTGAAGTCTGTGCTAGCTCATTTGTGCAACTTCATCAAGGCCCCTAAGGACATGCATGAGTCTTTCATAGATATGGATTTGCCCGAGGAGGAGGTCAAAAGGCAAAATACATATTTCAATGATGACATTTTGTAATTTCACTGAGTCTGTAAAGGATTGGTTGTCTGCTGCTGGGCACTCTCATGTGGAATCAAACGAAAATGTTGACAATGAAGTTGAAAATAATGACAATGATGTTAGCAATGTTGATGTTGAAACTGATGTTGAGACTCAAACTAAACAAAGTGCTGTTATTGATGATATCAATCCGGAGGACAGTGCCTCTAACATTTCAGGACCAAAGGAAAGGCAACACAAAACACACTAATGTATCTAAAACATCATCCACCGCATCTGCCAGGCTAAAAGCAGAGGCTGATAAAGCAGCAATTGTGGAGCGCATGAAGGCTTTAAAAAGGAAACATCAGTTGGAAGCAAAGGAGGAGGAACTAAGAACAGAAAAGGAACAGTTTGCTCTGGAGACCGAGCTAGCTGCAACTAATGCAAAAATCAATGTTCTGAAAACTAGCTCAAAACGCAGCTCCAAAAGGGATGGAATGAACTCTTATCGGGAAAGGAACAAGGCTCAGAGTACAAGGCAACTCAATCCTCAGGCTAATCAATTTGTCCCACGGAGAAATGACAAAAATAACATGCAAAATGAATTTCACCCTAATGCCCAGGCTGTCACTGTAAGACCAAAGGAAACCTCACAGACCATCAGGTTTAAAGACACATCACAAACTGTCAGGCCTAAACAAATGGCAGTGTTACAGACGGACCTCAGACCACTATACACTCAAGCACCAACACAGGATGCTCAACAGACAGGACGAGCATCCTCCTTGAATATGACATGCAATAATGGGATGGGTGGCGCAGTGGTCTGTGCGTTTGATCATCAGATCAAGGGGACGTTGGGGAACTCCAGTTCGAAACCCGCTCCCGCCCCACTGCGTCAGGCCCGTTGTGTCCTTGGGCAAGACACTTCATCCGAATTTGCTACTGTGGGTATTGTCCACAGTAGATGACCATTACATGTATGTATGTGTAATGTGTATTTGTAAGTCGCTTTGAGAGTCATTGATAAAGCGCTATAATAAATATAAGGATTATAATTTATTATTATTATTATTATAATGACACCCACAATGACATTGTGAATATCATGCAACGCCAAACTGACATCACTACAGTGTTAGTACAGCAAAATGTAGCATCCTCCCTACCAGTGAGAAATATACCCACATTTGATGGTGATCCTCTTCAGTATCATGCTTTCATCAGATCCTTTGAAAATTGTGTTGAGGTTAAAACTGATCATGCAAGTGATTGTTTACATTTCTTGGAGCAGTTCACCATGGGCAACCAAGAGACCTGCTGAAAAGTTGTCAGCACCTCCCCTCTGTTCAAGGATACCAAAGAGCCAAATCCCTGCTTGCTGAACATTTTGGAAATGAATACAAAATTGCTTCTGCTTATATGGACAAAATTGATAGCTGGCCTCTGGTTAAAGCAGAAGATGTCAAATCACTGAAATCCTTTTCTCTGTTCTTACGGGAATGCTCAAATTTAACACAGCGAATCATGTGCATGAATGAGTTGGACATGCCATCAAACCTCAGAAACATCATGATGAAGCTTCCTTATAAGGTGAGGGAGAAGTGGAGGAGCCATGCATGTAATTTGCAGGAGAGACGTGGTTGCAGAGCACTATTCATTGACCTTGTGAGCTTTGTTGAAAAACAAGTTAGAATTGCCTCTGACCCACTGTTTGGAAATATTCAGGACTCAAAATGTACCAGCTGCAACAAACGCCCCACTGTCAGTGAACCAAGGCATAGGAAACAGGGCACCTTTGCCACCGGTGTCACTGCAATGAAACAAAGGCTACATGGATAATAAGATCAAGTCCTTTTCTGCCCAAAGTCACAACAAATGCTGTTTATTCTGCCAACAAACCAGCCACTCACTTGAAAAATGCTCACAGTTTAAGTTAAAGACACAAAAGGACAAGATACATTTCATAAAGGAGCATGGAATTTGTTTTGGTTGCTTGAAACGGGGACACATAAGCAAAGACTGCAGGAGTCGATTGGATTGCAGTGTGTGTCAGCAAAAGCATCCTTCAGTCCTTCACATTGAGCAGAAGGGTACAAGTACACCCTTTAATGAAGCACAAGAACCTGTGAGCACTCTGAGTGTAACATCTGGTCAATCTCAAACATGTGGCCATATAGGGGTCGGAGATGAGTGCAATGCTGTGTTTCCGATTGTTGCAGTTCAAGTGAAAAGCCAAATGAGTGACAGAGTTGTACAGACCTATGCATTTTTGGATCCGGTGAGTTCCGGTACCTTTTGCACTTATAGCCTTGCAAAGAGATTGGGGCTAAGTGGCAAGCCAGCAAGTATTCTATTGCAAACAATGGGGCAAAAGAAAATTGTGAGTACCGATGTATTGTCTCACTTGGAAGTGTGGATACGGATGATTTGATTGAATTGCCCAATGTCTTAACCCAAAGAGTTATGCCAGTGTCACGTGTGAACATTCCACGACAGGATGATGTGGAAAAATGGCCTTACTTGAGTAACATAAAGCTGCACGACTTGAATGCAGATGTGGATTTGCTCATCGGAACTGATGCCGCAAAAGTGATGGAACCATGGGAGCTGATCAACAGCCAAGATGAAGGCCCATACGCAGTCAGAACAAGAGTCGGCTGGGTCATTAATGGACCACTTAGGAGTGGAAGTAACGGCAGAGTTAAGACTTGCTGCTCTGTTGTCACAACAAACCGCATATCTGTGGAACATCTGGAAGAGATGCTCATTAAGCAATACAACCATGATTTTAATGAAAAAACATCAGAGGGGCAATTGGAAATGTCAAGAGAGGACATTAAATTCATGAATATAATGAGAAGTAGGGAGATGCAATTAAGCTTGTAAAGGATTTGACTCTGCTCTGTAGTCAGGGAGGATTCAACCTCCAAAAATGGGTGACAACCAGCCATTGTGTCTTGACTACAATCCCAGGTGACATCAGAGCAACAGAGATGAAAGAGCTGGATTTGGACACAGATCACCTGCCTATGGAAAGAGCACTTGGACTGCAATGGTGCGTGGAGTCCGACCAGTTCAGCTTTAGGACTTCATTACAGCCACGCTCACAGACCAGGAGAGGTATCTTGTCGGTGGTCAGCTCTCTGTATGACCCTATAGGATTTTTGGCTCCTTTTACAATGCCAGCCAAGTTACTGTTGCAGGAGCTTTGCCGGCAAAACCTGAAGTGGGATGAACAAATGTCCCCCTCCTTCTCCAAACAGTGGTCTGATTGGCTGAGCGACCTCCAAAGGATGAGTGTATTCAAGGTGGAACGCTGTATCAAACCCCTGAACTTTAAAACATCTGTGAAAGCACAAATTCATAATTGTTCTGATGCCAGTGAAGCTGGTTATGGTACAGTGTCGTACCTGAGACTGGAAGGTGGCAATAAGGTGCATGTTTCATTTCTTGCTGGAAAGGCCAGAGTTGCACCTCTGAAGCACATCACTGTTCCTCGTTTGGAGCTCACAGCGGCAGTCCTCGCTGTCAGAATGGATGGAATGCTTCAAAGGGAACTACAATGGCAACTGGAGAAGTCAGTGTTTTGGACCGATAGCACGACTGTTATCAAATACATCTCCAATGAAACCAGACGTTTTCATACGTTTGTTGCCAACCGAGTCACTGTGATCAGAGAAGCTACAGATGTTGACCAGTGGAAGTATGTGGGCTCCAAGGCCAATCCTGCTGACGAAGCCTCACGTGGATTAAGAGCCGAAGAATTTCTCACACATGGAAAATGGATTAAAGGCCCAGAATTCCTGTATTTGCCTGAGAGTGAGTGGCCTACACTGGAAATGGATTCAGTGATTGCGTGACAAAAAAGAAGCAGCAGTGAATGCCATTGTTAAGGATTCAGAAAATCCAACAGACCATCTAATCAACTACTTCTCATCTTGGAAGAAGCTTAAAACGTCTGTTGCCTGGTTCCTTGAACTTAAAAGACTTCTGTTGCTTCTGAGTCAAAAGAAAAAGGAACTTAAAGCTACAGAGAAGGTGACACAGAAGACACTATGGCTCATGGATAGAGAGAATAGCTCCCTTATGTTTTACATAAGGGTAATTGTGATTCTCACAATTAGGGGCCCGAATGTGGAAGCTATTCAGTATTCTTCACATTTATTTAATGTATTTATGTTATTTTTTGTTTTGTAGAATTAATTGATTTACAGCCATATTATTTAAGTTAAGTTGTGTTCCAGCTAAAATGCTTTTATTTTGAAGGTGATGGGTCAATTTGGACACACAGCTGGGTTTATTTAAGGCAATCAGGGCACAGCAGCAGTCAGTGGGCACCGGGAAGGCATATGGTTTTTTACCAGTGTCAGGGCTGAGTTCAGCAAACATTTAAACACCTTTTGCTGTATTGTTCCCGCAAGGTGAAACTAATACAACAAACACGTCGATGCCTTGTCTGGACAATGGATTAATTACCGGCTCCTGATCTGCGTAAGGTCCACTGTGCCTGGTGCCTTTGTTGTTGTTGACAAATAGCCACTACAAGTACAATTAGTATTTTCCAAAAATAAAATGTTTAGGTTGCATTTAAAATCTACTTAAGTATTAGCATCAAAATATACCAATAAAAAGTATACATGCAGTACATTATGCAGAATAGTCAATTTCAGGTAATATTTATTTTAAAACTCGCTAACATCCCATATAAACACTGTTCATTGTAGTGATTAGCAACTATAATAAATAAATGACCATTTTTAATAAAGTAATGTAAAAAGTTATCAAATAAATGCAAGTTCATTTGAAAAACACTTTTGAATTTATTTATTTATTTTCCTATTTCTTAATATATTTTCTGTTTACATTTATTTCTGTATTTCATGTATGAATAACTCGATATATATTCAAACAAAGTGAATCAAACTTAACCTGCATTTTATTTGAGTTTACCACGACCAATAGTGTGAGAGATGCTTTTAAATATTGCTCGGTTGTGTCACATTTAAGGGCTGACAGAGCTTCTTAATGTTTGTTAGTTGGATGTTACACATAAAAGCACAATAATAGAAAACGTCACACAAACAGCTTAAACTCTGCTAAAGCGTTCTCCTGAGATACCCGTCCCTAACCAGATGGTGATCCAGGTTAAACAGAGCAAACACTGTAGCCTCTGTATGGAAGGATAAGCTAACGAGAGAATAGCTGGACATGTTTGTAATGAGAAACATTTCTATATATATATATAGTTTTAATCTGTTGACCTACGTTGCTCATTAAACAATGCTAAAACAAGTAATAGTAAGAAATACAGACAACTTGTTTTATATTATATGGAGTATTTATTGTGTTCGAAAGTTGTTGAAAAGTATATTGAAGCTGATAATGAAATCAAATGACATCTGATTAAGGCACTCACTATATGAAATTCAAATGGTATATGGTCAGATGAAATACATTACAAAGGATCTTTGACTGAAAGCATGAGAGCTACCCCTGGTGGCAATTTTGTGTCAGGTTTCTCCTGAATGAATAATGATGTGCAACATATCAAAGTTACTTTAGACAAAATATATGCTGTATTCATGGCATTTAAGAAACTAAAAAAGTGATAACACTGGCAGTCAGTCCTTCAGTGTTTCTGACGATCCTGAAAAGTAAAAAGGAATACATCAACAGCACATTACTTTACCATGGTAAAACATAACCACACCTGGCAGTCAAATACTTTATCATGTTCTACCTGTTTTCTTATTTTGAAGATTTGCAATGTTCGAGTAATTAGTTTTATTTGTCACTTACTTGTCTAGACAGTGCACTGATTTGTTTTTTTAATAGCTTCAGAGCTGTGCGCGAAATATGTTTTCAAATATCTCTGCCAAGATAGGATCTGTTTACCTCTAGCTTTTCACTTGTTCTGCAGGTGCATCTTGAGCCTTCTTCTTACATTCTTCACACACATGGTGGCACGATCTGTAGGGATAACAATCTGGTCAGCGTTCATTATTATAATTATTTATTTATTAAAGCAGAAATGTTGACGGACAAATAGGACAGATTCAATTGTAAAAATCAATTGTTTAAAAAGGCATTTATTTCCAATGTTTGAAGCTAAAAAAAAAAGACAACATTAGTAGTGTGTGGCAACATTTCATAATGCTGCAGCATCTGTGGGGTTTTAGTAATATTTGTTATCAAGGAAATACTGTATTCCCCACCTGTGTCCATGACCAGATTTATTGAAAGGTCCAAAGGAAGCTCCATTAGCCCAGGGTCCAGATCCCGATCCACCTTCAATGCCAACCTCCTGGAATTTGTTTCGGCAGGTCGATACATAAGATGCTTTTCCCACTGCGAAACCAAGGATCCCAGCAACTGAAACAAATTAATCATAGTTAGTCATGATTGCTTAAGGATTTATAAAGGCATTCTTGCTTAGAAAGTCAAAGACACTGGTCGGTACACACCTAAGAGTTTTGGGAATGGTCCAAATCTCTTTGACGATTGCCAGACACCTGCATGGAAATAAACTTGTTCTTAGCCTCATTGTGCGATTATGACATGATGCAAGAACAGGGTTTGACTATTAGTGATTTACCGTTGTAAATAAGACCACCGGTGACAGCCATGCTCCCCATAGAGAGGGGAAGGGCTAAAGAAAGAATGAGAACAGGGTCATATAATACAACAATGGTATATTCATAATGGTGATTTTATAGATTCTTGACTGATTGAACACTAATTTGCTCCTGTGAAAGCTACATTTATCTCTTGTCATAGATTGATTGTGCCTCGATTTGAATAGAGTTCAACTGACTGAACTTTGACCTGTTAAGTACTGAGACTAAAAAATCTATCTACCTCCTTAGAGCAAAAGGACGGGAACCAATGTGTCAACCTTCTAAGAGAAAAAGGACTGGACTTCTCATTCAGGAAGTGCTGTTTCATGTTTATACACTGAACAAAAATATAAACGCAACACTTTTGTTTTTGCTCCCATTTTTCATGAGATGAACTCAAAGATCTAAAACATTTTCTATATACACAAAATAACCATTTCTCTCAAATATTGTTCACAAATCTGAAAAAATCTGTGATAGTGAGCACTTCTCCTTTGCCGAGATAATCCATCCCACCTCACAGGTGTGGCATATCAAGATGCTGATTAGACAGCATGATTATTGCACAGGTGTGCCTTAGGCTGGCCACAATAAAAGGCCACTCTGAAACGTGCATTTTTGCTTTATTGGGGGGTCTGGGGGGGTCCGAAAACCAGTCAGTATCTGGTGTGAGGGGTAGGATTAGGGTTAGAGGTAGGGTAATGTTGTGAATCGAGTGGCCTGTGTTCGTCGTCCATAACATACGCCTGCCCATACGCCTGCCCATACCATAACCCCACTACCACCACGGGCCACTCAATTCACAACATTACCCTAACCCTAACCCTAACCCTAACCCTAACCCTACCCCTCACACCAGATACTGACTGGTTTTCGGACCGCCCCAGACCCCCCCAATAAAGCAAAACTGCACGTTTCAGAGTGGCCTTTTATTGTGGCCAGCCTAAGGCACACCTGTTCAATAATCATGCTGTCTAATCAACATCTTGATATGCCACACCTGTGAGGTGGGATGGATTATCTCGGCAAAGGAGAAGTGCTCACTATCACAGATTTTTTCAGATTTGTGAACAATATTTGAGAGAAATGGTTATTTTGTGTATATAGAAAATGTTTTATATCTTTGAGTTCATCTCATGAAAAATGGGAGCAAAAACAAAAGTGTTGCGTTTATATTTTTGTTCAGTGTATAACTGCGTAGTGACAGAATACAAACAGCAGCTGCTTAGTTGGCAGTGAGATGAAGGACAGGGATCAGGGCTAAAGACAAAGTGTTGAAAACAAGGACCAGTTTGTGGATCGTAGCTGGTCAACTAAGCTAGCTCCAGCAGCCTATGCTAACAACCGGGGTGTGTAATATAGTGTAATATAAAGGCTTGGGTGACCTGAGCACACCCCTGGCTTAGTTCCAACCAACCTACACTTCAAACGAGATCTTATCAACCAGAGTAACCTTAGGAACTCTGCGCAGTTGTAATAATTCACTGAACTCCGTACAAAGGATTAAAAATAAGCACAGAATATAGAACGTTTTTAATCGACCCACTGTTAGCGTAAAAAGAAGGTAGTGTAAGTGTAACATGGCAATAACAAATCTCTTTATGCCATTTGTAACGTCACTCTGGGTCCACATATGGGAGTGTTTTTGGGGGCCGGATGAATTCCAGAGGTAAATGTAAACAGAGTGTTTAGTAAAAAGGGGTGTTGATAGATTAGCCCTGCCCGACTACTTCTACTACTAAATACTTGTCAAAATGTACACCTTGAAGAATATACAAAAGACACGTGGTGTGTATTCACAGTGTGTCATTTGACAGATTTGTTGGCTTGCTTGTTTGCTAGAATGATAGAAAATTATCATAATGAATGTGTTGAATGTTAAGAAGAGAATACCTCTGTACCAGAAGCTTTCCTCTTGGCACTCTTTCCAAACCTTTCTCACATCTTCTCTGTGGACATAATGATCACTCAGAGGGCACTGGAGGACACAGAGGACAGGTTAGTATCTTATCTGATGGCCACATCGTGTGGTGCGAATCATGTTGCCTCGTACCTTCCACTCCCCTTTCTTTGGAGCTGCAACAATGTCAGCAGCAGCAGCTGCCGCTTCACCGGTCTTCACGGTTATAGTTTCAGAGCTCATGATGCAGGAGATGTCAGGGTTTCTTTGGGCAAGAACTTTTCTACTTCATCAAGCTCGTATACTAATACTCCTCTCTCAGTGCATCTGACAAAACCACTTGTACTGTAATTGCTCCTCCCCAACTCCACCCCCTCTTGAAAAAAAAAATACTAGAAACACTGTCTATTGAAGGCTTTTTTAACGTAATACAAATAAGACAAAACGCAACTTTAAATATATGGAGTTGTGAAGGAAAAAATTTAAATTTTTGTATATTTAAACATAATAATCAAACCCTGTGTAATATACTAATGTTTTAACACAAGATGAAGGACACACATTATGGCTTACAACTTTCCAGTTTAGGCTCACCTCTGTACACCTATCCACACCTGCAAGTAAGACACACCTTTATTTTATGTGGTCTTTGTTCCTTTTATCCTGTAGTTTGTCAGGTGTTGTTAATGAAAAATTGTATTTCCCAATTACATATGCAAGTGGGCATGACATTCTTAACATACAACTGAAATAAAAGAGCCAATCCTTGATTCTGTTAGAAACGGTTTCGTAAAAACTTGCGCACTATTTTGAAGAATACCATGAAATCCTCTCACTTATTCTAACTGCATTGTGTAATATATGAACATACAGTTAATATTACATATTCATAAATATTGGTTTACCTTTACATTAATCAAACATTTCTGAATAGGTTTTAAACTAATTGTGAAAATGTGTTATAGATAATTCATCTTTATAGCTAATATGTTCAGCAGAGGATAAAAAAGAGCCTACAGGAAATGTCACTTCATTAGAATAAGACTCCAATGCTCCAAAGGTCAGGGACTGGTTCTGTTAAATCAATAAGGGTTTATTACACTTGATAGAATAACAACGAGTGATACTGTATCAGAGGCACTGAGTTAATACTGGCACAAATTGTCTTGCTCAAGGACATTTCAAAATGATAACGATAACTGTTGTTTAACAATGCTGAAAATCCACTATTGCTTTGAAAAATGTCTATTAACTGAACTTAGACTTAGACATTTATAGACTTTATTGTCATTTCAACAAGACACAGAGTGTACTATTAATACGACATTTCGTTGTACTGGCTTACAGGAACAGGACAATATAAAAACTTGCTAAAATTGTACATATAAATAAATAATAGTGCTGATCAAATTAAAGATAAAGTGTGTGTTTAAAATATAAAGACTTACTACACATATAAATAAAATAGACATAATATATAGAAAATATATGCGCTTTTGAAGTTCTCCTTTGCGAAAACAATTCCTATTATTCTTGTTTTTAAACAAAAGCACAAATTCTAGAGAACTGCCTAGCCCAGTAAAAGCATTGCCCTGTACAGTAAACATGGAGTTAAAGGTCAGTTTCTCTGAAGTAGTCTAACCAGTCACTAGAGGCAGTCTTGTCACAGAACTGTCAAATAAATGCACTGGGGTAACAGTATTTCCCTCTGAATTGTAATGGGGTAGAAGTATAATGAGTAGTAGGCTACATTCCAGCACTGTAAATTACTGTGAAATTACTACTGCAAAAGAAAAACATTGGCTCTACTCATGCAGGCACCAACAGGTACAGTAGAAACACAGACAAACGGTGTCAACAGCCATTGCAGTGCTCTGCTCAGCCTGCAACCTCCAGGTAATGTGAATTTACTCAAAATGGTGGCATTTAAGCCCTTTTGTCTAGTCTTTTTTAAAGGGTGGTGGTGGTCATCTGCTTAAGATCCAATACAATTAGCTAGCTAACTAGTGGCCCAATTGAACTGTGATACTATAAATATAAATGTTATTGATATAGAAATACAAATTGGGGAGCAATTAGACATGCTAGGTTGTGGGCATCTTTATTTTTTTACATTGCAATCTTTTTTGCAATTGTCACTTTGCACATTGCAGTGACAATGCAATCCTCATTTCAGTCTGAATTATTGTGAGAAGAAATGTGTGAAAGCTCAATAAATGGCATCACAGTGGCTGAAAACTGCACAGCACATCCCCAAGACGGATCTGCCATCCATGGAGGATCTTTACTCCCAGCGGCTCAGGAAGAAAGCCCTCAGGATTATAAAAGACCCCCATCACCCCAGCCACAAACTGTTCTGTCTGCTGCCGTCTGGCAGGCGGTACCGCAGCATCAGGACTAAAACCACCAGACTAAGGGACAGTTTCATCCCACAGGCCATAAGACTATTAAACACCTGAACTTTTGAAACAACATCCATAACATTAACCTGGCTGCAACTTAGAAATTATTTACACCACTTGTATATGGAGCATTCTACCAAATTAGTACAAAGTGCGGTCCCACAACAAGAAAAACTATTTAACAAAACAATTAAGTATTCAGACATAGATATTTACTAAGAATATGTTATGGTCTATTTAAACACAAGGCATTAAATTAGATAGTGATAAGCTAAATATATACAAAAACATCATTTATAGGGTACTTTCTATTGGGAAGTAGCTGTCCCCAACCCTGACATCTAAATTTCAATTTCTGTAAATAACACTTAAAACAGTTTTTTTAAATTGTGTTCAAAGGTGTATTTAGAAGATCGTTATGATTACATTCAAACAGAAGTTGGAATATTTAGATTTATTGTGGGTTAATAAAAAAACTATACTCAAAAAATGTCCCCAGTTTTCATGTCACTACCGAAACACTAGGGGTTCTAGTCCAATGGCTGAGCCTGGTCTTTAGCCACACCCCTGCATTTTTGACTAGGCAGTGACACTGCATCCCTGTCTCTCATGACTGAATGGCAAGTAGCTACAGTATATCCCATACTTTTGATATAAATCTGTTCCACAATCGGAAAATCTGTGTGTAACCTTAAGAATTGTCACTACCGAACACATATTATCTTCAATCAAGTAAACTTTTTCGGGGTTTTATGCAAAGTATTAGGTTTTTATGTGTGTAAACCTCTTCAAAAATGTGTATGCTAGCCATGTACTTGCTAGCATTATTTGGTTATGCTCAATTTGAGCTAGAATCGTCACTACCGAAACAGTCACTACCGAAACAGTCACTACCGAAACATATGGTTACGTTTCGGTAATTGACATGATCGTTTCGGTAGTGACAAAATGGAATGGTAAGCAGGTAGCCTAAATCCCACCATTTTGAAATAAATGTGTTTTAAAGTCTGAAAATCAGTGTGTTACTTTAAAGGTCTCTTATTATACGATTGTTAGGCATATATTATAGGTCTCAGATATGTAAAAAACCTGTCTATGAAGTGTTTTTCTCAAAATACCAAACAGATCACCCATTCTAGCCTCATTCCCCTCTATTTCAGCCTGTTAATAAAGTGCTGATTCTGGGTCAGTAGCTTCAAACATTCACACTTCAACATAAGGCATATTATGAGTTTTATTCTCCATATATATCAAATATATCAAGCTATATTTACATTTTTATGCGGACGATACCGTGATGTACTGTGCAGGTCCCTCCATTAAGGAGGCTGGTGTTAAATTACAGGCTGTTTTTAACATTATTCAGACTCAGCTCGCTGAGCTTAAGCTTCTTTTAAATGTTGATAAAACTAAGGTAATGCTATTTTCAAAAGCTAAAAAGACACCAGAGCCTGTTTTGGATATTGTTATTATGCAAGGACAAGTACTCAAAGTGGTTACCTGTTATACATACCTTGGTATCTGGCTTGATGATTGTCTTACTTTTAAATTTCATGTCAATAACCTGCTTAAAAAGCTGAGGGTTAGACTAGGTTTCTTTTTCAGAAACAAGTCTTGTTTCTCGCTTGAGGCCAGGAAAAGGCTCTGTGACCTTTTGACCTATGGTGATTTGTTGTATATGAATGCACCTGCCTATTGCCTGAACAAGTTAGATGCCGCCTATCACAGCGCACTAAGATTTGTCACAAATTGTAAAGCACTTACTCATCACTGTACCCTGTATGCCAAGGCAGGTCTGCCATAACTTACTGTAAAGAGGCTCAGTCATTGGTACACGTTTATTTATAAAGCTTTGTTGGGTAAACTCCCGTATTACATCTGTTCACTGATAACACAGAGAGTTGCAAGCAGCTATTGTCTGAGATCGCATGATGTAGTATTGTTAGATGTGCCAAGAGCAAGGACTGTCTTAGGTAAGACAGCTTTTATGTGCGCAGCTCCACTTGCTTGGAACAGTCTTCAGCAAGAATTGAAACTGAGCAATCTCATTCCTCTGCATGTTTTTAAAGCTAGGCTAAATGGAATGCTCGTTGATACTATGGGCATTTGTAAATGTCTATAACTATGTAAATGTATCCTGTAAATATAATGTATGATGTCCTTTATTGTTTTATGTTTCATGTGGAACCTATATGCTGCAGGTCTCCCTTGAAAAAGAGATCTATGATCTCAATGGGACCAATCTCGTTAAATAAAGGTTTGAAATGAAAGATGAGTTAAGATTAAGCAATAAGGTTGAGGGAATATGATACAACCTTGAGAACAAAATACTGTGATCACTACCGAAACACTGGTTGTTTTGTAAAAAATTAAGTATATTGACTCATCAACTAAAATGATATGATACTAATTAAATATAAACTTCAACCATTTCAACAATCATCAACTCTGGAATCAATATGATCAGTATTATGCATTTTACAAAGAAAGTTTGCATTATGATTTTTATGAATTGTATAAATTCAACTTTGAAATTTGATAAAATGTTTTACTTTTATTAATCTAATTGTGAAAACCCTCAATAAATATTTCTTAAAATACTATTTAGAGAAGGGAAGGTAAAACAATCTTAACAGGTTAAAGGTGGGGTAGGTAAGTTTGAGAAACATCCCGATAGCAATGAATATCTGAAGTGCTTTGACAAAATATCCATACAAAAATATCATCTGTGGAAGCCGTACTACTGTAAAAAGCACGACCAATGGCCTGGTTGGGCTGGATGGCCTACCTGCCTGTCAGCCTTCCATCTGTGCACAAACTTATCTCGTGCCCTCATTGGCAGGGCCGGCCCTGACCAATTTGCTGCCCTAGGCAAGATTTTAGCTGGCGCCCCCCCCCCCCAAATGCAGACACTTACACTTACTATGATTCGCGCATGCATGGTTGTGGCATTACCACCAACACAGAAATATATGGACACAAGATGTGTGCAACTGTATTTAGTTTCCTATCCATTTGAACATGATTTAAGTGGGGGGGACCTCACCTCCTCTAGGGGGGTCCGGGGGCATGCACCCCCGGGAAGACTTTTTTTTAATATTGAAGTTAAAAGCATCAATCTGGTGCACTTTGAGAGCAACATTAGGAGCTCTATGGATACATCTCTCAACAACACCCATATGAAACAGAACTGTAAGTAGATTTTCTTTTTCTTTATGGATACTTTACAAATCACTCCCCTTTCAAACTGTATTCTTGTTTATTAATAACAACTTTTTTGTACTGTCATATTATTTTATACCTGTTTTTCACCTATTCTCTTATTTTTTTATAACTATAATGATCATATAAAGGTGTGCCTTTACCTCACTGGGCTGAGGTTATCAGAGCCTCTCAGTCTTTCAGGAGAGAGCTCTCTAAAGCTCTTCCCCCCCCCCCCCCCCGCGGCCGCTTACACAGTAAATTCCAATGTTAATAAAAGCACACAGAAGCTGTGTACGTTTTTTGGGAGTTTGATTTATTTTAAATTAAACACAAATATAAAATTAAAACCTATAATTGCACAATACCATTATTTCAAAAAGAAAATAACAATTTCACATAAACCTCTGGTTTTTACTGGGGCTGGGGCAGTTCAACTTGATTTTGGGGGGGGGGGTGCCATAGTTTATGGGCGTTGTACGCAATATAGGCGTAGTTCTGTTAGTATAAGATAATAAGATGTACTTTGTTGATCCAAAATCGGGATATTGTGTTGTTATGAAATTTAAAAATATATATTTTTTTAATTTCTAACTTTTTTTTTCTTTTTCTCCCCAATTTGTGGCGCCCCCTATGGGTTGATGCGCCCTTAGCATTCGCCGATACTGCCTATACCGAGGGCCGGCACTGCTCATTAGCCGCGTTCACACTGCGGTACTTTTCCCACAAAGGTTCATGCGAACTTAGTTCATGCGAACTCTTTAGTTCGCATGAACTAAGTACAGATCGCGTTCACACCAGAAAAAGTCCCTGGGGGTGGATTAGGCAAATGAAGCCGCTGACGTCACTTCTTCTTCTTCTGCTTTGGGTTTACTGGCAGGCCGCAAACCACTTCACGGCGTATACTGCCGCCCAAAGTCCCCGGCCGGAAGTCCCCGGAGTTGGGGACTGGCTTCAGTAGAAGCTGCTGGGACTCCCAGCAGCTTCTACTGAAGCCTTCCGAGTAAATCGCCAGAACGCCGACACCTCCTCATCTCCACCGCTCCCATGTTTTATTTTGTGTTGCCATAAGTTAGTCTCTCTGCATTTCTGCACTGGGCTAATGCTAATGCTAATAATGCTAATGCGAGGATAATAAAATGGCGGCTTCACAAAACTTTTTGGGAGTTTTACGGGGCGTGGTTTGCAATCCGTCCAGCCAATCAGAAATATAGCTCTTTTCTCAAAAAAGAGCCGTTCGAAAGTCCCTGCTCTCTAGCAGGGACTTTCGAGGGGGTAAAAAGGTTCGCATGAACTACTTTTAGTACCGGCTCTTTTTGGTGTGAACGCGATCATGAACTAAGTTCGCATGAACCTTTGTGGGAAAAGTACCGCAGTGTGAACGCGGCTAATGGTCATGTGCGCGTTCGTGTGTGTTGGAGGAGGGGCTCTGTAAGGAAGTGGCAGATTTTTTCCGGCTGTTATTTTCAAATTCTAGCGCACTCGAGCTGGTTTCTCCAAAATTAACTACCCCACCTTTAATATAATACTTTTTTACTACAGTGAATGTACTATGTTTCAGTAGTGACCATTTTTGGTAGAGGTAGAGAACATTCCAATATTCCTGAAAATACGATATACAAATGTACGGTTCTTTTACTAGATATGTGTAATAATAATAAGTTTTGGGAAAAAAACATGCAACATTTCAAAACATTTCCAAACTGACTTTGGTCCAATTCGGTAGAATGGCCGATAGACTCTTATTGCAGTATTTCACTATTTTTCTTTTTGTATTTACTTGAACTATTATTTTTGCTTTTTCTGTTTTATTGTGTTGCACTGTTGGAGGAGCCTGTGACCTAAGGTGTTCATCGTCATAACTACACTGTAGCTGCCTATGTAATGTACCAATGACCAATAAAAGCCTTGCACCTTGCAGTCAATGTAACAGATTGTAACCTTTATATATACAGTCTATGATTTTAACTCATAACTAAGGATTTTCACCTGATAATAGCGCTGCTCACGGTTGCCAAACTGTATGCAACTGAAGCATGTGGACCAGACCATAACACTGACTTTTTCCCACCCCTGCAGAGAAATGACAAGCACTGCCGGCTTTAGTTGGGTCATCATGAATTGAGACATAACTCACGTTGTCATACACACCGCCACCAGCTTGCTCCAGGTTGTTGAGTTCACATGGTTCGCATCCATGAGGCAAACAGAAAGCTTCAACGGGAGGCCGAATTATTACCACATTGACCAATCAGACTCCATCGTGGGCTGGCTTTAAGCGTGCACGTGGAAACTCTGGTGACTGGCGTGCTCATAATAACCTCATAACCAATGAATCACAGAGCAAGTGCAACCTGTTTGGAAACTCTGACTTATCACATGTGTGCGTAGGCGGGATCTATTTCCTTTTCCTCTTTTCCTCTTTACATGACACCTTGAATGGCAAATATGCAGCGACCAGAGGCGGGGACTGAGCTTTCCCAGATCCAATCACCGTCTGGAGGTGTGGTTTACGTGGACAAGGCCCGCCTATTGGCCGGTCTCAGGACTTCCGACAGACAGTTGTATGTTTCATAAAAATGCACTCTGATGCGGCAAGTAAGTAGTAACGTTATAGAGGCTTTTCTCTATGAAATTACGAACCTTCACGGATGCTGCAGAGTTTGTCGGAGATACGATCTACTTTTAGCCCGTGTCTCTGTTGGACGGATGGGAACGTATGAATTCCGTGCTATTCCGTCCCTTTGTATTTGCCAGTGTTGTCTTGGGCGACAACAAAGGAAGGATAGCTAGAGTAATTTGAGTTGTTTTGGACATGCAGGGTGTTTTATTTGACACGTCAGTTATCCTGGGGTGATTTTTCTGTGTAGCGCTAGCAGGGCTCAGTTTAATGCAGCCGACGTTAGTTAAATCCAGAAGGTTTTTGATAGTAATCTGTGCGTTGTGATGTTTTTAGTCATCATAACTAAAGATGCACTGTGCGTTTCAACTCGAACTTAGTATGGACGTATTGCCATTGTAAATAGGTACATTTTCTGGGAAACTGTGGACTATTACAGAGAAAGAAAATTGTGACGCAGTTTTGGAAAACATATTTCACTGCCTGCTGCAGCAGTGCTGTCGGGCTTTGCGGCACAAACAGCAACTGCTCCAAAACGTCTGCGTAATGCTTGTGGGCCACTCGGAATATGATGTTAGATTTTTATAAGACAAAGTATAATGCATTCAATCAGTTGACAGAGTAAGTGTTGGGGGTAGAGGGGTCTGAAAGAAATAGTTGTTTAGTTAAGGCTTGGGAATTGTAGTTCAGTTTCACAACCGGAGCAGAGTTTGCAATGGCCCCTTTAAAGGAAATGGACTACAACAACCATACGCCCAACTCTCTAGATACTTTGTAAACTCTGTGCAAGTTGCGGGTCTGCACTGCTATTTTAGGCATGCAGCTAGTGCTATCTGCTCGGGAGTGAGCTTTTCCTCTGGTTTTGGCCTCTACAAATACATTAAAAGCATCGGTGTTTGATGACAGCGTTTGGACGGGAATGCTTAGATGATATTTCTCGATAAGGTAGCATGCACGATCAAGAATCATCGAGTTTTGTTGCCTTTCGAGGAATGCAGAGAGTCACTCCTTCATTCGTGTTAGATATTTTTGTCGTTTGAGACGTCAACCCTTAAAGTAGAAATCACACGACAGTCATTTGGACACTGAAGACCTTTGCCAAACATTAAAATCCCAGGTTCCTGTTGGTGCTACGATGATGTCACCTTCTTGTACCCTTGTGCTCACACACCAAGCTTAACAAGTTCAATTAGGGACAGAAGGTTGTGTGTTATGCTTTGGTTTGATGGTATCTTTATTCTTTTGTTGAAATAGATTTACAGCTGAGTTCCCACTTGACTACACTGGCCAGCATCCATAAGATACACCACACCTTGCATAGGCTGGTAAATACATTTTGGCAGCTGGTCACATGTTGAATATTTTATTTTTGTGAGTGTGTTCATCTGTGTCCTAATCACAAGTGTGTCTGTTTCAATAGAACCTGACAGAAGACGTTGGACAGGATAGCCTCCCCTCAGGTAAAATCACCTGGCCCTTGTGTGTTTCATAGTCTATGTATAAAAACTCACCATTGTCAATGCTATGAAAGTCATGCTTAGCTACTGTTAAAGCTGTTTCTTACAGAGTACATACACGACTACCAAGAGAAAATAAGCATTATCTTTGTATTAATTAGAAGTAGCCCTCTTTCATTCTGTCTTCCATTTCCTTCCCTAGCGTGTTGCTCTAGAGCCATGCCTCCTAGGAAAAAGAGGAGACCCTCAGCTGGAGATGACATGTCAGCCAAAAAAAGTCGCCAGGACAGGTGTGACAACTCTTGTGTTAGAGGTGGCAAAACGACTGCTTTGGTCTTGTTGGTTATTAAGGAGCTCTTGATTATTGTCTCTAATTAAAGATGAATGTGGGCATGTTAGGATACCCAGACTACAAAGAGCCCTTTAAATCATATTGAGTACTTTTTGAAATGTTTTGCTTGTGTGTCACTACTGAAATTGAGACATAACTCTCTTTTCATCTGCAGCGTTTTCAGAAAACATGAAACACCACAAATCCGTGAGGAGGAAACATTTTCCAGTAAAAGATGCCTGGAGTGGTTCTATGAATATGCAGGTGAAAAATGTGCGCAAGTAATCACTTAATTAACATTAGCATTTGACCACTGATCAATGACGTATGTTTTTAGCTACATGTGGCTTCACACTTGTTGGTCTTAAATAGGTTGTGATGACGTGGTGGGTCCCGAGGGCATGGAGAAGTTATGTGAGGACATCGGAGTCGAACCAGAGAACGTAAGCTGACTTTTTGTATTTTGGTTATATCAATAATTTTTTTATTTCTGGCTGTCAGTCAAACTAAGCAATTAATTTAAGGACACTTTTGGACTGTGGGATTTGATGGCTATTTCTCCTAACTTCAGATTTAATAACAATGAACAGTTAGCATAACCAACATGAAATCAATAGTAACTTATTCAAAACACTACATTTTCAACTCATTTTCTTCAAGTGTTACTGAGGTCAGTTGTTTTCTGTGTTTGACTTGACTTGTCATTTAGTTGATAGATTGACACATTACCTGTGGCTATAAAGGATTTTGTCTGTGCCCAGGTGGTGATGCTGGTTCTTGCGTGGAAGCTGGATGCGCAGAGTATGGGATACTTCACTCTCCAGGAGTGGCTGAGAGGCATGGGCTCACTGCAGTATGTCCGTTACCTACTCTGTGTATTTCTGCATGCTGTATTCAAGAATGATTGTGGCATTGCTGTGTGTTTGCTCTGTCTCTAGTCATGTCTTTCTAGAGTAGAGCAGAGCCGGTAGTGAAGTGTAGAGTATGTCTAAAGCAATTTTCTGCCGTTATCAGGTGTGACTCCACAGAAAGGCTGAGGAACTCGCTCGACTACCTGAGATCTGTCCTAAACGACAGCACCAGTTTTAAGCTCATATATAGATATGCCTTTGATTTTGCTCGGGTGAGTTAAGAAAAAGTATTTTTCCGCTTACATACACAGCATTGTGAAAAAATTCAGTTCATTTTAAATATATAATCAGGGGTGCACATAACTGGTACGCATGCGCGGTACCTCAAAATATCAAAACAAAACATATTTCGTCTACACGTGTTTCTTGTCAACACTCAATGGAGTAAACTACGAGACATGTAACAAAAAACAAAGACATTAAGCAGCTACGTTGCGGTTTCGCTTCCTGCAAAAAATCTTCTGACTTTCTATGACTGACTGAACTGGAGCTGGCCGAGCCGTGCAGGACATAACCGACGGACCTGTGAAGCTTACAGGAGGCAGAGGCTTAGGTCACCGGACAACAGAGTTGGTCGCCGTGTGCACAGACAGGGTTAACGTCGGTATGAACAACAGAATTGTGCCAAAACTCCGCCAACTGGCTGCAGTGGGAGACTCCCCTGTGCACATTCTGTGCCCCGCGCACACACTGGAGAACTGCGCAAAATCAGCTGATCACAACGTTCACGCTCTGTGGTCACACTGCTGCAGTTTTATTTAAAACACACAGTTGCCCACTTACTCAATGGAAGAGTTTGGAATCAGACAGAGGTGGAAGAAGTACTCAGATCTTGTGTAGGAATACTCTGTTACAGTAAAAGTCCTGCATTCAAAATGTTACCCAAGTAAATTTAGAAAAGTATTATCAAAATATAGTTAAAGTACCAAAAGTAAAAGTTGTGCAGATTGGTCCATTTCAGAATAATATATATGATATGTTTTATCATATATATTATTTATATTTATCAAGTCTGATTTAAGACTTGATTATATTTCACATCATTAATCCACATCTGTAAAGTAACTAAAGGTATTAAATACATGTAGTGGAGTAAAAGTACACCATTTACCTCTGAACTGTAGTGGAGTAGAAGAACAAAGTAGCATCAACGTCAATTAAAGTACAAATATCTCAAAATTGTACTTAAGCACAGTACTTGAATAAGTGTAGTAACTTCCCACATCTGAAATCAGATATGACTTCAAGTCATGTGATAATTTCTTAGTATTTGATCCTTCAACTTGGCCTCAGGTAACGCTAGGACTTCACAGTTTTGCCAACAAGTTTTGGAGAAAGCAAATCGGAGGCTTAAAAAGAGACAGGGAGGTGCATCTTCATCATCTTCATCATCTAGCATGCAAGAAGTGTAAATAGAGGACAGTGAAGGAGACACTGAGGAGGACCACGCTTCGTGTGGGGTGAGTACCAAACGCTGTCTCCTGGTACTCATCGGAGTAACTCACTCAAAAAGTTATGTGCACCCCTGTATATAATCCCTGTGCCAAGTGTGCCTGATTGAAATTCTCATAAGGTCTTATTCAAGCCAATGTTCAGACCAATCTTGACGCTTTGAGGAGGTCAAGATCATTTTCCAGTTTGACTTGGAGTGGGAAAGCACTTATCAAATGTGTTGCATATTTACATAGCCTGAGTTTTCTCTCATGAAGACATTGTACCATGATTTATGGAAAGCAACTCACTCTTTTAGAGTGAATGGAAAAATGAATGAAAACATGACGCAGTGATTGTGATAAAAATGTTATATTCTTGTGAACTTTACAGCAGTGGGTTAAGGAAATAAGACTGTTTTCTGTATTGGGCTAATGTTGATGATAAAGATGCTATTAGACTGCCCCTTTGCAATGATTTCATGAAGCCGTGGGTGTCTTTGATTGGGCAGGAAAAGGATCAGAGGAGTTTGGACTTGAACACAGCCAAGTGTATGCTTGGGCTTCTTCTGGGCAAGACGTGGCCTCTGTTTCCTGTGTTTAATCAGTTTCTAGAGGTAAGCCTCATGTTCACATATTCTCTCTACAACATTTGTTCAGATCAAATATGCCCAATACAGTAGTTGTAGGCAACATTGTTTAAATAAATGTCTGGTTAGGGTTTTAAAAAGTTAACTATATTAATAAGGCATGTGTTTACTTTTCCTCAGCAATCCAAGTACAAAGTCATCAACAAAGACCAATGGTGCAATGTTTTAGAGTTCAGCAGGACAATCAACCTGGACCTCAGTAACTACGATGAGGATGGTGCCTGTGAGTGAACACACATTTGCACAAAAACTTGACAACAGTGCTTTATGTTACTCTTACTCAAATATTTGTTGTCTAATATCATCTTTTTGGTCTTGTTCCTTTTTCAGGGCCAGTTTTGTTGGACGAGTTTGTGGAATGGTACAAGGAAAGACAGATGTCATAGGGCAGTGTAAAAAGGAATAAAAATACAACTGTGACAACGACTATGAGAATCAACAACCAATAAGTTAACAATACAAAAATGGTAAAGCAGTGACTGTGGGTGCTTCCAGATAAAGGAGGGGTTCTGTGGGGGGGCTAGGGTGGGGACACTGGGTTTGCAGCCTGGGTGCATGCATCCCGGAGCGCGGAGGTGGAGGACTGCCATTGTGGAAGTTATGTTCCCTACCGAAGTGCATAGTGGGCAAGCTTGCCGCAATCCCCAGTGGCAATGCTCTCTCACTGTGATATGTCATATTGCTGTCTGTGTTAACATGGTATCATACGTGGACGATGGAAGCAAAATGGTTTGTGTGGGAGAACCACTCCTCAGTCCTTGTCTACAAGCACAGAGAAGCTGTGAAACAGTGACCATTCATGCATTGTGTCTGAGTCTTAAACAGGGCCACTTTGACCTGGGCACATTTAAATATTATACATCTGTGCAATGAACTTGAGCTTTTTCTGGACAGATGGCACTAACTATTGGTTTGTCATATTTTTTGTTGGATAGGAGTTCTACAAGAAGCACACTGTGTCAAATGATTGATCGCAGGTTTCTGGTGCCTGTTCTGTTCACTATTGATTTGTGCCAGTGATTTTTCTCTTTTTTCCCCTCCAGTTTTGTTCCTTCCTGCTGTTTTTCTCCAGCTAAGGCTAAACGTTTGCTTACCCTCTGTAAAGGCTTCAGACCTCATAACACCAAACAAATCAGCATTGCTGCTTACCAACTCTTATTACAGTACAGTGGTGAGCCACTAGTGCTCCGATCAGCATTTATTGGTCCGTTGACCAATTTACGTTGTGTAGGTAAGAGTATTTTTGTGCCTCAAAACATGGAAGTCACACTGTGTCCCACACACATACAAACCCAAATGTGTGTGTGTGTGTGTATACACGTATGAGAACACATACAACACACACACTGAGTGGTCAGGGATTCTTTCAGGATGAATTCAGACTGTTTGGGCTGTGTTACAAATTGAGATAGAGCTGGTTGGTGTCCATTTTGTCTTGATGTGTGACATCTGTTTTGTCCTCCTTAGTCAGCTGATAGTTTCAGGTTTCTTACTAGTAGCATCTCTCCGAACACTGAAAGTGTTAATATAACTACAGTGGAAGACCAGTGACCCTCTCAGGACGAGGTCCTTAAGGCTTGAGTTGAAAGGTAGGTTTGCTGAAAGCATTGCTTTTTACCACCGTAGGATCTAATCAAAACACTTACAGTTTTGAACTGTGTGATGATGCTATGCTGTTATTTTCGCCTAGTATAATGTTCTTGTAACACATGTATACATTTCTGTCCTTGGCTGTGGTGTGATGCTGAATCGTCAGATTTAATATTTGCATGCATGCTCCAACAGAGCCTTTTGTGAATGGATGAGATTTTTGAAAACATTTTTCAAACTTGCTTTAGTTTTGTACAGGAATTTGTGCAAGTGTTTTTTGCTTAATTTGATATTCACAATCATGGTATGTTAATTCTGATGAACACCATGATTGTGTCTATTAAGACCTGGAACACACCTGTAACCTCACGGTGGAGCAGGAGTTCCCTCCTGCATTAGCCAATCTTTGACATCCTTAAACATGCTGTAAATCTTTAGATAGCTGCAGACAGTATATAGGATCTATTTTTTATTTATTTTTATTTACACATGATACACTTAAAAACACACATGGAACTGTGTTGTGAAGATAAAATACATCAGCTCTTGTCATTGAAGTACACTGCAGCTGACACTTTGAAATCCTCTTATGTCATTACAATGCATCAACTATCAGCATAAAATCTAATATTGAGGTAGTTGTTGGATTGCTTACCAAATACTGTGTAGAGATTGATGTTTGAGTACTCCAATGACAATGCAAGAGGTTGAACGCCCTTGTCCCAACTGTATATATGTATGTAAGTGTCTATATGTCTGTTTTCACTATAACCTATGTCTATATACATAAATAAAATGGGTTTATTAACTTACTGTCTTATATTTCGGTTCTTAAGTTAATATTGTGTTCATAATTTATTTTCACTATCTCTAAAGCGACTTTGAGCACCTGTAAAAGCGCTAACAAAATATTCGTCACTATTAAGATGTACTTATATCTACAAATGGAAGCTGAGCATTGTATTGTAAAGGGATTATAATGTTTAATACATGACTATTAAGATGATATGAATTCTTGTTACAAAAATCAATAACAGACAACTTTTATAATGAAAAAAGAAAAAGAAGCAATTTACAGAAATAAGGCAATTCTGAAAAATAAACATGGTGCCATACAATAAATAATTTCCATTTCATCTTGGGCTTAATGGTGAAATATATAATACAGTATTTGTCATTTACTGGCCAATCAAGAATTTGAACTACCAATTATTTGCGTCTTTTGTGAGTGTTTAGGTTGCAGAAACTTTCTGTTAAAATCAAACTTCACTAATATTCACATTTAAGGAATCAACATTGACTTCCAGGTTTTGTGAGTTTGGGTTAGAGCTGTCAAACTCATCTGTGTTTCTGCTCTCAAGATGAGATCTACTTCCTAGAAACCCTTGTTGCTTACTGCTCTGTGGAGACCTCCATGTTAGCCCTACTGGCTCATACTGTGGTGGTGGAGTTGCTGGAATAGGAGGTGGAGCCCCCTGCAGTGCTTTAATACCTCCAATGGCATGCCTCCTGTAATGGGGAATATCATACAACACATCTTTAGCTCTTCTATCAACAGCTGAAGTAGAGGAAATACGTGATTGTGTTAGTGGGTCTAGAGATGCTTTCTTATCTACATTTTCATCCAATGTGTCCCACCGTCGTCTCTCTGATGACATGGTTTTTAGGGCACTAAGGCCTTTTCTTTCATTGTTGTCTTCAGATACAGTCTGTGGTGAGCCAACATCCAGATGTCTCCTTGGGATGGTCAGATCAGACAGCTGACGACCAACACCAGTCCATCTCAACTCAGGTGGCAGGTCCACAGGTGATATGAGTTTGTGTTGCTCAATCCTTTTCCTTTCTACACCCTCAAAACTCTTACTGAGAACTCTCTTTGTGGCAGTTTGCTCCTTGCCACTAATGGAGACAGAATTACCTGGCGGAGACAAAGTTTTCATAATAACACGCTTGTAGGTGATTAGAGAGTCATTATCTGTCATTGCTGATATGTTTGACAAAAGTCTGCTTTGGTTTGCAGTGGATCCTATCGCCTCATTTTCATTCTCACTGCTGGAAGATGACTCTGGTGATGGTGCTTTTACATTCAGACGCCTCTTAATGCGTGGGACACCAAGACTCAGGTCAGGAACACTGGGGTCTATCTTCTCATTCTCACTATTGCTGCTGGAGGATGATTTAGTTTGTAATGGTACTCTGATATCCAGAGACCGCTTGACATGGGGGAAGCTCAAATGAGGCCGCACAGAGTCATATGCCTCCTCTACTTTTGGTATTTGGCTTTTGAGCTCTACCCTGGTCGTCCACTGAACCTCCTCAGTTTGGCTTTGTGGCTGGACCGGTTTGAGATTGACAGCTTGGGCTACATGCAGAGAGGTCTGATCCTGGGATACTCCAGCTCCCTTTCTCTCTCGTCTTGTTCTGTTACTTTTACCCCAAGTCCCATTTTCACTGGAAGAGGAGAGGGAGTCAGGTGGAGGTAATGAGGAAAGATTTGGTGGTTCATGCGTATGTGGTGAGATTTCTAGACGCTTTCTGAAGCGGGAGATGCCAAGATTCATTATGGCCCACCGCGACTCAAGTTCTGGGGTTATCGCTGGTGTTGTGCTCATGTTAGCACTTTTTGTTTTGTCCCCCTTATCATCTGTGATAACTGTATACTTTTCTAATTGGATATTGTAGTCAGTTTTTGGACTGCGAGAAATGTTTATCACTGGGGACTTTGGCGATATAATTAATTGATTGTCTGTCGTCTTTGATATGGCAGATACTCCCAATCCCATTTTGGTGTGGTCCCTGCACTCATCCTCACTACTGCTTCTTGTGTGGATTGATAATGAATCAGAAGGGGGGGATGAAGTTTTGATATCTAGACGCCTCTTGATGCGCATATTATGGTCAAGATCAAGGGCAGGCCACTGTGTTTGTGAGTCATGACTAACAGTCTGAGACTCTTTACTTGGAGGTCTTGCCATGCTTATATGCCCTTGCACCTGTTTCTTTAGGTGGATTGTTGTTTCATCCTCACTGTCACTACCAGAAGATGAATCAGTAACTGGGGACGGGGCTTTGATATCTAGACGCCTCTTGATGCTTGTCGTTTGCCTGAGATCAAGGGCAGGCCACTGTGGTTGTGGATCATGGCTTACAGATTGAGACTCTTCACTTGGAGGCCTTGCCATCTTTTTATGCTCTTGCCCCCATATCTTTATAGGGATTGATGGTTCATCTTCACTGTCACTACTGGAAGACGAACTTTCAGGTGGTGATGGTGCTTTGATATCTAGACGCCTCTTGATGCGCATAGTCGGTTTAAGATCAACAACAGGCCATTTTGTGTCTGGATCATGACTTTGTGTTTGAGAACCTTGGAATTTGGTTCCTGTAATATCCACCTTCTCTAGCCTCTCTGTGTGGACTGTTGTTTCATCCTCACTGTCACTACTAGAAGATGAATCAGAAGCTGGGTAGAGTGCTTTGATATCCAAACGTCTCTTGATGCTTGTAGTTTGCTTGAGATCAAGGGCAGGCCACTGTGGTTGTGGGTCATGGCTTACAGGTTCAGACACTTTACTCTCAGGTCTTGCCATGTTAATATGCTCTTGCCCCTGTTTCTTGATATTGATTGTTGTTTGATCTTCACCATCACTACTTGAAGATGAATCAGAGGCCAGGGAGGGGGCTTTGATATCTAGACGCCTCTTGATGCGTGTAGTTTGCTTGAGATCAAGGGCAGGCCACTGTGGTTGTGGGTCATGGCTTACAGGTTCAGACACTTTACTCTCAGGTCTTGCCATGTTAATATGCTCTTGCCCCTGTTTCTTGATATTGATTGTTATTTGATCTTCACCATCACTACTTGAAGATGAATCAGAAGCCAGGGAGGGGGCTTTGATATCTAGACGCCTCTTGATGCGTGTAGTTTGCTTGAGATCGAGGGTAGGCCATAGTGGTTGTGGGACACGACTTACAGTCTGAGACACTTTACTTGGAGGGGTTGCCAGGTTTATATGTCCTTGCGCTTGGTTCTCTAAGTGGATTGTTGTTTCATTCTCACTGTCACCATTGGAAGAGAAACCTTGAGTTGGCGCTGGTGCTTTGATATCTAGACGCCTCTTGATGCGCATAGTTTGCTTGAGATTGATAGCAGGCCATAGTGGTTGTGGGTCATGGTTTGCAGTTTGAGACACTTTGCTTGCAAGCCTTGCCATGATTATATGCTTTTTATCTTGTTTATTTGGGTGGATTGTTGTTTCATCCTCACTGTCACTACTGGAAGACAAACTTTCAGGTGGTGATGGTGCTTTGATATCCAGGCGCCTCTTGATGCTTGTAGTTTGCTTGAGATCAAGGGCAGGCCACTGTGGTTGTGGGTCATGGCTTACAGATTGAGACTCTTCACTTGGAGGCCTTGCTATCATTTTATGCTCTTGCCCCTGTTTCTTTATAGGGATTGATGTTTCATCCTCACTGTCACTACTGGAAGACGAACTTTCAGGTGGTGATGGTGCTTTGATATCTAGACGCCTCTTGATGCGCATAGTCGGTTTAAGATCAACAACAGGCCATTTTGTGTCTGGATCATGACTTTGTGTTTGAGAACCTTGGAATTTGGTTCCTGTAATATCCACATTCTCTAGCCTCTCTGTGTGGACTGTTGTTTCATCCTCACTGTCACTACTCGAAGATGAATCAGAAGCTGGGTAGAGTGCTTTGATATCCAAACGTCTCTTGATGCGTGTAGTTTGCTTGAGATCAAGGGCAGGCCACTGTGGTTGTGGGTCATGGCTTACAGGTTCAGACACTTTACTCTCAGGTCTTGCCATGTTAATATGCTCTTGCCCCTGTTTCTTGATATTGATTGTTATTTGATCTTCACCATCACTACTTGAAGATGAATCAGAAGCCAGGGAGGGGGCTTTGATATCTAGACGCCTCTTGATGCGTGTAGTTTGCTTGAGATCGAGGGTAGGCCATAGTGGTTGTGGGACACGACTTACAGTCTGAGACACTTTACTTGGAGGGGTTGCCAGGTTTATATGTCCTTGCGCTTGGTTCTCTAAGTGGATTGTTGTTTCATTCTCACTGTCACTACTGGAAGACGAACTTTCAGGTGGTGATGGTGCTTTGATATCTAGACTCCTCTTGATGCGCATAGTTTGCTTGAGATTGAGAGCAGGCCATAGTGGTTGTGGGTCATGGTTTGCAGTTTGAGACACTTTGCTTGCAAGCCTTGCCATGATTATATGCTTTTTATCTTGTTTCTCTAAGTGGATTGTTGTTTCATCCTCACTGTCACTACTGGAAGACGAACTTTCAGGTGGTGATGGTGCTTTGATATCTAGACGCCTCTTGATGCGCATAGTCGGTTTAAGATCAACAACAGGCCATTTTGTGTCTGGATCATGACTTTGTGTTTGAGAACCTTGGAATTTGGTTCCTGTAATATCCACCTTCTCTAGCCTCTCTGTGTGGACTGTTGTTTCATTCTCACTGTCACTACTAGAAGATGAATCAGAAGCCGGGTAGAGTGCTTTGATATCCAAACGTCTCTTGATGCTTGTAGTTTGCTTGAGATCAAGGGCAGGCCACTGTGGTTGTGGGTCATGACTTACAGGTTCAGACACTTTACTCTCAGGTCTTGCCATGTTAATATGCTCTTGCCCCTGTTTCTTGATATTGATTGTTGTTTGATCTTCACCATCACTACTTGAAGATGAATCAGAAGCCAGGGAGGGGGCTTTGATATCTAGACGCCTCTTGATGCGTTTAGTTTGCTTGAGATCGAGGGTAGGCCATAGTGGTTGTGGGACACGACTTACAGTCTGAGACACTTTACTTGGAGGGGTTGCCAGGTTTATATGTCCTTGCGCTTGTTTCTCTAAGTGGATTGTTGTTTCATTCTCACTGTCACCATTGGAAGAGAAACCTTGAGTTGGCGCTGGTGCTTTGATAACTAGACGCCTCTTGATGCGTGTAGTTTGCTTGAGATCGAGGGTAGGCCATAGTGGTTGTGGGTCATGGCTTGCCGTTTGAGACACTTTACTTGGAGGCCTTGCCATGATTATATGCTCTTTCTCTTGGTTCTTTCGGTGGGTTGTTGTATCCTCCTCACTGTCACTACTGGAAGATGAACCTGTAGTTGGTGATGGTGCTTTGATATCTAGACGCCTCTTGATGCGCATAGTTTGTTTGAGATCAAGCGCAGGCCACTTATTGTCTCGATCATGACTTTGTGTTTGAGAATCTTGAAATGTGGGTTCTGTTATGTCCACCTTCACTGGCCTCTCTGTGTGGCCTGTTGTTTCATCCTCACTGTCACTACTCGAAGATGAACCAGAAGCTGGGGAGTGGGCTTTGATATCGAGATGCCTCTTGATGCTTGTATTTTGCTTGAGATCAAGGGCAGGCCACTGTGTTTGTGGGTCATGACTTCCAGCCTGAGACACTTTACTTGGAGGTATTGCCATATTAATATTATTGTTCTCTTGTTTCTTTAGATGGATTGTAGTTTCATCCTCGCTTTCACTACTGGAAGACGAACCTTGAATGGGTGATGGTGCTTTGATATCTAGACGCCTCTTGATGCATGGAACATGCTCAAGATTAAGGACAGGCCATCTTGTGTCTTCAAGATTTGTTCCTGTTTGAGATTCTTGACACAGTGGTCCTGCTTTGCCCATCTTCTGTGGCATTTGCTTCTCTGTGTGCCCTGCTTTTTCATCCTCACTGTCACTACTAGTTGATGAATCAGAAACTGGGGAGGGTGCTTTGATATCCAGACGCCTCTTGATGCTTGTAGTTTGCTTGAGATCAAGGGCAGGCCACTGTGTTTGTGGGTCATGACCTACTGCTTGATACACTTCACTTGGATGCCTTGCCACGTTTATATACACTTGCTCCTGTTTCTTTATATGGATTGGGGTTTCGTCCTCACTGTCACTCCTGGAAGATGTTGGCGACGGTGCTTTGATATCTAAACGTCTTTTGATGCGCATAGTATGTTTGAGATCAATTGCAGGCCAACTTTTGTCTAGATTAGGACTTTGTGTTTGTAACTCTTGAAATGGAGGTCCTGCCATTTCCATCTTCTTTGGCCTCTCTGTGTGGTGTGTTTCATCCTCACTGTCACTACTTGAAGATGAATAAGTGAGTGGTGATGGTGCTTTGATATCAAGATGCTTCTCAATACGTGTTTTATGCTGAAGGTCAAGGGCAGCCAACCTTTTTTCTGGATCATGACTTACAGTTTGAGATTCTTGAAATGCAGATCCTGTAATGTCCACCTTCCCTGGCCTCTCTGTGTGATGTGTTGTTTCATCCTCACTGTCACTACTGGAGGATGAATCAGAAGCAGGTGAAGGGGCTTTGATATCTAGACGGCTCTTGATGGTTGTAGCATGCTTGAGATCGAGGGCTGGCCACTGTTGTTGTGTGTCTGAATCATAACTTTCTGTTTGAGATTCTTTTATTTGAGGCCTTGTCACATGCGTCACTCTTTGCTTCTGCTGGTTTGTGGTTCCTGCTTCACTCTCACTGCTTGAAGAAGATGAATAAGCTTCAGGTGGTAAAGGTGGACCAGTATCTAGACTCTTGCCGTGACTGGTAACAGACAAACTAGGTACACGCCCTTTTTTGGCTGTGTAGTCCTCCCCATCACTGTCACTGGAATGAGAGGAAAAGGAGCCCTGAGGTCTCAATGTAGGCCATTGTTTATCAAATCTATTGTCACCCTGATTCAAGTTGAGTGAAGGCCTGTTAGGGTCTGCTTCGTCGAAACTAGCATCTGGTTTAAGGCGAGCTTTATTGACCTCCGGTTTATTATGGATCCTTTCTATTTTCTTCTCCTCCTTGTCTGAGTTTACAGTGTAATGTGTAGGCTCATCTTCACTGACATTTGAACTGGAGCTGGACATATCATCCCTCTTTTGTTCATTAGAAGTGGGTACAACAATGCGTTTTGAATAATTAAAAGAACCTGACACACTGCTGGACCTTGCAGATGTGCTTCGAACAGAATCACTGAATTCAAATTGCTCTTCATTCTCCTGCCATAGTTCAGAGGGGTTGGTGTAATGTGTATGTGGTGACCAATCTGCAAATGGTTCTGAAGACATTCCAGGAATTTCAATTGTGCTCTCTGTTGAAATATGTGGCCCTTCTTCGTTTTTAGCTGTCGAGAAATCACCTCTCTGCTGAACTGTGTCCTCTGACAGCTGAGAAGCCTTTGGTGTTGAGTGGTTTTCCTGGATCATTTTACGCTCATTAAATTCTTTGTCAGATAGTGAAAAATCTGAGCAAGATGACAAGCTTTTTCTTTTCTCCAGCTCAACAGGGTCTGGGATGGGTTCAAACTCCTTGTTCTGCAGGTGGCCTTCAACATCGAGGGCTCCGTCATCTCTCTGGTTATCCTCTGAACTCCTCCGTTGTAAACTGTTTTCACTTCCTGAATCTTCAGCTGCATCCTTCTCAGCCACAGCTGCCTCACATTCAATCACTGCCTCATCATTGATCCTTTCCTGATTTCCACCGGCGACGGTATCATAATATTTTACAATGCCTTCTTCTCTTACGTCTAAAGTGCTAAATGTGACTCTCCTTTCCCTGTGAGTTTGCATTTGTTCTTGTTCCTCACCATTGGAGTAGGCCTCATTATCATATTGCCTTTGTTCTACAGATGAGACAGAGTTGGTTGCTGAGGATGTGTTCTTCTTGGTGACCCTACTCCAAAGCATATCAATACAAGGTCTTGATAAGACTCCTAGGATAAAGGCTATCAGAAATGTGATGAAAACAGATAAACACACAGCTAAAGCCAAGTTAGACTGCGTGGCTCTCAGATTCCTTTCCTGGCTTATCCTGTTTTCGGTGCCTTGTTCGACTATTTGTCGGCTGGTTCTGGATAAACTTCTAGTTTTTCTTGTTGCACCTCCCATTTTACTAATTTGAAGGTTAAAAACAGACACAACATCATGTTCTTCAGACACACACACATATAGTCCTGTGTTTTTCTCTGTGATGTCATTGATGACCAGATGATGAGGTTGGCTCACAGACGCCTGACCACTGGGCGTCAACCATATTGAATCTGCAACAAAGACAATATTAACAGTTACCAGACTGACCTACATTTTCTTTAAATGTATGTGATTTACACTTTTTTGACTTTGTTACCTTGTGTAGCGCAAGACAGCAGTATCTCTGAGCCACTATAGACCGTCACATCTTGGTGGAGCTCTGGCCTGTTTTCAGTACCAACACAGTTAAGGTCATCTTCCTCCAACTGTAGCAGGTTTCTTCCTGAGATGATGGGGGGAGAGGCACACATCATGCTCCAGTTCTGCAGGCCTATGCTGCTGTCATAGGCCATCCGCCTTCTCAGACTGCGCATTCTGCAATCACAATGCCACCTGTTCCCATCCAGCCTAACATCCGTCCCAATGCTATGCAGAGAAAGGTGAATCAAAGGATGGAGGCTGGTCAACATGTTGAAGCTCAGATCCAGGACCTTTTTAAAAGGGACACAATTTAGACATAAAGTTGATGTTAAGACGTGATTATTCAAATAATCTAATTGAAAGTGCTCTAATTAAAAGCAACATTTTCTTTTTTATAGAGAATACAGATAAAAAGACTGAGGCATCATTGAGATTATTGTTTGAATACCAAATTCGGTATATATTTTATATGCGTTTGATTAAAAAGAATCAGTGTTACCCGGAGCTGGGCTAAATCCTGGAACATCTGTGGATGGAGACTGCTGATGAGGTTATGTTGAAGGTGTAGCTCTTTTAACTGTTGAAGGTGGTTAAGGTCTGCTGGTCGTAGAGTTGAGATCCTGTTGAAGGAGAGCTGCAGAACCTGTAAGGACCCGCCACCTCCCAACCCTGAATCACAGAAACAAGAGCTGTAATAAGAACGTGGTGATGATAACCATGATGTAGTGGCTACTGAAGACTGCAAGGAATGTGCTGTATGTTATACGTTTTGAAATATGAATTGACATTCTTCTGGCTTAATTTCACGTTTACACTCTTACAGCATGACATATTATTGGCTATACGATTATTATTTTTACGGGCTCTTCTCTTTCTGTCTCCTCCTTCTCGCTAGACTGAGACAATCTCCCTTAGAATGCTGGCTGAAGTAAAGCACTGTGGGTCTGTGCTTCATTAGAGAGGCACTGCTGTGAGCTGAATACCAAACAGGAGAGAAGTCTATGACTGTCAACACAGCTCTTGCTAAGTGAATAGGCTGTCCCCATATGCCTTTTAAAGCACCCATAGTGAATGCAATTCCTTGAGTCACACATACAGTATGTTGAGCAACGCTGCAGGAATTCTATGATAGCATGATAGAGGGGGGGACTTATAAGATGTACTGCATGTTTACACCTTTCTTTAGCTGCTGGAATGTCAATAAAAGTGACAGGATGAGAGGTGTACAGTGTCATTATCTTGGGAGGTTTAATCAGTTATAACTTATGAGTGGAGCAAAGTACTAAAGAAGTTATAGTCTTATCTACGATTTGGACAAAGATTGCAGACCACCTTATAATCTTTACATAATTCGGTAAACAACATTCCTACAAGGGGGCCCTGCCTTTCAGCGCTGACTCATTGACATTTCACAGCCACGTTCCATAGGGTAATTACAGGTGTGCATAGTGTTAGATTGTGCAAGTTCACAATCAGATGCATATTTATTAATTGGCTACTCGGATGAAGAATGTATTTATTTAGGAAGGGACATTCAAGTGTAATGTATTTGATCAAATGTATAAGATGGTGAAGGTAAAGCAAATAACCCATAAACTATTACAAAAAGTAAAGTCATCAGATCTGTTCATGACATATTGGATAGTTTTCATTATTTAAGTGACGCCATCGCAATGAAAAGTTTAGGGGCAAAACACTCTTAACTCACAAGGGTCACACGCCATACAAGCTGGGAGTCAATGAAAGAAACAAGCAGCACACTACTGTTGTACTGCATGCTCAGAAGAACCACTTACATTGTGCTTCATGAAACCTTTATTACTCGAACACACACATGTTCTGACAATATGGTAGTGATGGTTTAGCTCCATCAAGGTTGAAATTCATTCAGTGAAAATCTTTTTTTTATCTCCAGTTTTCACACCATAGAGAAACTTAGTATATTTTATGGTGGGTTCACATTACATCCAGACAATACACATTGCATACAGTTATTCAGCCTTAGAGCATATAAGTTGTGGTCTAATAGTAATTTAAAGAGACGAGGCAATATTGTGGACACTACACTGTAAATTTTAGTAGTTGGAAATATGAGTTATTATTCATATCTGTGGGCAAATCTACGGATTTCTAAGTATTCGTGTGTTATGATATGTAGCAGTATTTCATCTTACAGCTTTGAATAGAGTACATGTGTTTGAAAGTAACTAAGTACATGTATTCTCTTACTGATGTACAGAGGGCAGTATTGTACCTTGTGTTCCACTACACCTGATGCACAGTGATTTTTGAATTAAGATCAACATGTAAAACATATGAATGTATATGATAAAACAATTATTGTTATAGATTAAACTACCAAGATATATGGAAATACATTTAATAATTTACATGACCCACAACACTTCACCATTAAAGTGTGCACACAAAATAAAAAATAATAATAATCATAGCCATTAAATAATTATAGAAAAATAACGGCTTGTACTTTTGCCAATATTTCTTCCCTTTATAAAATGTATTGTCTATGCAGCTGTGACATGGTTTTATGCATGGGTGTATGACCATATAACTGACTCACCCTGTGGGAGTTGCTCTAGCTGATTCCTCTCAACAGATAGCAGCTGCAGGGCGGGGGCCCAGGACACACATCCCCGTCCTCTCCAAGGTCTCAAGCGTTGAAGATGTCTTCCTCTGACATAACGGCTTCCACTCTCTACGCACAGAGACAAGTGTGCGATACTGTTGTTTCCCAGCCATACATTCCTGAGGTTATAATGTGGTCGGTCGAGTGTGACAGCGCCGAGGAGGTTATGAGATAAGTCAAGCTCAGTGACAGAGTTTTGGATATGTCGTGGCATCAAGGAAAGGCCAGCGGAGGAGCAGTTCAGCAGGGGAGCTCTCTGACAGGTGCAGGACTCAGGACAGGCAGGGAGGTGAGAGGAGACGAGGAGCAGCGAGGAGACGAGGAGCAGCAGGAGGGCCAGGGACGGCCCCTGTGCCACTGCCATCAACACCTGACCCGAGAAGATACAAAGATCATGAGTGACAGAAAATATATGCAATCAAAAAGAAAAAAACACATTTAACCATAAGAATATGAAACACAGACTGTCTTCGAATTATCATTAACTAAAGACCAACACATTAAAACTAACTGTCATCAATGGAACACATTAACTTGATTTAGAAGAAGTTCATGATATACAATAATATAGAGATAAAGTACAGTAACATAAATAGTAAATAGTCTTAAAACATCTAACTCACCTGTGTATTTACTCTTTGTCAGGCTGGCAGGAAAACTTGTGACTGTGTTTTCACACCCAGAGCTTCAGGTGTTTAACGTTGACCGTCTCTGGCAGTTCTGATCAAAGTCTGAAGAATATTTTACTGCGTCGAGCTTAACATGGACCTACCCTCGAGATGCCATTCTGTGATTCATGCAATCATTCACATGTCTAGTTAATATCTTACTATGATTGTTTTCCTCCTCATGTATAGTAGATGACTCTGATCCTGAGGGCTTTATGGCGAGGAGAACCCTGCCCCTGCTGTACATTTATTACATAATAAAACAGCATAATGAGGCACAGTATTCTTTTGTGGCTTTAAATGACCATATAAACACTTGAGGAATTTCCGGAAGCCAATGATAAGAAGTTTCACATAGCAACACGTTTCTTTATTGAAACAAACATAGCAATGACATGTTCAACATTTTATTTCAAAAATAAGGCTGATTGTTTTTTTGTTGTTATTTTCATTAGTTGATCAAAAACATGTTTTCTCACAACAGGCTCTGAGAACATTTCTCAACTTCAACACTTTTCTTTTTAAAAGACAATCCAAAGCAAAAGTCAAATATTTTATACTATATTGCACAAAATTCAAACCACTCAATAAAGACGTTAAAGCAAAAATGATTTAGACTTTCCTGTCATTCAATATTTCAATATATTTTTGTCACACAATCTCCCTCTGTTTTTTAATATTGTTTTATTTTTGCTTTTAAAAAAAATAGAATATTAGATACATATTATATTATATATCATCCCTTTTAAATCCATTGGCACGTGCATTATCGACAGTCCCAGAAAGAGACCTTCTCTGCTGCTTTAACATTACTGGATGGCTTAAAAAATGTTTCTTATGTTTTAGAGTTTATGCCAAATGTAATTATACATATTGTCATATAGTGTCTCACGCTTCTCAGTAAATATAATTTAACAAAATCTCAAACAAAGCTGCCAGAAACAATGAACAAATGAGCAAATACAATACCTCTACACGGTTTGTAAATTGGTAATACTGGACGGTAAGGCAAAAAGAAAAATACTGCTGTTTCTCATTTCTATCAATGGCCATTGTAAACCACAATGTAATGAGTTACATAAATTAGGATACAGTTGGCACATCGGAAAACCATTAAAAACACATATGTTCATATCTTTGGCCAAGTGGCAATGATCTGTAACACAATTCCTGTTTGGCAACTAAAATAAGGAATACAGAATTTGACAGGTACACTGCAGAGTCCTCTAGAATTTTCTATACACACACAAATGTGTAATTTGACTTCAGTGGTGACAAAATGTAGACACTTGAAAGTAGACTTTAGCCAACTCTCCTACTGAGTTTTTCCACACGGGTTATCTGAAGTCTGGCAGCCCATGTTGGGATATTTCACCTGCACACGGAACAGAGTCCCATCTGCACACATGCAGAGCTTATACCGTTCCATGCCTTCATCAAAATACACATCTCCTGCAGAGTTAGGGATGCGTGAAACATTGAACATGACTGATCCATTCAGAATGATGCTGTTCTCCTGCAAAGAGAAAATAACACCATCTTTAAACCATATACATGCAAGAGTTTGCAAAACCTTTATTATAAGACCTGCCCTCCGTAACCCATGTTACAACACTCCATACTTACAGCCCTGAGCTCGATGCCTCCGCCCACTTTGAACTCTACAGTCCGGCCCATGATGTTGACGCCCTCGTTTCCACGAATGATGGCCTTGCCGTCCCCTTTAATGTTCAGGTCAGAAGATGCACTACTGGTGATCTAAAATAAGAGACAAAATGAACACAATAGTCAAAAACAAAGGCAGTAGCAAAAGTTTAATTGAACTATTATTGGTTGTTGTTTTCTGATAGTATTTCACAACCTGTGCACAAAACAATAAAAAAATAAAATGTGTTAGGCTAATATTACTTTTTTGTTATAGTTATTATAAGCATTATACACACCCTTTCGGTGGAAGCCTTTTTAACACTGAGAATTTTGACTCCTTTGGGCAAGTGGAACTCATGGTTTTCAAAGTCTGTGCTGAAGTACGTGTTCTGTGTCCGAGGGTCTGTGAAGGTTATGCCAACGTCACTAACGATTGAGGTCTTTTCTTTCTCCACACTCAGCTTAGTGGTGCCTTGCTGGAACACAACCTGAAACGACATGCATCAAATTAACGAGAAGCATTATAAAAATATGTACACAATATTTAAGCTTCTATCTTTTCAAATTGCTCAGTGTTTACTGTGAGTCCCCTCTGTGTTTCTTACCGGATTGTTGTTTCCAACGAGGACGAGGTCCTGGTCCTTGCGGCCCCCTATTGTGCTCTTGTGCAGTGGGTGAACGATGCCCATGTCCGCCTTCTGTTTGAAGCGCAGCAGTCCACTCTCATGGAACTCCATACTGTCACAACCATTCGGACCAATACGGATCACTGTCCATATTACCAGAGTGATCTGAGGGAAATAATGCAACAACACATAATGATATATGAAGCTCTGCCAACTTTGTATCATATTTTTCAGTAGTGTATTCAAGACAATGCATTAGATTGACATTTGTATTGCTTACAATAAGGTTAATTAAGGCGAGGATGAAGAGGAGGATAACGATGCAAACAGCCATGTTTCCCTTTCGTCCTCTCAGTCCAGTTTTATGAAGACGTTCCTCTTCTATGGGTACATATCCTGCTTTGAAGTTACTGTTGTGTTCCTTGTTGATATTCCGTCTTTCTATAGCCTTCTCCCGCATTGACTTCTTCACAGGCCCATTTGAACTCTCCTGGAAAGGCAAAACAATAAAAAAATCAACAAAACAACACTCACATGTATAACAAGGACAGGCTGCTTCACCTACGCTGTGAACGAGACAACTGCAGGTTCTTCCTGCTGCTGCAGACTCAACAGGTCTGTCTACTGATTTTATTTAGCTGTTTAAAGTTTATATAGTTATCATATCAAGCTATTTTTTGACTGATGGTCCTTGTTATTGCACTTTACTGCTGCCCCATGGCAAATGTCCACACTGTAGGGCTAATAAAACATGATCTTATCGAACTTATAACACCCTTCACATAGATAGACTGGAATTGACCCTTTAAAATCGAAATAGGCTACCCTCCAAGGCAAGACAATTACATTTCACACGTAGCATGTTATATTGTTTCCATGCGTTTCTCCCTGGTTGGAACAGTTTACTCTACATTTCTTCTACCTACCTCTACCATCTTTAGGTTTGAGATGTTATCTCTATCAATTAGTACGATTTACCAGCCAAATTATGGTAAAATATTGGATGGTAGATACAAAATACCAATACAAATCTATCTAGCTATTTTGCAGGTGGACACAATGAATTCATTTTGATCCCTGTTTCCTATTTATCTCCGGTTTCAAGGCTCAGTGCTGGAATGCCTCTCAGTTAAATACCCCACGACTGCCTGTCTGTGGCCAGAACTAAAAATAAACTGCACTCATTTTAGCAGCAATAAATAGAGGCAAGTCCGTGTGTCCTTATTAAGCAGCTTCTATGGCCTTTATTTTAGCAAAAACATCGATGCTGTTTACCAGCACATTGGTCACAATAGCGGCTTTTGTTATTCCCATGTAACGCTAGCTATAATAACGACACGGTGGCGAGTATTTATAACACGTAGGGCCGACAACAAAGCGGAATGCATTTATATTTATTACTCCGGGTCAATCGGGAACATACCATTTCCCTATTGGCAAACAACAAGCAATACACGTACTAAAATGCAAGAAAAACAACAAATATTGAAGAAAACGGACCTGTTCAGACGCCATGTTTACCCTCCCTCTCCTGCTTGCAGAGTGAATGGGACCGTACCACTTTTCACGGTCGAAAATAAAGAACGGGTATGTTGTGATATTATAACAGATCGAAATAAGTTAGGAATAAAAAGGTTTTAATAAAACGAACATAAACAACCCTTTGCAATTTGTATTTGCATTAAGCGAGCTAAAAAGGGACGTTTATATACAAGTAAAATATGGTGCATTCCAAGTTCAACCATCCAATGAGAGAAGGGTCCCAAAATAGAAAATCATGTTCATTCATATTTTCCATAGGTAAAATGTCAAGCGGGCCATAACACATTCTCATCCAAGCTCCAACAATGCATTCTAAGCAACATTTGGTACAAAGTAGTACATTTATCAAACAGTTATATTTCAGCTTAGGCTACATATTATTTATTATTGAATCCTGCCTATATTTAAATAGAAACAGATTTATATAGGGAATGGGTATACGGTTTATCCAGAGCCATATAATAGATATATTATATGGCCATATAATAGATATACTATATGGCTCTGGGTTTATCTAATTTACTAATAGGCTAGTACATACAGTATACCTTAACATCTGCATATGCATTCGTCTGCTTGTTCAGGCTGAAATTACTCATCGTAATTATTTTAATTAAGGCTGCTTATATTTAGGCTTTCTTTTTAAAAGATACTGGTCTGGCAACAGGACCATAGAGCTCTCATTATAATAACTAAATAAATTACATAAATAAACAAGGTAAAAAATAAAGAACTGTAGAACTAAAGTCCTAAAGTAAATCTGGAGGTTTATTTAAAATAAATATTTAAGTTAATAAATTAAATTAATAAATCGTTTTTACGTTCTCATCATAGATTATTTTTTTGTTAACATTTCTTTGTTTTGAGCAAAATGATTTTCTTATTAGATTTTTTGAAATGTAAAATAAATACATTGTTTTCAAAGAGCGTGTTCAAATGACTCGGATAAGTTATGCTTATATTTTTTACATCTAAAATTACAATTATGTAATCCATTATCATGACAGCCCAACTGTTAAATCATGTATTATGTATATCCTACAGTATTATAATCGGATTAATTTCAACACACACACACACACACACACACACACACACACACACACACACACACACACACACACACACACACACACACACACACACACACACACACACACACACACACACACACACACACACACACACACACACACACACACACACACACACACACACACACACACACACACACACACACACACACACAGAGAGAGAGAGAGATACTGGCGGAAACATCAGCATTCTGTGTTACCGAGCTACAGTTCACCCTGTAGCCGGCCTTTGGTGTCGTTTGACAGTATGACATTACAATCGTATTTACACCCCGGCAGAACAGAGCCTACAGAGGAGAGACAGAGACAGCAGTGCTTCCGTCAGGAATGATTTGTATTTAAAGTGGTTTGTTTTCAGGTTGTCGCCTACAGTCTCGTCTCCTGGTTGCCACAACTGAGGCGGTGCTTGGCAGCACATTGTAGGTGGAGAAAAGCTGCCAGGACAGGAATTTTAACTGCATCGTGTCCTCCTGCAGGAGCATTTTAAAGCTCCCAGTAGGCTCATTAGGACGGACATGGCCGATACTTTGAGGAGACTGACCCACACATCCCCTTTCAGCGTCCTGCAGGACAAACTTGAGAGCTGGCACAGAGACTACCATGTAAGTTTATCAATAATTAAAGCCCACCGACCTAAATCTGACCAAAGGAGTTCATCTGTTGCACCGTGTTTATGTAATGCATTATAGGCTATAAGCCACATTTGTGCACATTTATAATGTATGGGTTAGTCAAAGCGTTGCAGAAACATTATTTCCTGGTATAGATGATTATAAATTTCTGTGTTTACTGCTATAAACTGGTGATTTGTCCACTATCTCGATTTGTATATACTTTTTATTCGGCTATTTGTATTACGGGCAATGCCATGGAATGCAGTGGTTTGGATGATGCATGCATTTATTTAAAAAATACCACAACAAAGGAATGCAAAGCTTGTTTTAGATGACATTGATTTCCCGGTTGAGTTTGGTTGCTATGGACGCCGGTTGCCCTGGCTACAGGTGGACTTTTCCGAAGAAGTTTTTCTGCTACGATGGTTCACTTCCTGTTACTTCCGGTAGAAATCCGCTGGGTGGCTTAACCCTCCTGTTATCCTCAGATTTACTTTACACCCTTTATCCTCTGGGGTCAATTTGATCCCAGTAGTTTAAAACTCAAGATAATTATCATATTCCAAATATTAACCAACATTTATGTCTCTGGTGCTTTAGGTATCTTAGTTGACTACCTAAATAACCATTTGAATAAAACATTACCCCAACTTTCCCCCCTACAGACCCCTTTATACATCCAGAATTGCTATTATGTGACTATCGACACATATATAAATCACCATAAAATCTCACTAACTGATATAAAATGTTAAAGTAAGATATTTTTGATGTTGTTAAAGAACCAATAACTAAAGCAGAGGGTAGTTTTTTTTACAATGATACATTTGCATGTAATAGTCACCTCAATATCATCTTACACAATCAACACAAATATGTGTAAAATATTGACATTTGTATATGTTTTCTATTACTAAAACAGCCTGGGGTCAAATGTACCCCAAGGAACACCGATGTGTACAAAGTGCGTACAGGACATTTTATGTTTACCCATTAGTCCTCACTAAATTAGGAAAAGTCATGAAATACTAAGCAAAGAAAATAATGTGAACCATTTTTTTCTGGTAACATTGAATGGTGGCAGAGGTACCGGAAGTGGCTTTTAATAATTTTTACTTAGGGTTTTTTATTTAACTAATGCCACACAATTTGACTACAGGAAATAATGTGAAAAATCCATACAATTAAACATCCAAGGGGGTAAGCACAAAATGGTATGGAAAACAAACAAAAGAAATTAAAAATAAAAGATTAATAATAAAATAACAACAATAATTTGCTAAATATATGAATGTGTAATATAAGGAGTTTTAAAATGTTATACCTATGAAAGAACATTCTAGGAAAAGGTATTCATCATTCCTGTTGTTTTTATTGAAACAATTATACAAGGTTACAACACAAAATCTTGTACAGCAAACAGTGGCCTTATACGTTTTAACAGTTATTTATACACCAATAATTGTCCATAAGGACATAATACTGTATATTAAGCTACAAAATAAAATATATAACAAAACAGCCTATGTACAGTAGCTGCAGCCTGTTACATTTTGCAATTTTAAATGCTTCATGCTTTTAAATATTTGATTACATTAATAAAAAAACTAGCTGAATAGTCATTCTCCTTGTCATCTTATGTCTGAAATGAACTCTACTAACTTCACGTTGTCTAGTTAATTAGCCTATTGTTTATCATTTTTGTCCTCCCAGGTTATTTCCTGTGACAACAATTTAAATAGATGCTGTGAACTGATTGAACTAACCGCAAAGGTCCAAGGTCAACTGTTTACCATCCTTAACCACACAGCTGCTGAAGGTAAGCTTTATATTGGCAGTATAGCATTATCCCTCTCATAATAACAAGCAAGCTGTTCTTCACACTCACTGGTTTTACACTGATGACTCAGGTGGACACTATGCTGGAGTGGACACTCTCAAAACTCGCCTGCTGCCGTGGCTTGGAACCTGTTTCTCCATGGCCAGGCCCGTGGTCTCTGATGACACCAGTCTGCAGCTCATCCAGGTGACAAGCTTTTACTTTTCTTATTAAAACAATCTTATAAGGAAATCCATCAAATATAATCCAGTGTAACACAGTGTCCAACAAATTACAATCAGTTCTCTTCAATATGTACATCTCCAGTTGTGGTAACTGGATATCATTTGTTTTGATCAGGATTCAGTTGAAAAGGACCGAAGGATCAGGGAGCTCTCTGCCTCCCTTGACAGTGACATACAGAGGAAGGACAACGAGCTGTGCTCCACTCGCCTGCAGTTGGACTCCATGAGAACAGAGTGAGTCCAACAGATATACGACAGCAGAAGCAGAGCAGTCATTCAGTTTCCTTCCTCAACAAGCATGGCTTGGGTTTAAATGCATTTGGATAAAAGTCCATGGCAAATTGGGATGTATATCATCTAATTTTGTATCTCTTCAGATTGGTCGATACTCAGCAGGAACTGGATGTCACAAAGAGAGAGTCAGCAACTACTCTGCTGGCAACTGAAGAAGAAATATTGCAACTGAAAGCAGAGTGGGTGGTTCACAAAAAATAGTGCCATGATCTATTTGCTCTCAAGTGAAATATACATAATGTGCTACTTTTCTTGATGTGAAGCGTGTCTGTCTTTCAGTTTGAGGGCCGCACATGAGCAAGTGGAGAGCTATCAAAGGAAGATGGCGACCTTCATTGATTATGAGCGGCAGATTCGCCTGCTCAAAGATGAAGTGTCTTACCTGAGCACAGACAAGACCGTGCTGCAGGAGAGGTACACATGCCATCAGTGTGTGTGCACACAGACACCACTACACAGAACTGACTCGAATGATAACGTTTATCTTCTGTGTTTCAGGTTGGTGAGGAGTCGTTCTCCGAGCCCGATGAGGAGCGAGTCGCCCACCAGAGCACAGCTCACCAACTCCTCCCGCTACGCACGCCTCATATCACGCTTCAATGACCTGCACGCGGTGGAGCGGCTGGAGGCCCAGGTCATTCTTCGACGCCACATTGATGACGTGGAGATGGTCCAGAAAGTCATCTTCATTGCCGTCGTGGTAGGCCTGAAATTGTTTTGTGCAGATCAGAAGAGCATGCAGAGAAAAGAGTGCCCTATCTGTTTAAATTGACTTCATATGTGGGTGATTTCATCAGGGTTCATATTATGACTCATTTATATTTAGAGCAATTTACTTTTAAATGTCTTGTTTTTTGTCATCATGTCTCAGGAATCATTTAAGACAGCAAAACTGGCTTACCGTCAGTTCAAGCTGCGAGTGAGAAAGACATTGTCCCCACACTTAGGGTTAGAGCACCTGGAGGATGCAGCAGTGGACTACATCGTCAGAAACCTGGACCTCTATGACATTCAGGCCAGTATCAATGTAGGACTAAACCCTTTATGTCTACTCTCTGCAGCATTTATGGACAAACTAATATGTTACTAAAACGGAGGCATCTGACCTTTGTGTTTAATTTCTCCCCAGGATGTGATCAATGCCATGAATGTGAACCCTCGGATCTCTTTTCCGCCAGAGGTGGACTTTTTCCTCATCAGTACCTTGATCAGGGAGATGTGCAGGGTGGCGTTTGCCATGCAGACACTGGACCCCCCGCTTGACTTTTCCTTTGCCAGCGATGGAGAACTTTACAACGACCGCAAGTCAGTCCTTTGTACATTACTGTGTCTAAATTACAGTCTGTCTTTTAACGGAATGCTCTACAAGTGTTCTAGAAACATGTGGTGCTACATGACCTGTAAAACACAGTATGTTCCTTAGGTTATTTGCAGTCTCTACCAGTAGATGTCGCCCTCACACACATCAATTCTCACAGCTCTCCCTCTTTGTTCCACCTCTTCTCTGACTGACAGGTACCGCCGTAGCTATGACTCTGAGTTAACTGCTCCTCTGGTGATGTACCATGTGTGGCCTTCCCTGTTGGAAGGAGATGCTGTGGTAGTGAAGGGCGAGGCTGTGACAAGAAGGGGTGCTGTGGTACTGACTGTATAAAACTTCAAAAATATAATTAATTTGAGTGTTCTCTGGAGAGTAAGGCCTCCCTGAAAGCTCAACATAATGTTGTGTTTTCTTGTGGTACATCTGTTTTTGCAGTGGAGTAGAAGCAGGAGCACCAGCCCCGTGCGCTCTCGCTCACTCAGCCCAACTCGCAGTCTTGTAAGTCTCTATAATCTTTGACAACCAGAGCCATAAGCACCATTTGGGGTTTTGTTCAAGAAGATTGCATTTTTTGTCTGGTTTAACATTCAGCTTGATGTAAATCTCAAATGTATCATTATTTCTATTAAACATGCATGCAAACCCATGGATTTAAGGGTATGAACTTCAAACCCCCTTTCATTTGAATTTGTTTTCTTTAAATGTAACTAAATTGTTGTACGCTTCATTAACAATACTATCTTTTTTTAGGCATTTCTTAAAAAAAGAAGCCTGTCTCCTGGACGTCTCAGAGCGAGTCACCTGTGATCTCCGGCCTCTCTATCAACAGTAACTTACAACTTTACATCATATCATTAAAATAAATGTTAAAGTATTATTATTTGTATATTCCTTTGTGCTTACACCAAATAAAGCAATGAATTCCTTAGAGACTCAACCACCCAAAGGCTTTCTAGAGTTTACAAATCTGGGGCATTTTGATGGGACTTTGAGGTACTTGAGGTCAGTACCTGTAGATTATAGGTAAAGCAAAAGCAGTGTGGCAGATTACTGAGCATTCGTCTTAATTGACTATATTAACTCTAAGATAGATAATACTAACAGTATTTTAGTAATAGTTAGAAACCTTAAAGTGCATTTTTCAGAGGGACACTAGTCCTGCAGCACTTTCTTAGTCTTACAGATGCATTGAGAAAAACATATTCAGCCTCTACTCCTCTCTTTGCTTTTGACCAAAAGTCTAAGCGAAATTCTTTAGGCGTATTGCAGGACATATGGTGCTTATGACCGGTGCTAACTCCTCCAGTACTTGAGTGACAGATGATTGGTTATTGTGATTTTTTGTGTCAATTGTTGCAGTGTTTTTTTACTTTTTATTTTCCTCTTTTGGTGCTGTTTTGTATTCTGGACTTTTGTTTGAGATAAATGAATAGCGTTAGTTATTGTGAACAAGAATGGGACCGGTAGCTAGTCAGTATGAATTCAAGATGACACTTATTTAACATTTACAACTTGTTATCTCTTTAATATATATTATTAATATATTAATATTAATAAAGTTGATGCAGTTGAATTAATACATGTTGATTTCACTATGATTTGATTTGAGTTGTTTGACGACTATATGTATAGACCGTGCCTTTTGTGATTGATTGCTTTTTTAATGATGACATTACAAACCTTTAGTTTTCTGCAAAGGCTGTTTGTTTTTTGGTTAATTCTGTCTTTTCTTTGCTATTGATTATTTGTTTCTCTGCAGCCTTACACTGTTTCTTGTATTTTGGCTCTCAAAGGATTATTTTTCCACAATTTGCTGAATAATTCCCCCAATTTACATTTTCTGACAAAATGAGTAACACTACCCAGTTTTAACATTAGATGGTGCTGCTGCTCCATCATGAATGTGAGCCCACTTTGCTAAATGCACTGCAGTGGATGCAGGGCAGAGACTCTGCAGCTTAACTTTCTGAATAGTAACTTCATTAAAAAAATATGTGGGCTTCCCCAAATGGTATAACTTGACGTCACTATATGTGAAACATAGACTGCTATGAAAAGAAATGTTACAAACCTTAAAGTTTATCCTGATAGGACTTTTTCTAATATGCTTTGAGCCATCTTAGGCACTGGCCCTCATTCATGTGTGCCCGTGCACCAGTATGTTAACATTTGAATGAAATTCTTAAAGGAATCCCAGCAGCAACGTCGTAGTGATGCCTTTCAAAATTATTTTAGCATTTTTAGCCGCCTAATTAGCTCTCTAGGCCTTGCCCGGTGCTGCACCCACATGCCCCACCAGGCAAACAAATTATGCTGCCAGCTCTTCAGATCATTATATGTAAAATAATTTGCTTCGCAGAGCAGAAACTGAGCTCTGAAAGGCCTCTGTGACCTCTGTGTCGTTAAACTGTCTTGACGGGTTCTCACACTGACCAATTCTGTAGTCAATAGAAGAGTTATAGTTGTGTTTTTGCTGCCTAGATATTTTTTTTTGAGGATTATTATATATATATATATTATTATATTAAGCTCAACAGTATGTCTTTCCTGGTACTGATAAAAGATAACCTTGTGGGGATTTGTGTAAAGAATCGTAAACAATTGAATATCATATTATGCTTTTACCTACAGAGGGCGTGTTGAACTCGAGTGCCAATGCAGTTTAAACCTATTTGCCATTTCTCCAGCTGCAGCAATCCAAAATTAAAGTTCTCACAAAAATATAAAAAAATAAAATCATTTGTTAACCTTTAAATGAGCAATGATGGGACACTTGGAGAAGATATTTGGAAAAGAAGAGTGTATATGCAGAAACGCATGTCATGGAAACTTCCTCCATGCCTCCTCATCGCACACAATGAGCTACTTGTCCGATGTGCAGCGGTTCAGAGGGGTCCTGGCTCCTGGGACAGAGGCCAGGTCCTGCTGCCATGATACAACTGTGATGGAGCCTGGAGACTCTATCTGAACTCAGTGGGAGGGTATTTACTCAGGTGTGTTGTGGTCAACTGTGGTCATGGACAGGGTGACTGCAGACAGTGGTTGATGGAGATGAGAAAGAAGAACATGGTTGTGCTGTCTCTTCTATGGGCACTAATGCAATGAAACCCCCTTCTTGATGTCAATACAGACAAAGGATTTCCATTTGACAGAAAGATAGAGGATAGCTTCCACAGCCAGATTAAGCTGTAGTCTGGTAGCAAAACTGCATTTCAGCTGGAGTTAGACGTGCAATCTTAATTCATGGCCCAAACCAGAGTCAGTAGTAGCTGGAGCTCACCCTAAACAGACTGAAGAGCTGAAAAACCCATACGTTTCCAGTTTGGTGTCCGAAGCCTGACTCGGTGCTGCTGGACCGTGTGATATTTCCTCAGGACGTTCTTAATGTGCTCAATGCTGGCAAGAGCTGTGTCTCTGGAGCTTGAGCATGATGAGTACCCGCCCTGATCCCGCAGCTAGACCAGGGAAATATTAATCGAGCTGTATATCACGGCACATGATGACATGGTTATGTGTGACCGGGCACATAAATCAAATGCTATATATTAAAAAAGAGAGAAGAGGAAATGAAGAAAATCAAGGTCAGAGCAAACAAAAGTTCATGTGGCAGGTGTTCTCTGAATAAAGAGATTGTTATGTCCTAACAATGTCCAAACATGGATACTTGTTACTAATCACCAGCCTGCGATTGTTGACTTTGACTTTCCTCTAATAGGGTCACAATTCAAAAGAGGAGTCAATGAGCCACTGCAGATCAACAAGGCCTCTGTTTATCCAAGAGAGGCGGTAGGGTCTGTGGCCCAGAGAGGCCGTTAAACACATCTGGAATGGAGCAGGATGCAGGTCTTGCACAGGAGGACCTTACGATTTATGACAGTCGGGACAACACGGAGGTAGAGAAAGCACATTCATGACTTCAGCTTCATACTGTACTAGTGCAATGTTGTGTGTGACTGATTGTCATTGCACCATATGAACATAAGAGCCCCACCCTCTGTACTTTGAGCCGTGCTGGAACACCCAAGGGTTATTTCCTTGACACTAATGAGTGTGTGAGGTCATAGCGAGGACTGGCTGCAGGCATCAGCCCAATGGGTGCTGGGAAGCAAACAGGCGTGACTGCAGATCTTCTCAGTCGCAGTGAGATCAGACATCAAGCGACCACATCTTCTGCCAGAGATACCACGGATAAATACTTCCTTCCTCTCTCTATGACGACGACCATATCAAATAAAGAAAAACGATTTGAATTTTGGACTCTCTTTTTCCCAATGCAGACATTTGTCCAGACTGTTTACTGTCATCCGTTGCACATCTGGGCTATCACATTGCAACGGTTGATTAGGAATATTTGAAAGCCAAATGATTTGATAAGTTGCCTTCAGAATAGTCAGTTTCAGACAAAGGTTGCCGGATAATGAGTAATGAACTTGGGACTTCTTCACATAAGCAGCCATGGCGGTAGATGTAATGTCTCAATGATGGAGTGCAGAAAACATCCAGCTCTGCTTAAACAGTATTATTCCTCTGATGAGCAGAACAGACCTGGCCTGGTAATCATGTGCCCTGCCTTCTCGTAAGAGGCGCGACACAAAAGCAGAGTCCAGGAAAAGGTGATTTGGGTCGTTATTTTCCACAGATTTTTTTTTTTTAACACATCATTAAAGCCTCAAAGGCTGTTATGACCTTTTCTCTTTTTTGTTGAGGAAAGGGGAGATCAGCTAGATGTCAATGGGATTTGAAGGCTCTGCTCTGCTTGGCATAGAGATGACAGGTGGAAAAAACCCCACAGCTGCCGAGTAGAGATGTCAATCTGAGCTTTAATTACATGGTTTGCTTTGTCAGGAGGTGAACTCAACCTGCTTCTTGTCCTAAAAGAGGGAGCTCTTATTGGATGCTAGAAGGCTCCATGTAAAGCACATCTGGATGATGTGATTAATGGGAAAAACAGCCAGCCATTTACATTACAGTGTAGCACTGGCAGGGCAAAGTGCCGTGGATGCAGGTGTGAGTCTCGTAGGTTACTGCTCCACTGGGGCTTGTTACATTTAGCTTGGATTTGATACTCTCACGGAAACAGACGATCAAATCTGGCGCCAATCTCATGTGCGACTGGCTTCGGGACAGAACACCCCCCACCCTGAACAGGGATGAAGGAAAGGAACATTTTGGGGAGAGAGAAAGAAAAACTAAAGATTTGAGAGCTGAAATAACAATGGGCTTACAGAGAACATGTAACTATTAAATATATGGAAACTTTATTGTGGCTTTGGTTTGACCTCCATGATTACTGAGTCTCCACAGCTTCACTTACACTGAAGGTTTTCAAAGAATCAACAAATTAAAGAGGTTATAGAAAATGCTACAGAACAATGAGACTTTTTGATTTAAGTTCAATTTGATTTGCTTTGTTTTATTAATAATGTGAACAGTATTTACATCTGACTTTTCAATCTCAGTACGCTGTCTTCTAATTAACAACAGTAATGAAATGTAACCACTAGATGGCAGTTTAACACAAAACAATGGTCAGTGTCTTGCAGTTTCTTACAGAGAAATGCACTAGGTGGAAGAAGTACTCGGATACTTAAAGTAATAGCATGAAAATAATTGCACCCAAAGGAAAAGCACACCATTATTACCAGCAAGATTTACTAAAAGTATACAAGAAAATACATGCATAAATAACTATATATATATATTATATATAATCTTATGCATAAACATGTAACTATGATAGAATGTAATAGTGATGGTAATTTAACCTATTCATATATTAGGTTATATGGTATTTTGTATGTTTAATCTTGACTTGTACCAGAGAGAAGAAGAGCAAAAATAAGTAGAAGTTTCTTAAAATATGAACATATACAGTATTAAGGTAACATTACTTTCCACCACTGTAAATGCAATGCTTACAGTAAGCTCCCCTCCATGAATAAACTTGTCGGGAACCTTTCAGGTAACATGTGAACTTGTCAAGTAGTGGGACAAACATTATCCAGCTGATCTCCTATGATATGCTGCCTGTCTGCCCGGGGCCCTGTCAAGTGCTCCTAACAAATGCCTCTCTTTGTTGCCCAACGCTCAATCCCCAAGAGGGGACAGATAGATACATAATGTTCTCGACAGTACGACTTGTAGGAGGGCTATGGTCCATTCTTTTGAGGAGCCAAAGCAGATTTTGTGTTGATCAAAAAAACAATAGGAAAACTGCTCTTTCTGTGTTCAATGCATAAAGTGAATGAAGACAAATTATTATAAAAATTGTATTTTCATGGAATATTTTATGTCTCTTCATTTCAAAAGGAAGAGCTGGAGAAGTAAAATAATATATCAGGATGAGAAAAACACTTGATATAATCTGAGCATGAACACTGGAACACGTATACATGTTGAGAATATCCAAGTATTTTATAATAGGGAGGGAACGATTACATAATAATTAATAACTGTAAGTGTTAAAGACAACATCCTGTAAAAATGAACAGGAAATAACAGTCTCATTGCCACTTTGAGCATCCTGATCTTGTCTTTTTTATTGCCAGCACATACTCAATCCTTTGCTGTGGAATGACGACAAATGTGACAATCGCACGTGACAGCAAGCTAGCACATGCCTCCGATCAGACAAAAATGCAGCACAACCATTTTATAGCTCACATTCTCACAACATGGAGACAAGAAGACATAGCTGCTCACAGTTAGAACATAATAAACCAAAATTGAAAAAAGGAAATTGTTTATTATGTTCAGATCTGAGCTGTGGATTTGTTTATGTAGATGGTAAATCCCAGTTTCTTTCACTGGTATACAAGCTTAAGAAAAAGGCAATTTTGTTCCTGGCCCATCAGTATTGAGGCTAAGTAGACAAGAAAATAAACCTACAAAAATGACCACAATGTACTTTAAATTAGTTTAGACGCTCAAAAAGATCCAACTCTCTTTGCCACTGTTTATAAACCTTTAACTTATCAGAATTGCACTATTTTACATCTTCCTCTTATCGAACACAGCCCACCCTGACACTTCAGACACACTTACATCAACACACAGACAGTGAAGTGTCAGACATTCGCCACTGAACACTGTTGATCTTGAACTACTTTTCCTTCCAAGTCAGTAAAGAAGGTATCTAACACTCAATGCAGGTTAACTGTATACACAGGAAAGTCAGATATCAGATATATAACTCAACTAATAAAATACATTTGCTTTTTTGTTTGTGATGATTGGAGCTGAAACTAGATTACATCTGTAACTGTTGTATCTGTTTGGTACTGACACATTGTGTTTAACACAAGTACTAATGCTATGCAATGTCTTTTGTGAGCTTTCCAAGGGATTGAGTGACACCAGTACACCTGGTTTTGTATTTGCAAATGGAAGTCTAGCAGACAGACTAACTGGAAGTTACAAAGCCTTCCTCTCTCTGGGGACTTAAAAGGAATTTACTTCCAACATCTATTTTTAGAGCACTGCTCTGATAATTAGTGACAAACAGCAGGTTTATTTTGTTCTTTTCCGATACAGCTGTCACTGAAATAGCCATGAGTCAATGTTTTTTTTTGTACAAAATGATAAGTCGTTTGTGTACACTCTTTTCTCTGGAACTGAGGTGCATATATGGGCGATTACTGTAACCTCTGCTCACTGATATGCTCTGAAAAAAAGGTTCTTGTTTATATAATTTGATGCTTTAGTTTAAAAGCAAGCTATGAAATCCATCATTCCAGTCATTTGCAGCCCATCTGCACAGCCTCCAAAACCTTTACAACCAAACAGAGACGAGATAAAGGGAAAACCGTGATATCAAACAATGACACAAACAACAAAACACAAATGTATACGAGTCAGATTGCACACAAAAAAGAATATAAAGCCATTATGGTACTTTAAATCTTTTAAAGTGTGTTCCCAAACTAGGATTGAGAAGACACAATATAAAGGTTGAGACAATGATTTAAAATCTGCATGCACTGATGTCACTGACAGGCATCATATATCATTAGTTTCTGGGGGAAAAGTTGTTATTCCTAAATGTACTGATAACCAGGACACTGTCAGGGTTTGGCTGAAAGTGTGTGTTTGTCCCTGGGGTGTGTTCATCTGTCTGAACAGCTCTCTGTGGGAGATGATGTGTTTCTGAGAAGTGCCTGCAGATCTTTCCATAGAAACAGAATGAGAGGGCAGTATCATGTCCGGGACCACCTGTGGATTTCACTGTGACTTCATTTCTAAATCTTAAAATAAATTAACGGAGAAGACAAACACCCTCAACGAACCCTGGCCTTGTTGTGCCTCTGACTGTACTAAATAACCAACCTGATCTCACCAGAATGCGTGACTCCACCACGACTTCTTAACACCACAATGCGTGGTGGAGTCACGAACTTTGTTACATCTACGTGTCGGCACCACGCAAACAACCCCTATGCAAAGTGAATGAGGCTCCTTTGTCGTGGTGCACCAACCCAGTCTCACGGCATTTCGTGTTCACCAACACGATTTTTAATCTATTGATTCGTGTTCACCAACACGATTTGCCCCTTTTTTTCGTGTTGCACAGCACGATTTTAAAAGCAATGTATTTCTACTGCCTGCAGCACGTCTTTTTCTCCGGTCGGGTCGAGGAAGACCGGAAGCTGTGTGGTTTATAAAAACATGTTCTTACTCAATATCAAGCCACAATTATTGCTTTTATTTTAAATCGTATAATTTCGGACTTTTGTTGCCGTCTGTGAGGAAAATAAATGGGGCTCAGACAATAAATGGGGCTCAGAGCCTCAGAATACGGAAATCTGTATTTTTAAATATTTTTTTCCTTCTAATTCGTTATTCTTTTCAAAATAACACACTGTTATTTACTCACCAATAACACACAATTATCCTTGCTTTTATTTATTGGTTTAATTCCATTATCTCGGGCTTTTTTGGCGTCCGTCAGGAACTGAATTTCAAAATAAAAATAACCGGAAACAGACGTAGGCCTATAAGGGACATTTCGAGCATCATTGCGATTGTCAACATTTCGGAGTTTAGGATGGCCGAAGACACTACACTACCCATAATCCCCAGCTATCGTTTAGGACTACAGTCCCCTAAGGTTACGCAGAGCGTCAAAAAGCTGTGTGAAATGGAACGAAATCACGCCAGACTATCCAAAACTGGAATCGAACGCCCCCCCCAGAACTACACATGCTGGCTATTGTGTTTCGCAAAATGTTCTATGGGACGTCTTTACTGAACGTTTTCGTTTTTCCCACAATTAGAAGTTGCCAGTATTAAACACATTGGTGTTATCAAATGTAAAACATATAATTAATAAATGGGTAATAAATTTTACTCCACTGCATTTATTTGAGTTACTTTGCAGATTCTGATTAATTATGTGAAATATAAACAACCCTTAAATCAGACTTTAGTTACACGTGACCTGAGTAAAATTCAGGTAAGGTGATTGTCAAGTGCCAACAATCAAGAGAGATATTTGATAGTTGGTGCTTGAGAAGACTAAACATGTATCTGCAATTGACATGAATGAAAACGAGTAATAAAGTATATTCATTACTCGTTATTCTCTACTAATAGTTAATTAAAGACTGTATATTATGGCTATTTTGCACATCCCTTTCAAGATTTTCAAAGGTTTATTGACATATCATATACACAACTACGGTGTAGTTATGCAATGAATGAAACACTTGGGTCACAGGTTCCTCAACAGTGCATTACAAGACATCTATCAATATGTGTGTACCTCCACCATTAAATATATTCATATTCTGCACATTTCTTATTCTATCTACATAAGAGTATAATTCATATGTATAATATCAGTTAAAATAAGTGCTTCAACATAGTTAACATTGCAGGAAAGCAATATATTAGACGTTAAGTACTTTGTCAGGCTTAATATTTATCTGTAGATAGATACCCCCAAAGTTTTTTTCTTATTTAAAAGAAGACCTTAATCTAAAGTATTATTTAATGTTTAAATAAAGGTTAATTCGTTTTTCTGTTTTGCACCTCCTCCTATTAATATCTTTGTACATCCTGCACTAAACAGTTTTATTGTAGAGATCACTTATAGTATCGTCTTGATTTTTTATATTCTATATTTCTATCACAGACCTTCTACTTTCCCCCTATGAAAGTATGTACTCTTCATATTTGTATTCAAATATTCAAATAATATTTGATGAAAAAAATATTAAGAGTACATTATTGTTTTTATGTGTTATATTATAATTTATAACACATAAAAACAATAATTCAATAACGTGCTTTAACCACTAGACGGTGCACACAAGGTACACACAGCCATAATAACTTTGTATTATTAGTGTAGGACACGTTTTATTCATGCTTTCACATAATTTTACAGCATATTGCTATACTATTTCAGACTCAGTATTTACATTCTTACATTCAAAGAAAATCAGTAATATCTTTAAAAACTACAGTCCTTTTATATCAGCTGTGCACCGTTATGGTGTAAATATAACCTATCTACAAATTAGATCAAATGTAAAAGTCAGCCGAATTAGTGTTGATACTGCAAGGAGACGTATTGTGTGAAGAGAAATTGAAGATGTTGTTTAATTGAATATATTTATGATCCACGTCAAGTATTCAGTTTCGGCGGCATTTTCTCAGTTTTTCCAAAGTTCTTCTCATCAGGCCCGGGCTCTATAAATAAATAATTACGGCAGATCTGTAATATACAATGCAGCCGAACCGTGTATTACAATGCCGTTATGTGATGACTTTCAAAGAGAAAAGCAAGAACACTCGGAATTAAGTTTTATTTTATTCTTTTAAAATGTTTTCCGGATTTCATATCATATAAACACCAAATCCCAGCATGCATTGCGGCTAAAACATCCAATAAGCGAGCTTAAAACCATAGCTGAGGATCCTGGGTAATCGCTCGAAATGCCTACGTCTGTTTCCGGTTATTTTAATTTTGAAATGTAGTTCCTGACGGACGCCAAAAAAGCCCGAGATTATGGAATTAAACCAATAAATAAAAGCAAGGATAATTGAGTGTTATTGGTGAGTAAATAACAGTGTGTTGTTTTGAAAAGAATAACAAATTATAAGGAAAAAAAGATTTAAAAAATACAGATTTCAGTATCCTGACGGCAACAAAAGTCCGAAATTATACGATTTCAAATAAAAGCAATAACTGTGGCTTGATATTGAGTAAGAACATGTTTTTATGAACCACACAGCTTCCGGTCTTCCTCGACCCGACCGGAGAAAAAGACGTGCTGCAGGCAGTAGAAATACATTGCTTTTAAAATTGTGCTGTGCAACACGAAAAAAAGGGGCAAATCGTGTTGGTGAACACGAATCAATAGATTAAAAATCGTGTTGGTGAACACGAAATGCCCTGAGACTGGGTTGGGTGCACACACGCATTTCTACAACGTCCCGCAGTGAGCTTTTATTCTATAAAACGTTTTTTTTAAATCTACTTTATAGCTTGTAGTAACTCACGGGAGGCTTCTTTTATTTTATATGTATTCATAATAATTTTAATTTTTCGTCAGAATGTAAAAATTACATTAGTTACGAATTTGTGTTCTCAAAAAACAGTGCATTGGTGTGTAATGCAACTGTGATTTTTATTAAATTAGTTAGTTTTTAAGGAAGGCCAGAGCTTCAGCTGTGTCAAATAGATTGTTCCCTTTAGTTAACGTTATTTAAAAGATAATGATCATGTCCCCTGTATTGTATTACGAGCATCCATTCCCATTGGATAACGGAGAATTGTACACCCGGAAGTAAGTATTCTCCTTACTGTCGATTGATTTTACAGTGATATCTGCACTACTCATCGACTAAAAAACACCAGAATATCCTTGTTAATTACATAACATTGATTGGTTTGAATTGTGTGCAATGCTTTTGTATTTTCCCCCTTCGATTCGGAGAAACAAATGGCTCCTCCAACAGTACTACGCAATAAAACAAATAGTGAAATAGTGCAATAAGAGTCTACAAGTGATTGGAATATGATATATTAGATAAATAATTTCTAAGTAGCAGCCAGATGAATGTTATGGATGTTGTTTCTAAGTTCAGGTGTTTAATAATCGTATAGCCTGTGTGATGAAGCTGTCTCTGTGTCTGGTGGTTTTAGTCCGGATGCTGCGGTACCGCCTGCCAGACGGCAGCAGACAGAACAGTTTGTGGCTGGGGTGATGGTGGTCTTTTATAATCCTGAGGGCTTTCTTTAAGGTTAACCTGGTATTTTTACTCCACTACATTTATTTTAGTTACTTTACAGATTTGGATTAATGATGTGAAATATAAACAACCCTTAAATCAGACTTTAGTTACACCTGAGTGAAATTCAGTGAAGGTGATTGTCAAGTGCCAACAATCAGGCGAGATATTTGATAGTTGGTGCTTGAGAAGACTAAATATTTATCTGCAGATCCGTTTAAAGCATATGCATTACTCGTTATTCTCTAATAGTTCATTAAAGACTGTATATAATTGCTATTTTGCACATCCCTTTCAAGATTTCAAGATTTTCTAAGGTTTATTGACATATCATATACACAATAGTGTAGTTATGCAATGAATGAAAAACTTGGGTCACAGGTTCCTCAACAGTGCATTACAAGACATCTATCAATATGTGTGTATACTTCCACCATTACACTGTCGTATTCTGCACATTTCTTATACTATCTACATACATAAGATTATAATTAATGTGTATAATATCAGTTAAAATAAGTGCTTCAACATAGTTAACATTGCAGGAAAGTTGATTGTCAAGTTCCAAAACAAACCATGCAATTTAAACTTTGTCAGGCTTAATATTTATCTAGATAGATACCCCCAAAGCTTTTTTCCTATTTAAAAGAAGACCTTATCCTAAAGTATTAAAGCCTTATTAGTTAGCACATCCTCCTATAAGGCACTAAACTGTTTTATTCTAGATATCATTTGAGTATCTTCTTGATATTTTCTATTCTATATTTATATCATTGACCTTCTACTTTCCCACTATTTTGTATGTACTCTTAATATTTAAATGTTTTCATAAAATATAACACATTCAAAAGTGCTTTACAAAAATGAAAGACATTAAGAAAAAGGCATTTTAAACAGTCGTTAAAAAGCAACCCAATCTTCCTGCATTGCAATTACTCTAAACGTGCAATAACTTGCTTTAACCAGTAGGTGGATTGGGTTAAAAAGCTGTACAATTTACAGTATTAACAAAATAAAATATACTGCTGTTTCTGGTTTAGTTGACGACAAATATTATTTTGTTATTGTTTTGATATTTGTAACACAAAAGCGATGGAAAAACCCCATAGCAACACAGAAAAGATGGTCTTAACATGACCCAGTGGTCTAGTAGTTAATAAAAAACAATAATATCAAAACAAAATATGACTACTAACTTTATTGTGAAATTAAAACAGAACGGTAAAAGAATAGTTTCCGGTCTATTCTGAGCCCGATCTCTGTAGATAAATAAAGAACTACGACAGATGTGTAATATTTAATGCAGCCAAACCATTTATTACAATGCATTCATGTGATGACTTTCAAAGAGTAAAGCAAGCACTGCTGAATAAAGTATGATTTTCTTTTTTACGAAACCTTTTTTTCATATGGAATGCAGTTGGAGGTCAACCAATCAAAGAGCTTGAGGACTGATCACGGGGTTTGTCAAGCTAAGCACATGGTGTAGTCCCAAACGATAGCTGAGGATTCTGGGTAGTGTAGTGTCTTCTGCCATCCAAAAACTCCGAAAAGATCTTTGTTTCTCCGAATCGAAGGGGGAAAATACAAAAGCATTGTACACAATTCAAACCAATCAATGTTGTGTAATTAACAAGGATAATCTGGTGTTTTTTAGTCGATGAGTAGTGCAGATATCACTGTAAAATTAATCGACAGTAAGGAGAATACTTACTTCCGGGTGTAAAATTCTCCGTTATCCAATGGGAATGGATGCTCGTAATACAATACAGGGGACATGATCATTATCTTTTAAATAACGTTAACTAAAGGGAACAATCGATTTGACACAGCTGAAGCTCTGGCCTTCCTTAAAAACTAATTTAATAAAAATCAAAGTTGCATTACACACAATGCACTGTTTTTTGAGAACACAAATTCGTAACTAATGTAATTTTTACATTCTGACGAAAAATTAAAATTATTATGAATACAAATAAAATAAAAGAAGCCTCCCGTGAGTTACTACAAGCTATAAAGTAGATTTAAAAAAACGTTTTATAGAATAAAAGCTCACTGCGGGACGTTGTAGAAATGCGTGTGTGCACCACGACAAAGGAGCCTCATTCACTTTACATTGGGGTTGTTTGCGTGGTGCCGACACGCAAATGTAACAAAGTTCGTGACTCCACCACGCATTGTGGTGTTAAGGAGTCGTGGTGGAGTCACGCATTCTGGTGAGATCAGGTTGTAAATAACAGTTTAGACACTGGAACTCCATACTGACAAATATTGTGATAAAGTCTCCGATATTTATATTAAATTATAATTGCTTCTGATGTCAGACAGTGCAAGCACCTATAAGCGATATCTGGGAGGCTAAAATATACTTTAAACTATTCAAGCATCTTTAAATAAATATACTAAACTACATACATACTGTACAGCAATATGCTTCTAAGGGCATATAGTGGTTCATTTTGTATCTGTACCTGTTTATTCAGGAGTCACACAGGTAATTTAAAAATAAAATTAAGCTTTAATACTGCCAATTGCCGGATGATATTCATTCTTTAATTAGAAAGCAGTTAATTGCAATTTGCCTCAGATGTGTGACTTATGACACCACTCATTAATACTCAAATTGTCTCCTGCTCTTCCTCGATGGAAGGCTGAGTGAGGACAGACATAGGGTAGAAAGTGAGGAAGAGGACAGAAAAGTGTATCAACACCGAGTAAAGACTGTGCCAGACTCCTGGCAGCTGCTGTATTTTTCTCCTGGGGGATTAGCTGAGGTTTCAGGGTGACTGAGAGGACACAAAGCTGATAGCTGTAAAGATGGACATGTTGTCTAATTTTCAGTGATAACTAAAACAAACTCATATGTCATATGGACAGACTTGGATGCTGCAGAAGTGATACAAAGTTCTGGTAATGTTTGTTTTTATATTCTTTCTTAAAAACTGTGATAAAATATGAATGCCCTGAGTCTTCAAGGACCAATGTTTTGAGTACCGGAAAACAACATTCACAATGGAATTGTCTTTTAGAAAAAAATATAACACAAGTTCAGCCCTTCTTTGATTCCTTTGACAACATATCTATTTCTCACCACTGTAACTACTATTTCCCTTTGGCAAACTGTGTTCAAATACTTACTCTAACGCAAATACAAAGGTTACAAATCTGCAACAACAAGTTCACTGCAGCCAAGATAATATTTAGCCTTGGCAGAGCATAAGCACACAAAGTCAAATGTACAGTCCTGCATCAGTCCTGGAGAAGCTGTAGTCCAAAAGATCAAACCAGACACTAGCTTGGATGAAGTACTAGACAAAATTAGCCCCACTTCCGGGTAGCAATGGCGTGCTCTGATCGGGAGCGTGTTCATTCCCCCGTATGATTGTATGTCCTATTGCTGTGTTTTTTGGTGTTATGTATTTGTTTGTATATTTTTTGCACACCGGGACAGAGTTGCACTCTGCATCTCGTTATACTTTGTGTATAGTGACAATAAAAGGCTTAACTAACTAACTTAACTAATTTGTTCCCACAGCCCGATGGTCCCACAGCCTAATATTTTCTAGTTTCTTCTTCAAAATTAGGCCCTATGTTCCCCGGGGGGGGGGGGGGGCTAACCCTAATCCTACCGTGGGGGGGGGGGGGGCCTAACCCTAATCCTACCGTAACCCTAATCCGTTTTGTTCAGCCGGATAATCTCCACGTCTACCCTACTTTTATAATTTTCGAATCATAAATCGTCAGAAGTGAAATGCTAACATAAATATGTAAATATTTAATATTATAAAAGTTAGAGTATATATGTATACAGTGCACTCCGCAATAGCGCCACGTATAACATATTAGAAATGTGGGACCATTGGGCTGTGGGAACATAGGGATGACCCCCTCTAATCTAGCGACTAGCCACCCTTAGCTTAGCAGTTAGCACAGACACGCTTAACAAACTGATATTAAATGAAAAATGTAAGTTGTTGCTTTCAGTTTTCTTTAGTTTTAGTTAAACCGGCTAACATTTTCTGCTATTCGTCGAGACTCTTCCCTCTCTTCCGTTGTTTCTTTCTCTTGCCCTCTTTTGTTCTGAGCTACTGTCCAATTAGCACAGGTGTCACTGACTGATGCTAAAGCAACCAATCAAACAAAATATTGCAAAAATAAACAGATTGCCCTTTAGTAACTGTACTAAAGGGCAATCTGTTTATTTGTATTACCCCAGTTTGCCCAACTTTTTGCCTTTAGTATTGTTTAGAACTGTTCACTTGTATTCAACTATTTTACAACCTTTCTTGTTTATTCATTTGTCTCAATAAACATATATTTTTGAAAACTTTTTTTTATTTCGTTTTGATTATCTTGAAGCATTTTTCATCCAACGTTATAATTAACGTTTAAATGCCTTACTTTTGTACTGGGGCTATATAATAATTATACCAATTTTCCAACCTAGAACATCTGTTATATTATGGTTATTGCTCATGTATAATGGCAGGTATTGCACTTTGCGCATACAGAAATTGTATAGTTTTACGGTACACTTTTTACATTGTGTTGGTGCAAGAGCACAGCCAAAGAATCACCAAAGGATTAGTATGGAACTATTAAAGTTTGTACAAATTGTACAACAGTTGTTGAAATATTTCAGGCTGGACCACAGTAGTTTAGATATTGCCAGGCTGAATGTATTGAATTGTGTCTGAGACAGTTGTATTCAGGGTTCATAGCAGCAGGTAAATAGATAAAAAACACTCCAGCAAGTCATTTGAGTTATTTTATTGAACAGAAGAATAAAAAAAACTATTGTGTTAAAATGTGTTTCATGTTAAAGCATTGTAGCTCATCGCTAATAAAGTGCACTTTCAGTTTACAACCAAATGGAGACTCCAATTCATATCCTCTTTCCCTTCCCATGAGCTCAATCATATCCCACCTGATGCAGGACTCTCTGCGCCAGAGCTCTCCTCGGCAGAACACTACCACAGTAAAATATATCAGACCAAGTGCAATGACTGAGCGTCTCAGTGAGGACGAGTGCATAAGTGTTAATGGAAGATCAGCAATTCTCTTTCCTCTCACGCAGGTCTAAAAATGTGTCAAGACTATACCTGCTACCATTTCCTATCTGGGCTCAGTTCAACCAAGAAAAGTAATAAGAAAGGTGACTTCTTCACAAATATGATTATGCAATCGAGTGATTGTAAAATAGCACAGTAGCTTAAATCTAGAGTGTCTTTACATTTTAAGATATTCACTTTAAAAAAATATTTTCTTATTTCCAGAAGTATTTTCTACATAATATATATGTACAATTGTATCTTTACAAAGAAAATAATGCTTTGTTAAAGACTGCAAGGTCAGTATCGACTCCAGTTTGGCACATGTTTGTGATATCACCCAAAAACAGACTAAATGGAAGAGACGGAAGAAACAAGTGCATTCAACACCCAGTTTCACCATTTTCACTTTAAATTCTGGCTCACCTGAACAGACGGACACTAAACTAGCAAATGAATACTTTCCTAACTCTAATTTAAAATGATATGGATGTGAAATGGTAATTCTGCTTATGTGCAGCAAATAGGAATGGAATGAAAACAAGTTGTTTGATGTCACTACAGGGTATGGCCATAAACCCTGGGCCACTGAGAAAAAACATCGACAATACAAAGGATATCATATGAATCAACACTATTGAATTTGACTTCTATGTAGTTTAGGATTAAAATGTGCTACACATGGCAGACACAATAAGTCAGAGACCAACCAAGACAGAACTACTAAGCTGTAGTTTAACATGTGACATGAAAAGAGAAAATTAGACATTTTTGAAGAAGAATACAAAAACAAAGGGATGAAAGAACATCCCTGCAGGTAGTGTGCATTTCACGTGGTGAAGGGGCGAATTTACTTTGATATCAAAAAGCACAAACACACAGCACTGGAAAATAATCAGCGGCTAAGAAACATCTAATACTAACATTTACATTTCATTAATATCAGTTTCACTGGGAACTTCCACATTGGGTAACCTCACCTCTTATTGCACTGTTATCAATATTTCCTGTCAATCAAAACATTGGGCAGTTCGGTGTTGTTTCTCACCTTATACGTCTCATATCTTTATTTACCATGCAAACTGATGAAACCACCATTCATCTGCTACTTAGTAATTATGTATCTATTATTTCATATATCATTCCAATAACTTGTATATAGACTCGTATTGCAATATTCCACTTTTTTTTTTCTCACTAACATTTTTGTTTTACTTTTAATATAGTATATTTTAATATTGTCTGCTTCTCTGTATTATTGTGTTGCCTTGGTGGAGAAGCCTGTGACCTAAGATTTTCAACGACATAATTACTCTGTAGCTATGCTAGTTTGACAATAAAGAACCTTGAACCTTGAAACCAAATTGTTTTTGGTGCAGTCCTATAAAAGTTGTGTCTTACATACACCATGTCCTTCAAATTGAGAGTTTAGACTAAGGGTCTTAACATAAAAAGCTCTCAGAGGAGCAATATTACACAGATACCTTCATTAACTACCTTTCTGCATTATAAATAACAGTAATAAATAAGTACAAGTAGAATAAATATGACTTTTTGTTCAGAATAAAAATTATAAAGATTCAGCTGACTTCAATGTGGACCAGTCAGACAGAGAAACAGATTTCCTTCCTTGTGTAGTGTAGGAGGATTAGGCTCAGGTGAATTTTATGTTAATTGTGGAGTTGCAACAGCAGGACTAGTGATTCTATATTGGGCCTCTTCATTATTAGCGTTTACACCTGAAGTTTAGCTTTTGAGTTCTATCTAATTAATGCTCAGATATTGCTTCAAATCTATTAATAATGCATGAAGATAAGATGGACTTTTATTAATCCCTCGTGGGGAAATTGTTTCTCTGCATTTGACCCGTCCTAGTGTTAGGAGCAGTGTGCTGCCATTTTGAACGGTGCCCGGGGAGCAGTGTGGGGAACGGTGCCTTGCTCAGGGACACCTCGGTAGCACTTGGTCTTGCCGGGACTTGAACTGGTGACCTTCCAGTTGCCAAGCCAAGTCTCTATCGAAACCTCTCCATGAGCATTAAACAGTGTTTGTCTCCAACTTCATTCTCTTTACATGCATCAACCATGGACATAAAGCTAAACAAAGAACTAGACAGTGATGGGACAAATAGCCCGTATTAAAGTGTGGGGGACACATGAAGACCTTATATACATAGAAATGATATAGCACCATTTTTGACAGCATGACCCTTCACCCCATCATGTTCCTGATGGAGAATCACCTTTGCAGATCTTCACTGAGCATCTGGAGCTCAATGTGGACGTAGAATCCATTTTGTTTCCGTCGTGCTGTTAAGCATTTTTGCTTTGGTTTTAAAGTGCAGTCCACATGCAGGTGACTAAAAGGCAAGAAGCAAATTACAGAGAGAGAGAGAGAGAAGGATGAAGTGCAGTAAGACCCAGAGCATGGGGGTGGGACAGAGGATTGGCCCGTACATCAGAGAGGTCAGACTTGGAGAATGGGAGCAGGATGGGATGGAGATGGTGGGAGTCTGAGTCTGTTAGGCGAAAGGTTAAAAACAAATCCTATTTAGTCTCTCCTGTGTCACTGATGCAGCTCCAGTCACTCTCTGGACTGGTAGAAGAGGATATATCCCGACTCTGAGTTCTTGGAGATGTCTGAGGTAAGCCCGTAAAACTCTTCAATGGCCTGGGCATCAATTTTCTGCACAACACAGTAAGTAAGATGCCGGTAAATGATAACAAAGAACAATAGCAAATGAACAAACAGATGAGTCAAGGACCATTGCAGAAGAACATAACATGCTGAGAGTGAGAGTGACGCACCTCCACAATGTCATCGTCAAACAGCAGCCAGAAGCCATGACTCTTCACTATGGTGATGTAATGACCTCTGTTTGGACCACTGAGGAAACAAAGACAAACAGTGTCTCTGACGTGTACACAAACTCTCACTTTGAAAATACATCTGACTTCACAGATGTCACACAAATATTCAATGTTGTTTAATTCGGATTTCAAGTAAATATATGTTACTTCAAAGCATTCTTAGTTTTTTTCTATGAATAATTGTCCTTATTTTGGAATGCAGAATACATATTTAACTTGAGCATTTAATCATGTTTAGATCACGTTTAAAAAGTGACTTTGCTTCACAATTCGCTGATGTGATTCCAAACTTGTGTTACGGGTTATGGAAGGAGGATGTGCGTCCCTTTTAATTATATAGAATAAAGAGATCATATACAACTACACAGTTATTACCCCTGCTTATTAGAGAGAGTACCATCAGCTAAAACCATTTTCTTACGTAGATCAACAGAATTGAGACTGCAAAAGCGTGATGGGGCAAGCTTTGTTGCATCTCAACATCTTTACATGTGATCATTAGTATACTGTACCTGCCACAGTGAACCACCACAGCCACTAGATCGTACATGCGATCCAGGTTAACCGCATCCCCCGATGTATTGAACAGACGGAGCTCTAGGGGGAAAACTACTCGATAGGACAGCTTGGTGTAGCGGTGCAGCTGCTCCATGTACTTAAACCTCTTCAGGTGCAGGGCTAGGATCATAGGAAGCCTCTTCACACACATCCTGCAGAGAAACATACATGCTCAGAGAAGGGTACCATCACACATCACAGAGGTAATTAATCTCAGTGCTTTACTGACCGCTTCTGTGCTTCCTGCTTGCTGCAGCACGCCTCACAGTAGTATTTGTATTCACTGCACAAAGTCTCTGTGTTACTGAAGTCCCTAAAGGGGGGAGCATGCCACAGGAGGCTTGGTTATTAAATCTTATTCAGACCAAAAGGGAACGTGATCTACGGTCATCCCGTTTAACTGTATAATAAATCAACGCAACCTGAGACAGTGTGTTATGGATGTGTTCTGCTCCACATCCACAGAAAGATCCAGAAAATCTTCATCTTTGCTGCTCACCTGTCAAACACAGAGAGACACTGAGGTAACTACACTGTCATCCTTTTTGGCAGGATCAGTGAGGATAAGCCTGAAGTCCTGCAACACATCACCCCCCCGCCCACCCAAATACACACAAACAGTCTTTGAAATGCTGATTGTACTGAGTAGCTTTTGTCTCGGAGCACTGCAGTGCCTTGGTGTTTGCAGAGGGTTGTTCAGGGCAACCCGTCCCACTCTTTGCCCATAAAACCCAGAGGACAAAGCCTACGTCAGCCCTGACGTAGAGCGTGTGGCCGGAGCCCACCGGGTGTGATGACTCCCTCATTTCTGTAAAATAAAAAGGTTAATCCCTGTTTCAGACTTATTCAGGAGGGGTCCTTAATTCAGTGTGACACACGGACAATATTAAATATTCTACCCCTCCAAGAGAGCTCAATGGACAAACAGAGCAGAGCCACACACCGTTTCACAGTTGAGGCAGCGCGTCTCATTGGTCAGCGTGCCCTGGAAGATATCGTGAACCCACGTGGGCTCTGTCTTGTTCTCCGTGTCTGTGGTGACGGGGGTCCCGTTGTTCTTGAGGCGCCCGTTCTGCTTCTCCTGCTTCTTCTCCTCTTGCAGTATGTCGGCCACGGTGTTCAGCAGGTAGTTGAGGAATTCGTGGGCATCCTGTTGCATGTAGTTGTCAAACAGATCTGCAAGGAGATACAATTAATGGAGATAATTAATAGAAAATAATGGGGATGTCCCAGGCAACTTTTTTGGCAATTGATCATGTTTCCAGCCATTTAATATTGATTATCTGCCCATACTGAGTCCAATGTTTATATTAATGTAGGGATGCAACTAATAATTATTTAAATTATTAGCATGTTTGATGTCTTTTTCACTTTTTGTGTGTCCCCAGTGTGTCAGGGAACTTTTAAAGCTAAGGAACCAGAATCAGCACTTCTCTAATGGCGCTTTTCCACTGAAGCACGTAGCACGGTTTAAGCGGGCCGGGTTTGTATTGCTTTTTGCTTTTCCACTTGGGATAGTTCCGGCTGAATATGCTAAACTAGTGACGTAAACACTCTCGATTGCTGATTGGTCAGAGAGAATCGCTGGCAAGTGGGCTACAACTACAACAAAATGAACATATTTGACTGTGATTTAATTGTAATACACATTTCAAAATGATGCCGAAGTAACAACATACTGATACCGGTTAGTAAAAACCATGAATTAATGCTTTGACAAGTCTGCAGACAAAACGGCAGGCGAAAAACCTTTTAAAATGCGTGTGGAGATCGGATCGATCAGGCTAAGCTAACAAGGGTTCAAGGTTCTTTATTTAGTCATACGAACATAGCTACAGTGTAGTTATGCCGATGAAAATCTTAGGTCACAGGCTTCTCCAACAGTGCAACACAAAACCCAGATAAACAGAAAAATATAGTGCAAGTAAATAGTAAATACAAAAAGAAAAATAGTTTAAAACAGTTTAAAAAAGTGAAATAGTGCAATAGTCTATATGCAAGTTATTGAAATATGATATATTAGGTAAATAGATAAATCATTTCTAAGTAGCAACCAGATGTATATGCTCCGTCCACACTCACAACAACGGCCTACAAACATAAATAAACCAGCGACTGTATTCGCCATGACACAGGCAGTCTGTGGTTTGTACTTGTTTAACTTTTGTCTAGTTTCTGAACAGATATGAAGAGCTGTGAGCTCTGAGTGCTAAGAGCTAACGGCTGATGTTTTGGTTTTGTGGTTCACATTGAAGGTGACGTCACGGCAGTTTTATGCAGCGTCGCTCCGCCCGCCGATCGCCCCGCCTACACTGTGTTACCATAGTTACTACCCCAGTTACTAAAATGTAATGGAAACGCAGCATAAAGTGAGCCTGGCCTACCGAGGCCTAACCATACCGTACTAAGCCTTGCGAGGTCCTGCAGTGGAAAAGCGCCATAACAGGGCTGAAATAGAGGGGTATGAGGCATGGCTAGAAGGGGTGATCTGTTTGGTATTTTGAGCAAAACAAATCATAGAGATGTTTTTTATATATTTGTATATATCTGAGACCCATAATATATGCATAAAAATAGCATGATAGGAGATCTTTAAAGTATTAAGGAAATAGTGTTCTTGATTAATTATTAAAAACAACAAAATGTAAAATAATTATTTAAAATAAATTCTGTTAAAGATTTGTACTGTAATAATGCATTATTACAGTACATCCACACACACTTCTGTTTTGACAGAGGTGAATGTGAAAGGGGAAAGCTGAGAAGTGGGGAGTCGGAGTCGGGGAGAGAGTAAGCAGAAGGAAAAAAGTCCAGAGAGGAGGCAGCTGACCGAAGCTGGGTCCGAACAGAGATTTCATTGTTCATTCACAAAGAGCTTCCTCAATATAGACAGCAGAGAACAGTCAGCCTCTCTGTCAGCTCCGCTCTCTGAATGACATGCACATGCCCTTCACCTCAAATATTCAGAATACACTAAAGCCAGCACTGCTACCAACATACAATGCACCACCACAAACCCCCCCCCCCTCTGTTTGGTTATGAACATGCATACAAGAGTGCAGATTTTCCTCTGATCCTGGGTTTTTGTTTGCAACATCTATTAACTTGGGTTATGTAAATGTGTAAATGTTAGTGTTATTAGTTTCGCTTTTTCTGCCTTTCATAGTTAAACAAAAATAAGGAGTTAAAATGTGCATTGTAGTAATTTTCGAAGTGTTAAATCAAGGGATTAACTTCTAAATTCCTACTAAATATAACATCTGATTTTATGGCTTAATCCAGTGGTTCTCAAAGTGGGGGACGCCGAGGCATGACAGGGGGGAGACCAGGAGGAAAAATGGTTATTTAATTTTTTTTTTTAAACATTTAAAAAAAAAAAAAACATTTTTTTAAAAATTATTGATTCGAAAATAATATGATACAGTACAGTACTATTACGTCTGAGTCTCTGTGTTTCATTAAAGCTCAGCTCTGTGTGTGTGTGGAACAAGCCATTTTGTGTGCGTGCGCGAGAGAGAGAGGAGAGAGTGCACCGTTACCGGAGATCGTTGTTGTTAGCTTCTGGTGCTAGCGAGCTATGCTAACGGGTATAAGGAGTTTTTTCAACAACAAAGTGGAGGAGAGTCCTCTCTTGTCAGACTGAGAGACTCAGTGAGCTAAAGGACTCTCTCAGTGTTATCTCAGTGGGTCTCAAACATTTTGGTCACCATTAATGTAAACAATTATTTCCGAGGCACACGTTTATATGATCATTATACAAAAATAAGAGAATAAATTAAAAACAGGTATGAAATACTATATGACATTAAAAAAAGAATAAAGTTTAAAAGGGAGTGATTTGTAAAATATCCATAAAGAAATAGTAAATCTGTTTACAGTTCTGTTTCATATGGGTGTTGAGAGGTATCCATAGATCTCTTCATTTTACTATCAAAGTGCACCAGATTGATGCTTTTAACTTCAATATATATAAAAAAAAATCCTCCCTAGAGGAGGCTAGGTCCACACACCACCTATAAAAATAGCACTTTACCCCTGCTTATACCTACTGTATATGCCGTGAGCTGATATCAAGCCTTCATTGCAACAGTCGCGGGTACATTGTGTATATGCGTGGGGAGTGTTGCAGTAGACAATTCCACTGTAGCGCCCGGTACATTAATGGGAAACCCTAAATGTTTGAGCACCCTCTATGAAATGTCAAGCTACCCCACAGCACCCCCAAAATAAATCTCTGGCACCGCCACTGAGCCTGACTATTTGTGTTGGGGGGGCCCGACTTTTTTTTTCTCCAAAGGGGGGGCCTGACAGAAATGGTTTGAGAACCACTGGCTTAATCTAAAGATCTAATAGTAAAATGTTGTAAATGTGCTAGTCATAATTTTCTTATCCACCTTTTTGACTTTAAACCCTTTTTTCCTCGTGCATGTCATTTCTTTTTACGATTTAATCTTTCACTATACTGCATATCATAAAGTTGCACGTTCTTTAAATGTAAGGCCTATTTATTGCTACCACCTGTGTGAAGATGGTGTCGACATAAGGCTTAGTAAAAAAACATTTTATTAGGTTTTCAGTTCCTATAAGATTTCCTTTACATCATCTGGGCTCTCACCGTTCTCTTTCCGTAGACGGGAGATGAACTTCTTGGGCGGGATGACGCCCACTTTCTTCTTCTGCGTGGCAATAGAGTGGAATAGGTCAGCCAGGCATGTGAGCAGGTTCTCCTTCTTCTTCTGCTGGGCTTTGTAAGACAGCACGTTCTCCCGGAAAGGCCGGCAGAAGTAGAGAGCCTGTAGCACCGAGTTACAGTAACATGTGTTTCCAAACTGTAGGAAGGAAAGAGCAGACACATTCAAAGATGAGGACCAAAAGGTATTTTTTCCCGTCTGTTTTTCTTTTAGATTATTGTTTGAACTAGCTGGTGGAAAAATACCGAATTGGTCAAATGTTTTTAACAACTTGGCAGACATGTAAGGTGTTGAGAAAAGTGTGTGTTTACATGAATGTGATATTACAGATACAGAACATCCCTATGTTGGGCAACAGGCTCATAAACAACACCTTCACTGCTCACTATACAGTAGAGGACATGACTCACTGAAGTCCCGTGGCAGTTTGTTTTGAAAAATGACACCAATGTTTTCTGGCAAAATCCTTTGTTAATGTATGAGAGGCTTTAGTGATACTCACATTGACCAATCCGAAGTAGTGTTCATTGATTGGGAACTGCTCTGGGCCGATGTCTTTCTCCAGAGCAGAGGCATTGGTGCCCTGAAAGACAAAACACAAGACATGAAAACATGAGGGTGTTTTTGTTATCAGTTATTCAACACCATCATCTCTCTTATCATTCAGTTCATATGGAAAGTAACGAGGCCAGAATGAAAGCCTGATTTGTTTAATGTAGTCTATGTACATACAGCCAAGAATATGTAAATGTTGGGAGGTCAACAAGCACCAACTGGTAATTGAGGGTTTAAAACTAAGACGTAAAACAACAATAGAGGCCTCTCTTTAATGCAGCATAATTGATAAAAGTATCCTCTTTGCCAAATGTCACTGTATCAGTTTCTTCAAGAATGTTGTAGCTCATCTCGATGTTTTTTCTCAAAACCCCCAAACCCTTCCTGTCAAAGTAGAAAAAGGATATGTCCTAAATAAGTAGACCCATGTGAAAGGTCAAGAATATACAACCCCTGATTGCGGAGGTGCACCACTTATCTCTGGTCGGAGCCTTTTCACTTGTCAGAGCTCAAAGCTTTTCCAAATGAACCAAAGCTTTGTTTTGCGAACACAGATGACAATTTAGTTTGGGGACGGCTTTGACTTTCAATGACTTTCATTTCTCCCTGTCAAAGCGGACAGTGAATACCTCTGTCTGATTTACCACGTTGAGTCTGAAAACAAGTCCATGTACTGTACCCATACAAACTGGCTCTTTCCTTGTGGGACGTTTTATAATGCAAACAACATGACCTTTGCATTACATATCTGGAGAGAAATATTGGTAATGCAACCCAAGTGGACCTGAAAGTCTATTAAAATCAATGCAAAACAAACTCCTAATAACTCCTGGTGCCACGTTTTGAAATGTGAGCCGTTCGTGATAAACAGCAGGCAGTGGCATCATTTATTTCAAGGACACAAATACTTAATTTGTATAAAAAAAAAAAAAACCTGTGCACTTTGGAAGAACTTGAACTTTGTTGGCACAGCAGAAGACGCTGTGAAGAATCAAGACACCAACACACTGTCGTCACTTGCTTTGTATGATAAAGAGTCACTCACTTATTACTTTGTAAAGTTGGACACTTACACAGCCTCACCTTTTGTATCGAGTTGATACATTTTTCTTTGTGCATTTAAAAGTCTGAGAGTCCTTGGGTAACATATTTCAAATAGTCAAAGTAATACAACATGACAATGGAATACAATTGTGTTTTCACTCAGGGGTTTTAGAGTTGGATAAACAGAAAACTACATTTCTTATATTCTTAATTATTTTTATTTGTGTCTATTACGCTCAAATAATTCAATATAAGAATGTGGGAGAAAAAAACATTTTAGTCAATAAGCAATTTATTGTACTTTAGCAGTATACTAATAACTGCAATAAAGGAACTGGTTACTCAGTACTATGTGTTTATTGAGTGCAAGAGATATTATTATTGCGATATCAAACAATGTAACAGCATATCCAATGATAGCTATTGAAGGTTTGTTATGAAGAGAAATACAAATATAGCTAGAGTTCAAACCACTAATACATCAGTTTTAAATGTCTTTTTTTTCTTTTCAGTTGTCTACGATGGTAAACTAAATATGTATGGGTTCCGGGACTGTTAGTTGGGTCAAAAACAACTTAAAGAGGTTTCTTGGTCTCATTTAAACTCATGAGCATTTTCAATAAGAACAAACACCAAGATAATGACCAAGATTGGATTATTTTCTTTGTCATTAGTAGAAAACCAAATTATACATCATCTTGTGGTGTGGGAAACTATTACAAGTCATTTTGTAAACAGCACATTTATTTGATTCAATCATAGAATAAAGCATTTACAGTCCTCCTAACTAGAAGATTATATGTATGATCTTAAGCATACAACTCACTCAGCCCACTAACACTAACAGAAGCTAACTTATTGTACAACAAAACACTGGCTGTAGTAGGGGACACAAGCTGCATCCTTTCACTTACAGTACCACTTGTATTAACTGTTAATACGAGAAATATCCACACAAGGTGAGTTAATTCAACATTCACTGTTGCTTAGCAGTGCTGTATTTCTTCTTCAGGAGGCATATCTTTACCAATGTGTCTGTTAAACTCACAATAAACCCAAATATATAAAACGTGTTGTGCTTGGGATGCTGGGTAATAACTCTTTGTAGTGGGGGTCATTAATGCAGGGCAGCACTGCAGGCTCCTGACATTAGTATCCCTAGTCTCAATGAAGGGTCGGCTCTCTGCTAACTGGATGTCAGCAGCTCTCTGCAGCCGCTACACATTATGCAATCACAACAAGCTGTCAAAGGCAGAGCAATGCTTCATTCGCCTGTCAATCATCGCTGACAGCTCTCAGCAGGATGCAAAAACAACGAAGCAGCAGTGTGTAAAGCTCTCCAAAATGAATATGAAGGATGGGATGCAGGCCCATCTGAGCACCTGATAAAACTCTGAATCCTAGTATCTGTTACATGTATGTGCACCCCCCCCCCCCGCACGTGCGCGACGAACCCATGAACATCATTACACACCAGGAACACAGTGGCTGCAGGCAAATCGATAGCAACACACATAACCAGCAAGGTACTCACCATATTACAAATGGAGGCGATGTTTCTGACAGTCATTTAGTTTACAGTGTGCCCCTCGCCGCCATCTTTATAAAATAAACATGATTTGAGAGCAAGCCGACGCTGAGAAATGAAGTTAAATCGCAGCCGCGGCTGGAGGCCAGACTGCAACCCCAAGCGTCAGAAAGAGAGAGAGAGACGCGGAGCAGCATGCAGCAGCACGGAGCTGAACCTCAGAGACACGGATTCATCCTCACACACATCCCATAAACACCTGGCACCCGTTAATGCATGGGTGGATGGTGGACAGACGAAGTTGCAGGCAGCAGGTTGTTAGCAACGAGCAGCAAACAAGCATGATGTGTGTAAGGAAGCGGTAGCCCCGCCCACACGAGCTGAACTCCGGAGCTGATTGGCTCAGATGTGGGTTTGATTGACAGGATCACAAAACCACAACCAGACTTGTATAATAATGTTTGGATTAGCTGCAACCAATCAGCAGCAAGGGTTTGACGCAATGGTGTGAGGGAATTGTAGTTAATTTCTGAGCTAGGTTTAAAGAGATTTTGTAGGCTGTTGTAATGCAAGATGTTCTGTAAAGATATAAAGTGATCAATTACGTATTCTTTACAATTGATCATGTTATAAATACAAAGATTATTTAGTTTATACATTTCAGAAAATACTGAAAAATGTAACTATCCTGTGGTTTGAGGCAAGGTTTTGTCTTCAAATTCATTATGAATAAACATTTAATATCATTTTAATGAAACAGGTCTAAACTTATAAAGATAGACGAGTAATCTATAATCTAACTTGGTTGCTTCTCTCCTTAGAACCTTTTTTCTTCTGAAAAAAACAACAATTGTTTATAAGAGAAGGAATGTGCTAATACTTATTGTACTTTTTGTATATTGTAAATTCCCAAACAAAAGACAATCTAATCAATAAAACTGTTGGGCACTTGTCATCATGCTTGACATTTTGTAGACTAAATAACTAATTAATCAATTTCCAGGTATTCTGCACTCAAACCACCAATTAGCTGACCATAAAGTAAGTGTCCCCTCTGCAGGGGTCCCGGGGCCCTGAGGACACTCTCATTCATCACTCTCTTTGTTAGTGCTTTCACAACAATCTCCTTGCAATTATCTCCTTAGAATTTACATGTGAACTAAAAGAAAGGAAAACAACAAATAATTATGATTAACATACTTCAAAAGGAACGGGAAAGCAGAGAGAGATAAAAACTATTCACAGAAAAACAAATAACAGAATACAGGATTGCCAGTTTGAGCCGTGGAGGATGGGAACGTTTCATTGTTCATCAGACGTTTGATATGCACCACTGGTTTATTTAGACATTTGTTGATTGACGTTTTCTCGCGGGGAATGTATGATTACTTCTGATTGGCAGGGAAACAATTACATAGGGTGGAAGCTTATTTATACAGAACAGACCCAGACTTCATTTACATTTCATTATAGTCTGTGTTAATGGGGCACTGGTTGAAGCTGCTCTTTTCCTGACTCTACTGCTTTTAATGTCCTTATGTGCTTTCTGATGGACGTGGATAATGTCTTTATTGTAAAAGCTAACATATGATAAATCATTTCATTGTCAACCAGCATCAAAAATAGGTTTGATAACAGCTGCTGTACATCTGCTGAGTCTTGATGATGGGATAACATCTGTTTTATCTTCCTTTTCAGGCTGTGCAGGTCAGTTTATGTGTTGACAGGAGGCTTCAGATGAAAAGCAAAGGTGGGAGAATTCACTCTGTTTATATGAAGTTTTAATCTCTCTCATCCAGTGTGTGATTGCCTCCATGTTTGGATTGAGTTGACAGGACTTTTGTATCCACAGCACGGTTTTTCATCAGCCAGCAGGTGAACCTCAGAGGACCTTCTCTGCTCAGTGGTTCAGATCAGAAGTGAGGGGGGTTGTCTTGATTTCTATGAGGGCGCACGTGCACTACACACAGGCAGACAAACATAGAAAAAATAAATAAACGAGCTCAGAAAATGTTTCCAGTAAACGAAGCTGCCTTCATGACTTCCTGTTGTTCAGAAAAAAGAGGGGAATTAATAATGCACCATTTCTGTACCTCGGAGAAAATAACCCTGCGAACAGAATCTGATTCACTGCAGCCTCGGGACATTTAGTACAGGCTTTTGAAAAACATTACAGAACAGCTTGTCTTTTTCACTCCATTGGTATACATTCCACAGTTTGGATGTGAATCATACATCTTTGTAAAACTGCATAAAACATTCAGTTTTGAAGTGTTAAATGTTATCATGCTGCATTGTTTGAAGTGAAACATGCATGCATTGTTTTAACTTTTTATTACTTTTGCTTATCACTCTTGTTTTCAAAATGTACAATGCCATACTGGTAATCTGAGGCTTCAGTTCACACAGCATATTTTATTTTTATTTTATGCAGTTTTTGTTTTGTTTATGAAGTTATCCAATGCTTTTTTGAACAATTAAGCATGATACAAAGGAGGCGTGTGGTGCAGTGGATAGAGCGTTGGTGTTCGGATCAGGGGAGCACAGGTTCAAACCCCACTGCAGTCAGCATGTCGTTGTGTCCCTGAGACACTTCACCCCAAATTGCTCCTGTGGGGATTGCCCACAGTATTGAGTATGTAAGTCTCTTTGGATAAAAGTGTCTAACAAGTGACATGTAATGTAATGTAATACCCTTCAGGGATATTGGAAGCAAGTGTGTGTTAGCTTGATTTTATTTTATTGTCTCTTGTTTCAATAGTGGGAAGAAGCTCTTGTCTATTGGGTGAGCTCAATATTGGAAAAGTTTTGTGGTAGAAATATAACAGCACCTAGGGGGAAGTGTTGTGTTATAAAGACATAATGACCAGATTTGTCAAATGTAGAACACTTTCTCTTAGAGAAGCTTCCAGAAAAGTCTGCTCATGTCAGAGTCATTACCACATTCTTCCAGCACGTAAATGCTCTGCATAATCAAACTGTATCTTGACCTCTAATCATGAATAACTTGAACCCAATCAGACAAGGCCTCATGTTAGATATTGGTCAAGTAACATTCCTCATTTTGCACTCATTCAAACCTTTTAAAATAGACATTGCCTGTGTTTTATGAAAGGAGGTGAGGGGGAAACCAGAAAGAACTTGGCTACAACAGAGAGAACAGGAAGGAGAGGAGAAGGAGTGCATTATTAGTTATTATTAGCACAGAAACACATTTCGGCACACTTAATGGCTTTGGTACACGCTGTTCCAAATGTTCTGTACCCCTGCGTCTATAAACAAAGAGACATAGTAAGTGAGGGATTGGCACTAGGTTCTATTTGGGTGAGCAGCAGACTCAACGATATATTTACAGATTGGCACACTGGGCATCTGTTCTCTTTGTCATTAATGACCAAACAGGGAACACAGAGAACTCATAACAAAGAAGTAAGACACAGGAAATGATAAACATGTTCTTGATTGATTATTTTAATCAGCTGATTCATTGTTGCGTGTGCAAAAAGGCCGGAAATACAGTTTACCCTGATAACAATAAACTACCCTTAAAGTCAAAGCTGATTATATGTACATATCAATTATGAATATAAAGACTGATAATGTTTAGGAATTTGCTCCAAACTATTATGAAACCTTAGCAACAATTTCAGCCGTGTGTCGACGTGGAAGTCTGCACCAGCTGGATGTTTCAGTCTTTCTCCAATCTCCTCTGTAGCTGCTCGGGGTCTGTGCACCCTGCGGGAGTCTTTAAATCTTCTTCAATTTAATGTTATAAAACAATAAGACATGGAAAACAAAGAATATGAATATTTATTTTATAGGCAATGTAGTAAAATAAATGCAAATGTGTCCCAGAGCCCAGTGGGATGTCTTGAAATTGCTTGGTTTTTCCAACCAACCGTCAAAATCAGTAAAAAATAATACAAAAAAGGGAGAAAATGTGAAAATCTTAACTTTGAAGTCAGAACCATTTAATGCTTGATATATTTGTTTATCAATTAATAACTGTTGATGTATTCCCTTACCCCAGATTGTTTCTTCATCTCTTCTTGTTGCTCTCTCAAGCTGTACGTTTAAACTCTATATACATTTTTTCCACATAACATATATATTTCTTATTTTAGCTTCAAGTCTTATGTGTATCTTGCAAATAAGTACATTGGGAGCAAATTGAAACCCCCAGTCCATTTCCCTGCTCAAATATACATGACCATTTAAGCTGAAATGGGATTTTGAAAGTTCAGGTGTCAGAACAAAAGCATATCAAATAGCACATAATAACAAAATGGTTCATTTAGGTGCGCAGGTTCGCAGCGACCTCCCTCTATTGTCCGCCTGAAATATCCCAACATGCACCTGTTCTGCTCCAGAAACACTTCCAGTAGCTAGACAGCGACAACCGCACAAAAGCCGCTTTGTTCTGGTTTCACTAAGCAGGGAGCAGAGGAGTTCACTGTGACCATCTCGCACAGGCAAATGTTAGCTTTTGAGTGAGTGCATGTCATTTTGCTGGTTACTCATAATGCAACCAAATCGATGTAAATCAGTGTCAGTGGATAATAGTGTCTGTCCGGTTATATAAAGCACTAGCCTACTTTTATATGATAATATCCCATTATCATATAAGGAGAGGTTTACAATCAGGCCATAAGTGATTCTTAAATAGTACCGGTTACAGTTTTTATTTAAATACTATGGTGAATGCACATCATGTGACTTTCAATTTTGAACTAAGTGAATCAAATGAAACATAAGAGAACGTGCAGAGAACAAATGCTACAGACCTTTTAGCTTAAATGGGAAGCGTGCCAGAAAATGTGTATGCCATTTATAAGACAACATCCTGCCACAAACATACACACCTGTGCACATGTACCATACCCCCTGCACATTTTCCTCATCTCTTTAGCAGCTCAAGAGTCCTGAGCAGCCGTTATTCTCCTGTGAAGGCTCACTAGCATCTTGTCCAGATCATGGCCCGCAACAATAGATCTGTTTGTACGACTGGATGTCTACAGTGATGGCTGCAGAAAGCCCTGGAGCCTGACCCACTTTCCAGTCCTGTGAACAGCATTAATTCACTCTGCCAGGTGCTTGGGAGACTGGAGGTCTGCAAGGTGAATGTACAGCAGCCTTTATCTGCCTTTACTCAGCACAGGCTAATGCTTGAGGTTCGGATTGTAGCTGAGTAAAGGACCTTGAGAGGTTTTGTTTTGTAGAAGAACAGAAAAATATACAAGTACAAAAGTGTATATGGATAAAGATGTGCAGTACTTCTAGATTTTGTAACAGCAACCGAGCAAAAGTCTAAAGACTTAACTTACTTGTTACTCATCCCAGTTAAATCTGCTGTGCCTTTAAACAACTCAAAATCCACACTCTAGCATGATATAAAAATAAGAAATGAGGTATTCCATCCGCCTGTTTTTCTTTGCGTACATGAAGCGCGTGACTTATCATCGACCACGGAAGCCACTACAGCATGAAACATCAGACAGGAGACTCTGATGTTCCTATAATGAATACATGAAACAAACACAATGATATTTCTGTGGGTTTTTTCATGTCGTTTTTGTCCGTTTATGCTCTCTTAATACGATACAATATTACTTTATTAATTAATAACATTGTTACTCTTTTTCTGCAGTAATTTAACTACGTCACCACACTTCCGGCCCTTGCTAAGGTAACATGTACCTGAGTCGGTCAATTAAAACCGTTTTCAATCCTCTCACTTCTTGTACGACAGCAAATAAGCCAACTCACCACTTTTCAAAGTAAAAGACTGTGAGTAAGATGCCGTAGAGAGAGGCGACCTTGAAGGAGATCAGTCTCAGTCTGCCTCTGAAGTAATATACGTAAATGCTGAACTAGTCAACCCTTACTGTATGTGATTTTAACATATTGCCAAGTAATACATTACTTCCTAACACTGCCTAACAGTGGCCTCAAATCCCCCAGATGTCCACCTGGCTCATTGTTGATTTTCACTCAGCTGTGAGATGTGAGGTTTCAAGTCAGTGAGCCAAGAGGACGTGTAGGGCAGTGGTTCCCAAACTTTTTGTGCCCAAGGCACACCAAAGGACAAGTAAAAATCTCAAGGCACACCTATTGTGCAAAATAGCCCTTATAACATGTGTTATCACTGATATCATGTAAAATATCTGTAAATGTGCATAATTATTTACTAATGCCAAATAAAATGTGACAAAGACAACTATATTACTCATGAAATATTTATTAACGAAATATTTCAGAAATTAATTTGAAACGTTATCAAATTAGGCTTCATCAAAGCAGCAACACACTCATTTAAACCAGACAGGTCACAACATTAAAAATGAGACAAAGGAAATTCAGCACAGAGAACTGTCAATGCAAGGAAGCTGCATTGTCCATGGTCCTGAACTACAAATTATAAATGTAACATTTCAGCAGAGATGGGGTCGTTACTAAAAAAAAGTAATATATTACATATTACTTTAAAAAAGTAAAAAAAGTAATATATTACACTACTTCGTTACTCTCTACATAAAGTAACTCGTTACTTTACTCGTTACTTTACTCGCAGGGCCGGCCCGCCCCTCCCTGCAGGCAGATCACGCAGACTGCTAAAGTTTCAAATGTTCTCTTTAGTTCAGTTTCCATTGTCGCATAAGACTGATACAGATCCTGAATGTTTTCCTATCTGACCGTGGCTGTCCTCTGTCTCCTGCTATCTGTATATTTTGCGCAGTCTATCTCTGCTCACTCTGTTGCGTCAGCGTGTTCTCCTGCGTGTTGGCCATGTGTTGCACTGGAACCAGACACCGCAAAGACTTCAGCCGAGCACGTACGAACTGCGCATGCGTGAGTGGCAATAACTCTCCTTACCAGCAGGTGGCGGTAGTGTGTATTCGTCATTCAAAACAGGCAACAACCGGAACACAGAGAAGAAGAACAGACTGTGATATAAACAAACAACAAATGGCGTGTGCGGTAGCTCCACCTTAGCATGTGTTCTTTGCAGGTGCTTGTTGAGGTTTGACGTGGTGTTTCCAGCAGTGGATAACAGCTTCTGGCCTGGACACAGTTTGCACCTCACCGTCACATTCCTGTCTATTCTTCGGATGAACTCAAAATAATGGGCATACCTCCACCCCTCGAGAGTTATCGCTGACTCAGCCATGTGTATGCAGCACTGCACGTGGAGATGTGGACACGCAAGTCGCGCAGATTACGTACATATAAACCTACAAAGTACTGATATAGTAAATACAATTTTTTTTATTTTTGTGTAGTTGTATATTGCAATAATAAGGTATGGTTGTCACAAAATCCCACGGCACACCCGGACTTGCCTCACGGCACACCAGTGTGCCGCGGCACACCGTTTGGGAACCACTGGTGTAGGGGATCTGGGGCCCTTTAAAAAAATGTGACAGTGTAACTTTAAACACACACACTTTCTTTCTTTCTGTAATTCTGCAAGGAAAAACAAATTTGATTAATATCATTTAGTGTATTTCTGAAGGCAATAATCATGCACAGAAATATCGTTTTCTGCAGGATGTGATACCAGTTTTCAAGCACAGTAAATATTCTCTTCCCAGAGTATATGATGGGACCAAAGTGATGATTTAGTACATGGTTTTAATAATACTTTTGCTTTTCAATGTTTGCCATTTCAAACCATGAGCTGGTTCAAATAATATTTGCCTTGATTGCATCAAGAATGCATCATTTAAAAAAGATCTGTGAATTGTTCAAAAATCCTTCAAAATAAATGAGCCAAACCAGTTGAATCTGCCACCGAAGAGGAGACTATTTTGCTTTTCCAACATATGCATTTACTTTATTTACGTCACAACAAGAACACAAATCCCAGCAAACATTAAGACAGCTGGACAAATAAACCAAGCCCAATGCTACAATGACCAATCGTGTGTAATCTTACACATACACACACGAGTAGACTAGCTCAAATGTAAAGCACTATCATTTAGATAATGCATACATTATAACAAATGATGATAACAATAACAATAATACAAATACAAATAAATTATAAATGATGTTTGTGAGAGTTCCTTAGTTTATCAGTCTGGTCAGTAAAACTACTCAAATGTCATAGCAATGCAAATCTTCTACAATTACAAGGCCTTTACATTTTTCCTTTTAGTCACCTGTTTGTGTTTTTGATGTGAGATGCATTCAGAAGAGACGGCTCTCTTTGCATGTATTTGCTGGTCTAATGAAGGTGCATCAAGAGGCACATTATTGTGTGTTACCCACCTTCATGATGTCTGACGCACGTCATTCTCCTTTTATTGTACTACCAATTTTCACGAGCAGTACAGTGCGTACCCTTCAAGGACACTAACACGTGTGTGTGTGTGTGTGTGTGTGTGTGTGTGTGTGTGTGTGTGTGTGTGTGTGTGTGTGTGTGTGTGTGTGTGTGTGTGTGTGTGTGTGTGTGTGTGTGTGTGTGTGTGTTCTTCTTCTTACTCAGTGGCAACCTAATGACCCAGATACACCACAACACCTTCCTGCAGCAGACATCATTTAATTATGTGTTGCTCAAAGCCAGGCTGGCAGGGATGGAGTGCGTACTAACCCAGCATCCAAGTATCGCCTGCGGTGGTGCTGAAGAGAAGCAGAGGCATGAATCCTATTGGTCTATTGCAGTGAACTCAGCAAAGAGGAAATGGGATGATCACACCAAGGAAAACAGCATGTAACACTGATAACCATTGATGCCTTAACCCACCATTTAAATGTGTAAGAATTAGCTTAACATTTGACCGACATCCACATAATGGGCGGTGGTGGCGAAGTCGATTAACTTGGCTTGGCAACTGGAAGGTCACCAGTTCAAGTCCCGGCAAGACCAATTGCTACCGAGGTGTCCCTGAGCACACACACTGCTCTCCGGGCGCCGTTCAAAATGGCTGCACACTGCTCCTAACACTAGGACGGGTCAAATGCAGAGAAACAATTTCCCCACGAGGGATTAATAAAAGTCCATCTTATCTTATCTTATCTTAATAACAAATACATATTTCCTGTTACACTTTTAAACGTATTTACAGTATGTATACAGGTGAGTTGATCCAACATGGGGAATACAATTGCACTTCCGCTTATACTTCAACTTATAAAGAAACGCAGCAGCTTCCGTTTTTCCCCACAAGCTCTATTCAGTTTGAGCACCGTCACAAAGGGCTGCAGCTGTAGAGAGGAGCGACCTTGAGAGTCTAGGAAATCCGTTTCAGCCTACGCCTGAATCAGGTAAACACATTTTTAAATTCTTTGTGCAATGTCTGTGAGGTTGCTGCTAAATTGTCTGCGTAGTATGTGCTCACGAATGAATGTGGAGCATTCTATGATGAGCGTATATTCTCATGCGGATGTTAGAGGATCCTTTACCGAGTCTGTCTGCATGTGCAGGGTCTGAATGGTAGTTTAATGAGAGGAATATTATAATGATCAGTATTATGTTACCTTCACATTGAACAATTACCATGATGTGAGGGAGGCGTGTGGCGCAGTGGAATTGTGCGTAGGTGTTCGGATCAGGGGAGCACAGGTTCAAACCCCCCTGCAGTCAGCATGTCGGTGTGTCCCTGGGCGAGACACTTCACCCCAAACGGCTCCTGTGGGGATTGTCCCCATTAAGTATGTAAGTCGCTTTGGATAAAAGCGTCTAACATGTAATGTAATGTGAGCAACTGAAACTAAAGCAAAGCCTCATGAAAAGGTGCAGATCAATGCAGGTTGACGACTGGCAGACCAGACAGAATAGCCTCAGTGATTGAGTGTTAATCTCAGGAACAAGGTGAAGACACTCAGTCTCATCAGTGAGGGCACACGTGCAATTACCAATTACCTCCATCCAAAACTAGTGCTTCGAGTCTCCTTTTAGACAGGGAGCTCATCTGAGGAACAGACAAGATGCAATTATTTTCAAGGCAATAATAAGCACTTACTGTTGCTTTGTAAAGGAACACCTTGGGCTTTATCTCATAAACTATTTCTTTCTTACCATAAAAATACTTAAAGAACAAGCATATATTTAGATTCCACAACTGGTGATCCTGAATATTTTTGTTGTTTGTTAGCTACCTCGATACTTTGCGATACTTACCTAAAACACCTCTGTTTTGTTGTTTTCCGTTTAGCTTCACTCGTCTGTCGACAGCATGTTGAGGGAAGGTCCTTGAGGTCACACACTAAAACACCACATTAACACCCCAGTGTTTTCTGTGAGTTTCGCACGTTTGAGCCATCGGATGCGTTTCCACACACAGGTGTCTAATCCACCTGCATTCAGGTTCACTTGTCCTGTGAGAGGGACTGACAGGACTGAGCCTGTCTGTCAATTTGCACACTAAACTATTTGCATTTGAAGACACTGGACTGACAGAAAAGCTGACTTGTTGATGACAAAAGATGACAGATACACGTGTAAACTGTGACAAAACTAAAGTAATCAACATTCTCAGTATAACACAATGACCACGATGGAAGGGTAAGGACGATGATAGATGTCTCAGAAAGGTCTGAGAATAGAATTAACTTTTTCTGAGATTCTACATGCACATTCTGTTCCTCTCTTTTCTTTGTTTAATTGAACCTATTCTACAGTACTACACGTGTGCAGCTGCATCTTTATCCCTATTCATCAGTCAGCTCTTAACCTGTGAGCTGGGCAGGCGCCGTGTCCTGCTGAGGATGTGAAGAGGATGAAGAAAACACATGAGAGCTGTCATTAGGGCCAGAATCATATGAGAATCTCACATTTATTTCCCCACTGTTGAAGACAAAAACCAATAACCCCACTTCAAACCTAATGCATTAGCAAGCAGTACAAACAGTAATATAGAGTGCAGGCAGTTACTGTTTGTATAATTAAAAGTATGTGCTGAGCAGGGCTTGGCAGTGGTTTCATTTCTGCACTCAGTGACCACATCCACAGATCAGAGCTCCAGCCCTGGCCCAAATTCAGCCCTGGAGGAAGCTGTCCGTCTACATTAAACCTCCACGAGGCCGTGCTCTGAACCTTGATCGGCCTCCAGCATGAGCTCCAGCTCCGTTCAGTCTGGGCAGTAAAGCAGGCTAGACGGACAAACAGGGCCCAGGGGGACAGTCAGAATTACAAACAGAGGCCAAAAACCATAAACCTGAACCCCCTGGGTCCAAATACGATCTGTCCAGTGTCCCCGTCCGTCTGTGAGCCTCTGTCTATGATGATCAAATCTCATTAATTACATGGCAAGCAAACAATAACAGCTTGATAGTGTCCTTTTGCTTTACCACAACTTGTATTTATAAAATTGAAATAAATGTGTGTGTGTGCGTGTTCATGGCTATCAATGTCACTGATTCACAAATAAATAAAGCTAAAGCTGAATCATTCAACATTCATTTAAAAAGTATAAACTAATTGTTTGGCTTCTGGCCCAATACTGTGGTCTTGCATCTCTTATTTCGTGTCTAATGGGTGCACCGCATGGGTCAATCTTGGGCTCATTGCTTTTTCGCCTAAATGTGTTTTGATGATACCATTATTTACTGTATACACATGGAAGAGGGGCAGAGGATGTAACAAAAGTCTTCATTCATTGAGAAGGCTGCTGTCTGTTCTTTCCTACACCTCTGTTTTTTTTATTAGAACTATAAAGGTGACAACTAAGCCTATATTTTTTTCTTAAAACATTAAAGGTCCCATGTCATGGCCATTTCTACTGATCATATTTCCATTGTTGAGGTCTACTAGAATATATTTAAATTGTGCAATTGTCCAAAATCACATTGGTTTCTCATACAGCATCTGTGTATAGTATGTTTATTCACTCTCTGTCCTGAAGGGCTTGTTGGAGCTCCTGCCACCCCTCCCTGTGAGCCCAGTGTGCTCTGATTGGTCGGCTCGTTGCTGCGAGGCTTCCGTGTCGGCGATACAGCGAGAACAAGCTAAACTCATCCTGAGCACACACAAACACTCACAGCCGAAGTAAAAACAATAAGTGTGGCTTGATATTGAGTAAGAAAAAGGTTTATAACGCTGTGAGAATGGATCTGCGGAGAGCATTTCTCCACGATCCCAACCCGTCTATTACCAGCGTTCAGGGAGCTCTATGCAAGTCAATGGGGACTCCCTGTTAGTTAGCCAAGGGATCCTGGTGTGGGAGGTGCTCCGCGGATTGGTCCATTTGGGCCAATCCGGTCATTTGTTGTTGATTTGGGTGTATCACACGTCACAGAACCCAGGAAGAAAACAATGGAAAATCAGAAATCTCCAACGAGGCGTTTTGGGGCACAGGTATTTTCTGTGTTAGAGTTTTACTCGCTACAGGGTGTACTTTGAGGGTTTTTGACTCTGCAGACCGTTTACATGCAGAAAAAGCTACATAACACACAAGGGGACGGGTAATAAACAGAAAAGCATGACATGGGCCCTTTAAAATAAAGACATCACACACAAGCACTATAATAGAAAATAATAATAGAAAAATCTGTAAAAATATTTAGTTTTACAGAAATAGCATTGGTAATTCAGATTTTAATTATTCTCCCTCCTTTTTCATCCGACAATGCCAACTCCACCAGAACAAAACAGGAGATGTTTTCTCTATTAAAATAGTGATTAAATTATCTCCTTTCTCTGTCATATCAAAACATCCACTTAATCTTCCATTTAACATGGTTAATCAAACCACTATACACAGAGTTAGTGCACATTTACCTTTCTTCACTCACAGCTTTAACACGTGAGAAGGAAAAAAACAACTTCTCAATCAGGGTAAACAGGATAATCCCAGAGTTTAACGTCTTACTTTAAATACTTATCAATGGTCACATGCACACCAGACGAAAACAACATTACCCTCTGTTATTACTGCAAGACCTATAGTTCTATCTGTCTCTTTGTCTGTCATGCACATGCAACAGCCAAACCTGTATGCCCATAACGAGTTTGGAGACTGACACATGCTCGTCAATCCTCAGAAATGAGAGTGGAAAAAATCATACGCCAGAGATCAGCTGAGGAATGTAAACAGGGGTGCATCGTGTTTTTTAAGAAGCTTGCTTTGACTTCAATATAAAGGCAATGTAAAAACATTGAGCTGGCATTCCTCTAGTGGGAGGAGGAGGTGTGAGTAAGGGGGGGGGCTATTGTCATTCAGAGGCAGTGCCACGCACACACAACCCCCTAAAACCACCACTGCCTTCCCCCTTACCATGCTGTTGACATTCAGTGATATGCAAATGCTTGAACATGTTGCAAGGTTACATTTCAATAAGAAAAAACAACCTCTCTTGCATTGTGTTTTGTGCCTGTGGCGAGCCAATACAATTTCCATTGCTCATTGTAAATGTAAATAAACATGTATATACACACATAATTAAAGAGATTCATGACAAGAGGTGTGAATCTGACATACCCTTGTTTTCATGCATATGTAGTTAGGTCCTGCAATAAAACAGAAAGTTTACTCTCCCTTGCATTGAATTATTTCTTAAATTATAAATAACACATTATACTCTTATGTAACATTTAATCAGCCCCATCTTCCTGTCTGTCAGAAGATCCTGAAACGTTTTTTTGAAGCATTTACACAACTTTAAAGTAACTAGAAGATAACACAATCTAAGACCAGGGCCAAAATAAGTGTCTCCTAATAATCACTGACAATGATGAAAGGCAATAAGAATGATACACATCTATCATGATAAACATTTTACCGTAGCTCATGAGGTTTCCCCCCAAGGCAGCCCCAAAGTGCCCCAGTTTCTCTGATATCCCTAATGACCCTCCTTTGAGGGATCAGGCCTGGGGGCAAGTGACGGTTGTATGCCTCTTTCTCACTATAAAAGGTGAGCCCACCTCGGGAAATCATTCCTCACTTCTTTGTCAACAAGGACATCCTTCTGAGAACACCTCCTCCTCCTCATTTCACCTGCCTTCAACCACTCCGCCAACCCCCCCAATTAATGCAACATTCCTCTGTTTGCAGTGAATACCCCGAATTCTCCCTGATAACAGCCCGCTCAAGGATTACCCCCGTTTTACCCTCCCTAACCACCTATTGTCACTTGTGTGTGAGTGACAATCTGATCCCCAACTCAGGCCTTGTTCTGCTCTGTTGTGGCTATAATTGTCCGCCTTGACTCAAAGGTATTTTAATTTACCTCCAGTCCTCCCTGAGGGAAAGTGAAGGCAACACCGGCCTGAAGGCACATATACACAGAAAGTGGAGTAGAGTTACTGTACTGCAGTGTGAAATGTATCACCACCAACTACAAATTAGAAATAAAAGAAGTGATGTGGCATCCTTTCATAATACACTTAAAGTCAGTTTGTCGTCACTGCTGCTTCTGGTGTGTGTGACATAGTGTTTCTGAGTGAATCCCGGAGGGTAGGATATCAGCAAAGAAACACCTCCACAGCCTCCTCTATCATCTAGCATTCTCGCCTGATTGCTAAACCTTGATGTATTTTATCTTTCTGTTAAAAAAATACAGCGTTGGCTTAGATTTCAAACTTGTGAACTAACTCACATCATTCATTTGAAAAAGCAGGAGTTCAGCTTTATTTGGACACAGAAACTCTGAGAGAATCCAGTTTATATGTCAACAAGTTCAGGTATGTACAGTATTTTCTGACTATTAGCATAAGAACAGGCTCGCCCTTCCCATAATGCTGCTGGGTGGAGTTCACTGTGATGTGGGTAGAGGGATAGTTCTGTGTGTGCATGTGTACACACCACGAAACCATGTCTGCTCATGAATCCTCTGCACTCATTTTGTATTTCAGCACGGTTGCCTGTCATCAGCACTCTTATCAAAAATACATACCAGACCATAATCACTGCAACTGGAGGCCAAAATACCTCAGAGCACGTGAACAGAATTGAAAGATGGGAGAGGGAGAGAGGGCATGTGGGGGCGTGACAGAGCAGATAGAAAAAGTGGGACAAAGAGATGATACAGGTCAAATCAGAGCAGAGAGCAGCTGCTGGACAAAATACCAAACAATGTTAAACTATGTTGCCTTTCTGGCTGACATATTGTGTCATTTCTGGATGAGCAGGGCCGTAGCTTTTTAATTCACTGTATGCATGCTAGCAGGAGTTCTTTAGGTATATGCGCAAGTGTTCTATTTGTGCAACATCAGCAGCCATTAACCCCCTGTGTGGATGACTCACACGTTTAGGGGCATGTCTGAACAGCCCAACACTGGAGGGTGAACAGGATCCATCCCCATCCACACTTTCTTCACAAAACTGTGGTGTTATGGTTGAAAACATGCAGAATGTATTTATTTTACTAATTTTGTTCGGTATTTAATTTGTCATTTTCGTGTCTCTAAAAATATATGATTTGCAAAACTGTACTTTTAATATAATGTGACCACAAATAAAGAAAGAAAACATGCAGAAAACATGTAAAATACATTCAATTCCAAGTTTTCACATACAAGGGATTTGAATTTGTGAAATTAAAAGTGTAAAGTAGCCTATTAGGAAAATCAAAAAACATAAAAGGAGGCTGAAAACAATAATGATAATACTTTTTTTTTTACTGGTAATATACCTGGTTATTTTGACCAATGCTCAAATAATGTAGTGAATTTGTAGTTTACTAATGGGAATTATTTGAATATATCTTTTTTTCCTTACAACATATAGATTGATTATGTGACCGATTATATGACAGCAGCTAATTTGATTCAAGTGGGGGAAAAAACACATCCCCCTCCCTTTCCCTATCCATATGGTGATTTATAAGGACACCCAGACAGAGCCCACCTGTTGCAGCATTTCTCGCTTGTGTATAGCATGCACATACACGTGAAGGTGGAGGCGCACGAGGGAGGGGGAAGAGAGGTGGGGGTTGACTATCAGCCAATCAGATGTGACCTCCTCCTCAGTGCTATAAAGCATCGAGACCCTCTCAGAAGCACATCATTCACTCAGTGCGCTTCTTCCTTCTCACAGTACGCACTAGTGTTGACTCTTCTTCCATCTACCGAACCCAATGCAGGATTAACTTCATCCTTTTAACCAAGAGCCAGTTTTGTCTCCATTTTGTATTACTTGGACGGAATTGACTAACGGATCAAATATGCGTCTTATCCACAACATGAGTTCCATTGCGGAGTATTCACCAGTTGAGAGCTCGGTCCCCAACCGGGTCATTAAAATGGCTGTGATAGGAGGCAGCGGAGTTGGAAAAACAGGTAAGAAAAAGGATAAAAAAGAAACGACTACGTTGTACTTTACTTACAGTTCAATCTTAAAGTGATTTATGTTGTGCTCTAGTCGTTTATTTGTCTAACATTGTATTTTTCTTTATTTTAGCACTCGTGGTGAGATTCCTAACGAGGCGCTTCATCGGAGACTATGAGAGAAATGCTGGTGAGTAACTGAGAATAACAAGTTTTAAATTGTGACGTTTTGCTCAATTTGCTTTTTTTTTTTTAAAGTGAGACATTTGTGCTAAGTATTTTTTCTTTTGTGTGCGCAGGTAATCTCTACTCCAGAGAAGTCCAAGTCGATGCAGAGCAAGTGACCATCCAGGTTCAAGACACTCCTGGCGTTGAGGTAAGATCCTTTTCTATTCTCATTTTTTCCCCTTCTAGCTATCTTCTCCCAGATAGAAACCAGACCGTTTATTTCCCCTGGGCTGACTGCAAAGTAACTGAGCCCGCATAGTTCAACATATGAACATCTGTGGAGGTTAATCCAATAGAAAGATAATATAATCAAATTCACTGTCTGGCTGTTAAGATCATCTAAGCCTTTCGTGACTGGGCACCAGTCCAAAAACCAAAGATCTGTGTGTATGTACATTTTCTCCCGGAGTAGAGCCCTTCAGTCTGGCTGTCTAATCTCCCATTTAGCCTAATAGATGTCTGAGGCCAGGGTAAATGATACCCTGATGCCGATCCAGACTCCTCCATCATCCACACCTCTCTGTTCTGCAGCGGTAACACTATAGCTCCTGTCTGCCTCAGTCAGCATTCCTTTCATTTCTCAAGATTAATTGCAAAAAAAGTCAGGGAACATTAAATCTTCATTTTAGTTCAATAGACATTGCCTAAAATGTTTTTCTAAGTAAGTGTTCTGGGTTGAGTATTAATCAGTCTCCTTTTTTCTTTCCTCTCCAGATGACAGATAATGGCATTAACTTACCAGATCATGTGACCTGCTCCATCAAGTGGGCTGATGCCGTGGTTCTGGTGTACTCTGTGACCGACCGACGCAGCTTCGATCTGATCGAACAGTTGCACCAGCAGGTGGTTCGTACTGGAGGCGCCAACATGCCCCCGGTGATCCTGCTGGCCAATAAGGCCGACCTGCTGCACCTGAGGCAGGTCGACGCCCAGCAGGGCCCTATGCTGGCCGAAACTCTGGGCTGCTCTTTCTATGAAGTGTCTGCCAGCGAGGACTATAGCCAGGTGCACAAGGCTTTCCACAGGCTTTGTTGCCAGCTAGCCAAGCAGCCGGCTCCTGCCTCCAACTCCACCAGCGCCGCCACAGAGAAGAGGCGCTCCCCCCTCATCCCAAGGCCAAAGTCCCCCAACATGCAAGACCTGAAGAGGCGCTTCAAGCAAGCCCTGTCAGCCAAAGTGCGGACTGTCACCTCGGTGTGAGGAGCACTAAGAAATGAACATGGTCCCGGGTGGCCAGAGAAAGAAAGCATTGAGGAAAGCTGAGATAAGCAGGCAGAAGATGTACGCTTCTCAACTGAAGTCCTGAGTCTGGCCGATTGAAGGCAGATGTGACACAGCTCTACGTAGCGAGATGATTCTTGGTAATGACCTCTGAGTGGCAGGTGATCGCTCTGTCCGAAAGCATGGGTGAGGAGGTTCATCATCTGTTCAGGAGCAGAAACTACATTCATGAACACAGAAGCAGCTGTGAGGCTGACTGAGCCCAAGACTCTCTGCACATAAAAAAAGAAAGAAAACTAAGCTCTCCTGGCAACAGCAGAGCTGAAGGACGGCTTATTTTGAGCTGTGTTGCCCATTGTGGCTTTCCTTTATTCAGACTGCCACTACTTGGCACTGCTAAATGCTGGGTTTTATTATACCAGCCACTTGAGCCAGGGCTCTGTGTAGCCGTGTGCGTGTACTAAGTTTCTTGCATGAAAATACCTGCAGTACATGTTTGCAGTGTTCAGAAGCATCGAAGGGGGTGGGGGGGGGCAGCAGACACAATATGTAGCGTGTGGCCGTTATTATACTGATGCACTTTATAAAATGAAATTATCCAAAGGGCTTATTGTTATTTATATGTTCCAAACATGACTTTTTGTTCACAATAAAATGATGAAATTGAATTCTATGTCTCTGGTTTTTCATGTATCAGTTTTAATATGCCTATTCGACAACCGCAACAATGACGTAAGCAGACAACACATTTCAAATCACTCATTTAAGATGGTTTACCAATATGGTGTCATAGTGCATTATCAATCGTTTCCACTACTTAAAAAACATCTCAGCTGTTTTATAAGAGAACGATTAAATATTTCCTTTCCAATCTGTGGTCTAATGAGAAAGAACACGTTTCTCTACAGTGTAAAGCAGTAATATTCTGCCCACAAATCTGAAACTATTTCACAGCTCATTTCAAACTGATCATAAAGGAATGGTAACAAAGCAATATAAATATATTCAATTTATATGTTTACGTCTTTATAACTAACATAAGAGCTGACGTAGCTGTTGATGTAGCTACCGTGCCTTGTGAATATGTAGATTGTAGCGTCTGCACTTAGGTGTGTTGATTATCATGAGGTGTTAAGTGCTGGAGGACCACAATGGAAAAAAATCCTTCTGGCTTTATAGTGTTTTCATCCTCTGATCTACAACAAACGCAATGACTGCAGTGCGGTGGTGTTTTTTTGAATCATCAAATAAAAGCTAACATCCGAACAATAGCATGTCCTTGGTTTTAAGACACAATGAGGAACGTCATTGATGATGTGAAGGGGATGACTAATACAGGCGAGGGAAGTCGGACCAATGAACAACCCCATTAACGAATAGCATTGCATAAGAGGAGCATGACTGTACTGCCGCTTCTCAGGTCCTTAGATCGGCCTACAGATAAAACCCCGGGTGCTGTCATCAGCCACTGAAAATCAAGATGACAAAGAAATCTAAAGAAAAGCCTGAACCAACAGCAGTGGAAGAGTTCAGGCTCTACTGAGGATACATCTCCCAGAGGACAAAGACAATAAATCAATCCCTTTTCCAATTAACTTGAATGTGTGTTTCATTATGTGAGAGATCGGTTTATTTGCAGTCCATAATCTAATTAGGCCATCACGAATGTATCCCAGTCTAATCTGTCATAAAAGCCTGAACACACAGGTTTATTCCTCTGTTGGACATGTGGTACACTCTGGCTGTCAATGCAGGTGTCGAGGTGAACTTACTCAACAATAGCTGAGGTGATTCATGTGGAAGAGAGTAAAGGGAGATTGGGAGGAGGGGGCTCCAAGTGTGAGCAAATGATGCGCCAAAGCAGACGCTGTGAAACGTCTTGTTAATTCTTCTGCTCTTATGCGTCACTGTATGAAGTGTTGAGGTGTGAATGGACCCTAACAGATTGTGTGTATTCTCCATCACAACAGCAGGCCTTCTTTGAGTTTACACATACAGTCTACTTTCAACACAGCCTGGTCAAAATGCCTAACAACTGAGCAAATGAAAGGCATCATCACACGACCGTGTTTGACAAGTCACTGGTTTTATTGTTTCATATTAACATTTGATGTCATTTCACACCTCGTGCTGAAAAACACTTTAAAGCGGCTTTGGATGGAGAGTTTCTGTTTGGAATACACACTCGGATATTTACATTTTTAATTATGTCTGCAAGAAAAAAAAAACCCAATAGGAACTTTAATATCATAGCTTTAGATTTCACTTTAGAATACACACACAGACATGAGCAGGGAAGGAATGTTGCTGAATCGTTTCCCTTGATTTCCTCTTGCCGCTTTGACAGTGATTCTCATTTACTGACACTCAAAGCACACCCGAGGAGGTGTCGAGAGGTCGCACCATGCGTCATCTTCCACGTGTGTGTGCATGGTGTGTTTCCACGTGACGGCCCCTTACACACCGATGTCAGGCAGCAGTCTTTGGTTGGTGAAGAGCAGCTCGGGGATATCCGTCGGCCTCAGCAATCTGGTAGACAAAACCAGCACCTGTAGAGCACAGCACCGGCAGCAGGTGAAAACGGGTCACTGTGACACAAGGCTCATGGATGACCTGAATGTCACGGTGAGTAATGTGCACGTTGGCAATCGGCATGAATCAGGTGCCCTCATCTGGCTTTATTTTCATCATTTGATTTATTACAGCTCCAGGATTATCCCTTTACAGGATGTCTTTGGTCCTGATAACATATCAAAGTGACTCGTTCAGACATGACAAGCATACAATGTATCACATTTATGAAATAAAGGTTAACGTTTTATATTGAACTGTTAAGTCTACATGGATTTGACACTTAAGGAAGCAACATTTGAGGTAGGAAATCCATTTTAAACTTATTTTGAATACAAAAAGGTGAATAGTCTTGCAACACTGACAATTACAATTTGGTGTGGAATGTTTTACTTTCAAAAACCTAGATAGAAAAATAGTCCCTCCTACCTCCAACCGTCATACCAAGAGAAAAGTGTGTTATGTATACTTTGAGTGACTTCAGCTGAAGCTCTCTCCAAGTCCTTTCTCCTTTAGAATAAGATCCCCAGTCCCCTTACAGCATGCTCTATAACAAAGGAGCTCTGTTTCTCCTGCAGCAGTGTTGCTTTAACTCTGGGTCAGCACCTAAAATGGCAATGGGCCTGTTTGTAGTGGCAGCGTAAGTGTGTTTCGGAGGAATTTAGTCCAAGTGCAAGACGGAAACTTTGCAGTTCACTGTAACTATTCATCAGCGTCTGGCTCACAGACATCCGCCATCATGTACACACACTCGCTAGCGTACAGTATGCAGGGCATGCATGTGCTCAGGTCAGTGTGTGTGTGTTCTGAGGTCAGCATGTGTGTGGCCCAGCCGTTTTAGTATAAGCTCGTCTTTATTCAGTTTTCCTGATTACAGATGGAAGGCTTTGATCGTCGCCAGGCCTTTCATTTCCTCTGACCTCCTTCCCAAAGCCTTTTATTAAGACAAACCCACATAACCCAGCCTGGACTCCCTCCTCTCCCCCTCACAGGGAAAACACGTTCATCTGCATGTTGTGTGGACTGCTATGTAATCGGCACTACAGCGTCATGAGCACACAGGCAGACGGACACAACAGCTCATGGATGTGAGGCATGTTACTGCCACCTGTGTATGTAGGTCAGTGGGGGTGTTGGCTCAAAGTCACATATTCTCCTGTCTGTAACCTGCCTTCTGATGGCCACGGTGGATCTCTCATTATGACCAAAGAGACGACCCAATTACATGTAATGTCAGTTCAGTTCAGGATGCCCTATTTGAATATTGCTGACTGATTTTTTTTATATTTGTAAAGGCCCTGTCACACTGTCCCGAAATTGACACCCGATGGACACACGAATATGGAATTGTGAATTTCGCACGAAGATGGCCCCGAACCACACACAAAGGCAACATTTACATTACATTTAAGACATACAACTGCAATGAAAGTACCAAAAACAATTATGTTACAGTACTATGATACTGTACTGATATCTTCAGACTTTGTTCTTTACTTTATCCGTCTTTATATGTAGAAAATATTACGTTTTCTCCGTAATGTTGTTTCCATAACAACAACAATTTCCTGTCAACTGTCCTTCAAAATAATATATTATATCCTTTTTAGTTTCACAGAACACAAATTGGGTTATTTACATAATATATTTACATGATTTTGTTGTTCAATAAAACAACCAGATGGACACACGATAAAGGAAATGTTCAAATTCGGCTGTGATCGTAGCAACATCGGGCCGTTCGTGAGGGCATCTTAAGCCTTCGTATTACCGCCGGCGGAGTTTCTCAGGCTCCGGCAGCAACTTCGTGAGCGGAGGCAAAATCTTTGGCATGCCAAAAAATTGCCGAAGGACCTTGCGAAGGTTCATTTTCGTGTTGAATTCGTGTGTCAATTTTGCCCTTCGTAAGGCCATCGTGAGGGCATCTTGTTATCATCGGTGCCATCGGGCATTCGCCCCGATCAGAGTGAGGGTGAATGCACCGATGATAACACGAAGATGACACGATTTGACAAGATGCCCTCACGAGTGCCTTACGAAGTTGCCGCTCACGAAGTTGCTGCCGGAGCCTGAGAAACTCCACCGGCGGTCATACGATGGCTTAGATGCCCTCACGAATGGCCCGATGTTGCTACGATCACAGCCGAATTTGAACATTGCCTTTATCGTGTGTCCATCGGGTGTCAATTTCGGGACAGTGTGACAGGGCCTTTAAGCAACATGAGTGATTTTAGGTAGCATTTGAATGAGTCTTTAGCACATGTTACCCCTTAAAGACCGATTGTGATATATCACAGGTCTATAAAGTGAATCAACCACACACCATCTCTATCTGCAATGTTTATTTATTTGACACATACATATCAAAGACTATTGGATGGTTATAGATGCTCACTTGAATGTATGACTGAAAGACTTTTAAGTTTGGGTTTCACTTTGACTTCATTCATTAGATTAAAAGTACATTTTCAAAGGACACACAAAGGCTCTGAAACATGTGTTCTGCCATGGGAGGACAGGGACAGGTTGATGGAAGTTTGCAGAGATAAGATGTGAAAGTGAGGAGAAGAACATATTCTACTGTATATCCTGATGATGACATCCATCAACAGCTCACTGATGTTAATGAATGTTCATTCTTAAACATGAACAAGGTTCTGGCTATGAGTGGCTTTTGGCTTATTCCCTACTCTTACCGAAACAAGCACGTATATGCAGCTTTTTATTTGTATCGGGAAAACACTCTAAAAGCCCGATTGTGATAGAATATCAATGGTTTATAAAGTGAATCATCCACACACCATTTCTTTCATGTCTATTGGGTGGTCATAGATGCTCACATGCTTGTTTGAACGCAATACTTTTCACTTTGGGTTTCACTTTGACTTCATTCATTGGATTAAAAGTACATTTTCAAAGTTTGGCATTTAGGGTTCTGATAATGGGCAGCCTTACATATAACCATCCACTCAACAGCTCGTTCATTTCTATCAATCCAGTGCTTCAGTTTCTCTTGACCATGGTAGAAAACATATTCAGATCTTTAACATCAAGTCAAAAAAAGTAAACTATCTCGAATAAGTCAAATAAAGAAGCATACAAGTAAAACAAGTATGGAAGAATAACAAAATGTACTTACTGTACATTAAACAAAAGCAGTGAAGTGAAATATATTATATTTTCTTCTGAAATAGAGAAGTATCATAACACAGAAATACCTTAACATTGTAATGAAATACTGGAAGAAATTAGTTACAGTCCACCACTGCAACAATGCTTGGAAAGCAACGTTCAAACAGTATATTCAGGTCCAAGCAATATCAAAATACACATGGTGTAGTCAATAAAGCTGCATCAAGAACTTCTTTCAAAGGGACCTCAACACTTAAGTCTTAAACCGATTCAGTCAAACTTTTCCTTAGTTTCTTTCTCCTAAAGAGATCAGAGATACTTCACCAGCCTTGGGACAGGGACAGTTTGAGAAAATAAATTTTTAGATTTTCAGGGTTTTGGCTCAAGGAAAATATACAAAAGCTGAAGAAAACAGACACAGAAATGAACAGAATTCAAACCTTTAAACAGCAGGAAAGGTAGAAAACACAGCGATGATGATGATGATGATGATGATGATGATGATGATGATGATGATGATGCAGAGATTTACATATTATTCATCGAGCCTCTACTCACCTGGGTTCCTGGTTTGAGAGTGGAAACGCTCTCTTTGATGAGACGTAGCTCTGCCGGAGTGACGCCACCAACCAGGAAGAGGAAGAGCAGGGGGTTGTCGCCAGGATGTGGGCGACTCACCTGTGAAACGGGACATTGTGATTGGTCAGTGCATTCCTAATCCATTGGAGATACAGTTTCTTACTAAAGAATAGTCTGTGATTAACAATGTGATATTGTAGTGGTAGTGATGATTGGGCTTAGAGCTCAATGGATAAGGTCTACTGGCCAAGTGTTTTAATGGCAGGTATGTGGATTTGTAAGCAGGTGTTTAAACACACTTTCATACAACGCTTGCAGATAGAAGCGTTATCATGAAGCCCCTCACTCACTAATAATTCGCTTGGGCATCAAAGAACATCAATGACTGTTATTAAGATGGGTTTTTATAGTGAGGACAGTCAGTGTGTTTTTCTGCTGAGCGTGATTGGCTGATGGGGAAATAATGGCTGAGCATTCTATTGGTTGTCGAGCAGCAGTCAGAGCACACATGCAGCGTGCGGAGGCTAACCGAGCAATCATAGCCGCGGGGGGGCGGAGCCGGGGAGAGAGTGGCTGTACACGTGTGGCCCCAGCGGGCTGGCGTGAAGCATGTCAGGGATGATCCATGTGTGACATGTGAAGCCAAATAATGTGATGCCTCCGTGGGTGTTCCAGAGTGTTCTGCTCGAGTGGTATTCAGAATTTGAAAACACGGATTCAGTGACACGGACACTTCGACTACATGTGCGGGTTAATCACCGACTGCAGGGTTGCTGGATACACAAACGCTGTGAAACATGTGTTCTGCCATGGGAGGGACAGGTTGATGGAAGTGTGCAGAGATAAGATGTGACGGTTAGGGAACGTGAGGAGAAGAACATATTCTGTTGTATGTCCTGATGATAACATACATCAACAGCTCATTGATGTTAATGAATGTAATGTTCATAAATGTTACACTTTGGCTTCTTCCCTATTCTTACCAAAAAAAGCACGTGTTTGCAGCTTTTTTTTTTTTTTAAACGGAAAACCCTTTAAGACTCAGGGACAGATTGCTTTCCCATTATGGGTAGACGCCTTTCTTTTAATTTTGTCCTCGTGTTCATGACAGCTGACACAGGAAACAGAGTCAGCAATGTTACGGTGGTTGTTGATTGGGAATATGTATTTCTAATTAAGTCTCCCTTTCAAATAAGAGGTGATGAATGTTTCAGGGGACCGATTAAAAAAGATAGTTTTGATGACTTTTATTTTAGTTGTGCCGAATTTAAAACATTTTCTTTTTGTGATTAGAGATCAGTCTATTGGCTTTAAGAAGGGCATATTAATTGTATGTTTTGGGTGTTAAAAAAGTATTATAATCATCCTTATCCCTGTTGATTTTATTTATTATATGTTCACCACACATGAAAGAACCGGTCCACGTGCATGTTTGCATCATTGCCTATTGGATCTGGATCCGATTCAAAACTGTGATAAATGCAGAATAATTTGTCCTGGCAGTTAATTCTGATCGCCACCTCTCAATTGGATTCTCACTACGAGGAGGGAAACAGTACTTTAAAATAAAAGCACTGCTCCACAACCTCCCTACATTTAAAATTCCACTTTGGAATCAGGACCCAGCATCACCACTGCTCTTGCTGATCAAAGGTATTTTACGAGGTGCCTCAGACAGATTTTTAAGTTTGGAATCCTGTTGCCAGCATTGCTCACATACTATGAGGTCAGCGAGACCTGATGTCAAGCTTCACAATCATTGTCAAACAATATGTAATTTGCTCTTATGTTCGTTTAGCATGAAACACTTGAAATAACTTAAGGATAAGTTAAAAAAGAAAGTAGAAAGAAAGTGAGGTCATAGAAAACTATTTCTGCTAAAAAGTAGCAAAAGCAATGATGTTGAGTCAGACCTAAACATTTCAGATGTGTGTATCTCATGTTTTATTATCTTTGCTTTTAAATGAGTGTTTTAAATGCCATTTTATAATATGTTTCTTAATGCTCTTAATGCCTTTCCTTTATGTAAAGCACTTTGAATTGCCTTGTGTTGAAAGGTGCTATATAAATAAACATGCCTTGCCTTGCCTTCAAGGGATCAAGCCTCCTGAACAACAACAAAATGCCTGCGTGTGATGTTTGTAAAGTTCCAAGTAAAGTCGTCCCTTGTAAAGTCGTCCGATGCCTTCCATTTCGTTTCGTAAGAGGATAACCAAAGCGAACAGCGCTTCAATACAATCGGCCATTGTTGTTGTTGTTGATGTGAGGGATTTCCGCACGGTTTGGATTTTATGAAGCAGGCACGTAAACGGTGACGTCATGACGCAGCAGCGGCAGCTCTGGGCGGTGTGAACAGAAAAGGGAAGCCTGAGCTGAACCAGAAAAGCTCTAGAAAGGGAAAAGCGCTGGTGTGAAAGCCGCAATAGTCATTGTAAGACTTGGAGTGCTCCTGCAACATGGCTCCTTACTCCTAAGAAGCAAACAGCAAATTGAGCTTCATAATAACAAAAAGAACCGCTGTGACTTAAGTCTTAAGGGCTTATTTGGTTGCTGATGTTAACTGCAGCAGCCAGATCACCTGCAGCACACACCGACCATAAACTCTCATTTACACAGTTTGTGCAAAAGCTCTCCCTCAGTCAGAACGCAGGCTGCAGGGTGCGCTGTGTTTAACGATACGAACTGTAGCACACGCAGCGGCTCTGTGGTTCAAAATAGACTTTTTATTGGGTTGTTTTACAGCATAAAGGGTGTGCTCCTGCAGAACGCTCCAAGCTCAGGTTTATAGACGCAGTCCGTCTGAGTTGGTGGTTCGTGGGCCAAGTTTGTTAATTTGTGTAAAACCAGGCTGTGGTTACACAACCCGTCTAATGCCCCCGTTTAAGCAGGCCCAGATGTGGGACAATCAGACTGTGGTGGATCAACATTACCCACAAGCCCAAAACTACGCGTCTTTTGGAGGAATATGAATACAACCCACACATTCTGCTCTTTTGTGTCTCGCACTGACGCTCTAAAAATGTGGGGAAACAGATAGAAGTTCTAAGAATAAATGAATAAATAATGATCGTGTAAAACGCCTGCCAACAATTCCTATTCTATGAAACATTGTTTGAAGAAAAGGATCAAAAGAATAAAAGGGTTTCTTGTTACTTCGACGCTCAATCACTGACAGCATCTGTTTCTCTTCCAGTGTTTCTGTTTCTGGGAAGCATCAGTTCCTTAATACAGATATCATTTGAGGAATATATTTTGCCCAAACAGTGACTGGGTGTAATGCTTATATTCATTTAGATATTGTTAAGCAAATCTGTTTGAATACAATGTATATTTGTATAGTTGTTAGACCTTTATAAGTAGGCACATCAAAGATCATATATAAAAAGTACAACAGAGCTTTCGATGGTTCACTGGCCGCAAAGGGTAAACACTGAACATGTGCAGACATGATAAGCCTACTGAAATGTCAAATCAGGTCATATACGGGCAGTGGAAGAGGGCACTTTATTTCCACAGCGCGTAGTTGCGCGAAAGGAGGGTCAAGAGGATATCACAGAGCTGACTGACCCCATTACATACACATGTGTTGTGTGTGTGTGCGTGTGTGTGTGTGTGTGTGTGTGTGTGTGTGTGTGTGTGTGTGTGTGTGTGGTAGTCAGCAATATCTGACCTTCATGAACATGCTGAAGCCGGTCTTGAGCAGGTCCGTGAGGCCTCCGGACATGTAGTCGATGTCGGGACATTCAGGTCTGTCAGGGCGGAAGACTTCCTCCAGGATCTGCCGCAGAAAAGGACGATACGTCGCCTGCAAAATGGCAAACAACACATTTGAGCCCTGAGTATCATGTTAACACCCCTACCAAGTACACAGTTTGATTTGGAAGGGTTTGTTAGAACTGTGATAATCGACAGTAAACAGTGTTTGTGTTTATTGAAAAGCGGTTGCCCTTCTGTTTGACTCTGCATGTGTGTGTGCGAATAGTCGTAGGTGGTACAGACAGTTATAAACAACTCTGATGGACCAAACAGGCTGCGAACTCCTGAGTCACTTCAGGAAGAGGAGCTTGAACACTGCTGCATTAGGACCAATCCTGACTGTTGGATGAGGCTAAAAACAGCTCTGTGGCGCTTATGAGTCACCGCTAAAGGGTATGCATCTGGTTAAGAATAAAAACCTGCTAGTCTGATTCATGCAAACATTGTTCTATAAATGGTACTTGCCAAACTACCTTTATGGATGGGGAGGGTAATGTGGGTGAAACATCAACTTTTTTGTAGGCTCCCATTAAATGTTGTTCAGAAAGTCTTGGTCCTGATGTAATGTATCCTACTGACTGTGGTGCCTTTTACATTTCTCTGAGCGCCACCATGATGTTCACATGTTTATATTTTTGATTTCCATTTAATCCTCATTACATGCAGGTTGTTTCGTTTGTTTTGACCAATGCTTTTTTGTTTTTTATTTACACAGAGTAAATGGTGTTCACCCCTTATGTGTAAAACCGAAAATTAAATGTATGTACCCATGAAAACAGTCATTTATTTCCAATAATATAAACATATTGACACTATCCTATACATAACATGCCTTTTCAAAACAGGCAACACAACCTGGATCCCTTTTCCATAGTTATGAGCTAAACACATAGAAAATACAGTTTTTCCATCCCCTTCTATTTGACAGTGAAAAGCAGAGTTTCAGGATGTTGATGTCCTTGTGGGAGCTGAACTGCAGAACCTCGACTTAAGTCTCAGACATGCCTCCTCAGATTCTTTAAAAGGTGATCCATAAAAAGCCTTCTCTGCCCAGCTACCCAGGACGGAATGTACCATGTATAGGCCTCAAAGCTCGCGGATCAAGAATTCAAGAGCCTTGTTTTTTTTTATTTTTTTTTAAAGGTTGCTGTCTAAGAGAACAATAAAGACCCAGATGAGACTTGGCAGGGCTTTATTTAAGAACTCCAAATAGCAAAGGTCTTAAAATAGAAAGGTTAAATACCTTCCAGTACAGTGAATGACTTTCATTTGACATGAGGCTAGAGTTAGTAACCATTAACGGAACAGTGATCCGGCTATTGGGCAAAAAGAGATGCAATGACAACAAAGAGGCACAAAAGCCCAACGAAGAGACCTAAAACAAACGCACAAAATGACTACAAAGAAACACAAAACAACCCCATAGAAACTAATAATTACTACAAAGAGACTCAAAACAATTACAAAGAGACCCCTAATGACAACAAAGAAACACAAAACTAGAGACGGATGAAACACAAACAGAAGAAGTTACAATACAACAACAAAACGAGGCTTAACAAGAATTACGTTTTTATATCTTGCCCCCATGTGGGATTTGTTGTGGGGTCTTTTGAATGTCTGTACCCAGGGTCCTATCATCTCAAAATCCACTTAAGTTAGTGACAGTAAGGCTAAATACAAACATGTGAAGCAAGTGTAGAACAAAACTTTCTCTTCCGATGATGTCGGAACATCTTGACCGTAAAAAAGTATCAATCTACGTAACTGATGATTCAAGCATTACATACGCACACCTACACAAACACACAGTTGTTTGTATGCTAATGTTCCAGGTGTTTCCGCCCACATGCATCATCACTCTCACACCCACTCATCCAGTCCCTGCAGAGCAGCAGAATTAGGCCTGGGGGAATCCTGTTGTCCATGATGTATAAAACATGATTTATGTATAAACTAATATGTACTTCTGCCAACATGACATGAATACCTGGGTCAGCCTGCACAAGCTAAGCTGGGAGTAAACACATTAATGATTCACCTCCGGTTGAATAACACGCTCACGCACGCACAGACAAAACCAACAGCAAACCACCGTGGTCACACACAACAACACTCTAATCCAGAAAGCTTAAAAAAAAGATCCCGTGTAAGCACGCACACACACACACACACACACACACACACACACACACACACACACACACACACACACACACACACACACACACACACACACACACACACACACACACACACACACACACACACACACACACACACACACACACACACACACACACACACACACACACACACACACACACACACACACACACACACACACACACACACACACACACACACACACACACACATCCTTGTGTAACACAATTGTGGGGCCCAAACTGATTTTTGGGGTCCACACTTTCCAACTATACTAGACCTCCGTAAAAAATCAGGCAATATAGAAAACAAATTAGAATAAGTAATTAAATAATTAAAAAGAACTGCACTGAAACTCATAACCTTAAAGGTGGGGTAGGTAATTTTGGAGAAACCAGCTCGAGTGCGCTAGAATTTGAAAATACACAGCCGGAAAAAATCTGCCACTTCCTTACAGAGCCCCTCCCCCAACACACACAAACGCACACATGACCAATGAGGGCACGAGATAAGTTTGTGCACAGATGGAAGGCTGACAGGCAGGTAGGCCATCCAGTTATTTTAGCCGGGCCGGCTAAAATGATTGGTCGTGCTTTTTACAGTGCTACGGCTTCCACAGATGATGTGGAAAGCACTTAAGATTTTCATTGCTATCGGGATGTTAAGTGTATCTCGAGCCGGTTTCTCAAATGTACCTACCCCACCTTTAACTAGGGGGAAACGTAGGATATGTTATTTTACAATTTGGGTAATCTGACCCTTTTCTTTACAGTATTCACTGATGTGGTCATTGGTCAAATGGTCGTAGCTATCTGGATGTATTTTATTTGTAAGAAATCGTTTTCTATGAGAGACCATGTTGATTGAGATGACGTTGTTTAATCATAACTGGGTGTTTGAATATAATTTACCTCTTTTATGTATTTGTTTGTTTATTTATTTGTTGTTTTGTTTGTTTTAAAATAACAAATGTATTTCTATAAGAAAAATGGATGTGTAATTAAGTAGATTATTTGTTTATATATAATTTAGAATCAGTAATATTTTTGTATATCAATTTCACACTGCTTAATTTTGTATTGTAAAACAATTCTCATGTTAAATGTTTGTATAATTGTTTTACACATTCTAAATAAATCAAATTGTAAATAATAAAGACCATTGGCCAATACCTCAGCCTCACCACACCTGCTGCTCACGTGTGTGCACGTTGTCTTTGATTGTCTTATTCCCTATCTTACAAATCAATAGATTTATAAAATAAATCCAGATAAGGAAGTAATCTGAGTTCATGATTGCCAGACATATGCAAAGTATTTTAACAATCTAATTTACAGTATGTGTATTGTAATAAAACCGTGACTCTGATATACAATGATATATACCATGATTTAATATTTGGCTACCCTTACGGAGCGTCCACACTACAGCTTCAAAAAAAGCTTGGAGCTGGGCGTGTCTGGAGCTTGGGGATTTTATTCAAGCAACACGACCAACAACCAATTACATGAATCTCCCGCCCCCGACATACAAAGCAAAAAACCCCGGGGATTGTATGGGAGCAATATATATATATATAAATATATATATATATATATAAACTCCCCAAACAGGCGAAAACCTACCAGTTTCCCCCACTGTCTCTGCCACCTCCCTCCATGCCTGGTTCCTCCGGTTTGTATCCCGGTAGGTGAAGAGGGTCTGGTCATACAAAACCGGGTGATTGCTACGGCGATAGTTAGTTTCTCCTCCAACTTTTTTTGAAATATAGAAATGAACGGCGGGATATCTCTCCCAGCTTAGACGCGGTTTGATTGGCTACGGCTTGAGCTGTCAGATTTTCCGAAACGGGATTTGATTGGCTGGCGCTGGCTACTCCGGCGGAGACGGACCGCTCTGCTACCCACAATTCAGTTCGGCGAAAAAGCGAGGCAACGTGACGTCACCCCATTGAAAGTGAATGGGCAGATTGGAGTTTTCGACGCTGTCGACGCTGTAGTGTAGACGGGCCGTTACGGTACGTCCACACAGCAGCTTCAGAAGCAACTTCCACCGCTTCCAACGCTTCTCTGCCCATTGACTTTGAATGGGGATGACGTCACTTTGCCTCGCTTGTCGCCGAACTGCATTGTGGGGGAGCGAAGCGAAGATTTCCAGGATGTCCAGGATTTCCAGGATTCCAAAGTTGAGCAATGTTCAACTTTTGAAGCTGAGCTGGAAGCGCCAGCCAATCAAACACGTTTATGCAAATCTGACAGTAGAAGCGCTAGCCAATCAAACCGCGTGTAAGCAGGGAGAGCCAGACCGCAGTTCATTTCCTCATATTCCAAACGAGAAATTACGGTAGCAAATCACCCGGTTCTTTACGACCAGAACTATTAACGGGATACAAACAGGAGGAACCAGGCATGGAGGGAGGTGGCTGAGACAGTGGGTGAAACTGGTAGGTTTTCGCCTGTTTGGGGAGTTTTTATATATATATATATTGCTCGCATAAAATCCCCGGGGTTTTTTGCTTTGTATGTCGGGGGCGGGAGATTCATGTGATTGGTTGGTCGCATTGCTCGCAAAAAATCCCCAAGCTGTCAGACACGCCCAGCTCCAAGATTTTCAAGATTTTTGAAAAGCTGCTGTGTGGACGTACCGTTAGTGTGAACGCTTGTCTCATTACAGACAGCATCACACACCAGCTGCTACAGCCTACGACACTCATTGATATTTTCTTCCACGAAATTCGACACTGTTGGGTTACTCAGAGAGACATGTGCTCTGGAAACGTGCAAATGTTATGCTCCAAAACGTGTTTACATGTGTGAGTGAAAGCAAATGAGTGCTGCTGTCTGCTGCTCTGATTGATTATGAGTGGCATAAACAGAGCGTGATTGAAGCCATCGGAAAAAACTATTATGCTCTCATCTTTATTAGTTAATTAAATTGCTATTGTCAATTTAGTCTGTACCTAGAAGCTCTGCACTCAGGACATCTTTAATAAGAGGAAGACATCCTGGCTGACAGCTATTGGCTCTCCAGGTGCTGAGACTGCATGCTGAGAGAGGCTGAGAGATTGAAAGACGTTTCCCAGGAACAGTTTGGAGCTGAAAGATCATCACGCTGCCCTTTCTTTATATGAAATCATTTTCTTAATGCAGCAGGAACAAGGACAGACAGTATGGTCCCAACAGAATCACAATGAGACTCACACTCATACATAGACACACGGATATGGACACTTTTATTATTATGACATGGATGAGATGATGTTCAGTAGTAATGACATCCAGCAACAACACTTCTTAAAATTATATAAAGTTTAGATTCAGATGGCATGTTTTGATTCTCTGCCAAAAAAGTAAATACAAATGTTCCCAAAAATTGTAAAAGGTGTTGTACTAACTACTTAAATATATTAAGATGGCATTAACATAGATACAAAACGGCTTAATTAAAGGTGCCCTAATATACTATTTTTCAACAATATATTATAGATCTTAAATATATACAAAACATGTCTCTGAAGTGTTACCAAACAGATCATGCATTGAAGCATCCCATAAACCCCTCTGTTTCAGCCCTGTTTCAAAAAGGGCTGATTCTCTGTCTGTAGCTTTAAATGAAAATTATTTGCGCCTCCCCATGCCCCTCCGAGAAGGTCATCATTTTGAAAAACCACAATGGTGCTCTAGGAGGAGATTCAAGTGATAACGTTATTGGCTAATGGTTGCACAACCCAAAAAAACATTGTGACATCATAAAGTGGCCACAATCTGATCAGCTCATTTTCAGACAGGTTTCTATATAAATGGATCAGGACAAAAAGTGAGATAATCTGTTTTCCTGAAACTTTCAGAATCTCTTTACACAGAGGGGACACATGTTTATTTATAAAAGACACGAAAAAGTGGATTTTGCATACTAGGTGACCTTTAAGTAAATACATATTTCACCTGCAACTCCTCCAACGACAATAAGGCCTCGTAAATCATGTTTTTATGATTGAATGAAGGGTTATGTAAGGATTGGAAAATAAACCCAATCAATCAAAGACCTTCAAGGAGGTTCAAGTCACACAAAAGGACATAGAAGTGCCTAGTGTTGAAAGGCTTTTGATCAAGCACAGCTCTAGTTTGTTTTTGTCCATTTGCTAAAAAAGTTATTTCAAGCAAGAAAATAAAAACGGATCTTGAACTCTCAACGACTTACCTTTATGCACCTGAACTATAATTTATTGCTATGCCCAATCTTAGTGAAGGACATCAGCAGTGCCCACACGTAAAGCAAGTATATGAACATATATGGCAAATATATGCAGAATATATGCTGCATATATGCCATATTCAGTTTCATATATGTGGATTAATAGGAGATATATGTGTCATATATAGCTCATATATTTCCACATATGCCAAAGTCAGGTTCATATATTTGCATATATCTCCTACATAATGCCTCATATATAGCTCATATATCTGTCTTTTTGCATATATGTCATACAGAATGCCTACATATAGGTCTTTGCAAGGTAATGTGGTAAAGTGCATATTATTCCAAAGTTCTATATAACTACATGAATTAATCATTGTACTTATTTCCATTCAATGCAGATTGAGGTTTGCGGATTGCCCAAGACAATTCAATGTATAAAGACAATATTGTTTGATTACGGTATGTTTTATTGTATGAAGCAACATTTTTGGTTTAGTTATTTCACCCAGGACCGGAACCGGATGTTTATATCCGTTCGACGTCAGCTGATCAGTTTAAGATTAGTAAATTATTAAATATTTGATAATTGTACATTATTGTTAAAACACTAGGGCTGTCAAGTTAATGCGTTAATAAGGCGTTAACGCACTAACGGCACTAATTATTTTAACGCGATTAACGCATGTGTATTCTTTTTCCTCGGCCGCCCCGTAGTTTCAGAGCGCATCGAGTTTAAAATACCATCTACAAGCTGATGCTGACAGTCCCGCTCCTGCTGCCCGCTTGCAGCAGACCACACTTCCACGCTCACTGGCAGGCTCCGACTGGCTATTGGGAGGACCGGGAGGGTGTGTGTATGTGTGGCCCCAGCGAGCGAGAGAGAGACCTTACGTGTATTGTTGTTGTTAGCATCTGGTGCTAGCTAGCTGCGCTAACGGATATAAGGAGCTGTTTAAATGAAAACAGAGGAGCGACATTTCGCCGACAACTGCGCCGAGCACTTGACTTTACGCAGGAAGCCAGACAGTGGGACATTGTATGAAAAGTCAGCACGGATAGTGCGCGCAACATGATTGCAGCGTCCAGGCAGCTCCCGTTCGAGCATATGCCTTGAGTTGCACATAGCTCCAACGATCACACACACACACACACACACACACACACACACACACACACACACACACACACACACACACACACACACACACACACACACACACACACACACACACACACACACACACACACACACACACACACACACACACACACACACACACACACACACACACACACACCCCATTTGTATTGTATTATTGTATGAGAGAGGTTCCAGGTTGAATTGAGGCGAATATGTGTAATATGCGAATATGTGTAATGTTCAGAGGTTGTTGTGTTTAATAATAATATTCATGAGAATAAACATTAGCATAAAGCATATTTGTCCACTCATATGTTGATAAGAGTATTACAAACTTGAAAAATATTCCCCAGGTACATTTAGAACAGATCAAAAATGTGCGATTAATTTGCGATTAACTATTTTAATCGACTGACAGCCCTATAAAACACATAATCTGAAGCACAAGTTTTCACTAAATGTTACCTTTAATTGTTTCCGTTTTTTATATTATTAGAGAATAATAGAGACATTCGTTGCAGAATGTGACGTCATAGAAAAGCGCCACTCACAACGAGCGCGCATTCATGACGTCATCCCCTGTTTATTCCAACCGCTCGCGGATACAGGAAAACAGACAGAACAAACATACAAATTAAATTACATTAATGTCACCATGTGCACGTTTGCCTTGGTGGAGTGGACAGAAGGTAGTGACAAGGGACTTAGGAGCATTCTGCCGATTGACTGTGTTCGAGATTTTCATGAAGAGAATTACTTGAATGGCGACGAAAAAACTAGTTTTTGGTGGAATGGCGCCATGGACGCAAGGGAGCTAATAGACAGTAGCCGGTGGATCAAGCCAGGATCATCGAGGTTGCAAGTATGTACACGCTATCCATATTTATTTAGCTTTAGCAACTAATTAAATGAACAAAAGCCTGTAAACCAGGCAACGTTTTCAGACCAAGGACCCCTTGGCTGAGAGAGAGAAGAAGCAGGGACACCCACTACATATTGTATACAATTGTCTCGAAATTGGAGAAGGAGAAGGGTCCTGCTAAGAAGAGGGCTCACCTGGACGAAGAGGAGAGACCTATTTCCAAGAAAAAGGTAACTGACTGCATCCATTGCGTGTTGTAAAGATTAGTTTAGATTTAGCTGCATAACAGTAACTGTTTAAGGTAAACAATCAACTTGTGTGTGTGTGTGTGTGTGTGTGTGTGTGTGTGTGTGTGTGTGTGTGTGTGTGTGTGTGTGTGTGTGTGTGTGTGTGTGTGTGTGTGTGTGTGTGTGTGTGTGTGTGTGTGTGTGTGTGTGTGTGTGTGTGTGTGTGTGTGTGTGTGTGTGCGTGTGTGTGTGTGGGCTGCAAGTGAGATGCAGAGGGATGCAAACTTGGCCCTGAAAAATGAAAATGATCATTTGAAAGACCTCATAATAAAGCGTAAGTATTATTGTATTGCAATATTTTTCAGATTGAAATTGTGAAGGGGTCAGGAGTCTTTTGCAAAATGGTGTGAACTCTCCTCCTCGGCACATTTCCCTTGAAACCCTGCTTCAGAGCAACCTCAACGGTAACCTCAAAATCTCTTTAAATCAATCCTGTCATTAATAAAGAAAGGCAGTTTACACATGTGTTTTTGTTTCTAAACTGATTCACCGAAGAATGGAAACACTGAACTATTTTCTTACTCTCTGTTTTCGCTGCTGCAATTTGCTGCGAGTAATGTTTTTTTTACAATTGTCCCATACTCTAGCCCAGTGGTTCTCAAACGTTATCATTTCAAGGTCCCCCATAACTCAGAGTGTATGATTGGAAACCAAATGTGTATGGGTCTATTTGGAACACTCCCAAGGAACCTTGAGTGTCATTTGTTCCTGGACAACCACTCTAGCCTAAAGTGTGGGCCATTAGTATGTACACATTAGCTGCTGCAGATCAGCAGGATTACCCACTTTTCATTTGCAAAATAATAATTATGAAATATGACTTTAGGTGGCAAGCCAAAGCGAGGTGATGGGGAGCAGCTGGAAGCCCTGGACCCAGGGAAAAAGGCGGCCATAATCGGTGAGTAAAAACGAATGAATTTAGAAAGCAAAATAAAAGTTAATAGAGATGCCTCAAGTTGACTACTTTAACCATCCCTGTTTCACTATTTATTAGCTATCAATGGTAGGATCAGGATCAGCATCAGGTAAGTGAGGAGGACACCCATTAATGGTATCTGCACGGATTAGCACCTAGGGCAGGGGTGTCAAACTCAAGGCCCGGGGGCCAAATCCGGCCCGCAACCTCATTTTATGTGGCCCGCAAGAGCTTGCAAAGAATATAATATGTTTATTATACGGTTACATGCCGCTTTACAGAAGCACGTTGCCCATAAACTACATATCCCACGATGCATCTTGTTTTGTGACATGCACACTGAAGAGACTTGCAATTATTTGCCCTAGACTTCTGCTTTCAGACGTAGTTAATTATGAAGTTATTACCCTATCCGATAATAATCCAATGCAGAGGCAATAATGTAATATATAATACATTGTTTTATATATATTTATATATGTATTTTTATATAGTCTTAAAGTTACAACCGGCCCTTTGAGTGCAACCCTAAAACTAATGTGGCCCGCGATGAAATTGAGTTTGACACCCCTAACCTAGGGTGATCACTACATTTTCAATTGCTCACTTCTTGATCACAGCTCTCTTCTAATAGAACCCATGTTCTGGGCTAGTGTGCTTCCTCTGTGGTGTCCTCTGTGTTATAGAATATGTAGTCGTTAATAACCCCATGACACTAATTGTTCTCCTCTGCAGTGTTAAATAACCAGCATCCTCACCCTTAATCAATGACCATGCCCTTTGTACTGTGTTTGTGCCATATCATGTCTTTAATTAATGTTCTTGATTGCAATGCATATCTTATTGCTCTTCTGGTAAACAACCCGTGCTGATGATCTCTGTTGTTTGTATACGAGTGAAGTATTAAACAGTATTTTGAAAAGCCAAACTTTACCTAATTCTAACTAATAATTGTAAACTTAGCAGCTTCTTAGACAGATTTGGTAAATGCACTGACTTTTCAGATAATTCAAAAATAATAGTAATGATATATATGACCCAAATCACTAATAAAATAGATCATCTGTTTGAATAAAGGCTTTGGGCTTTATCTGCCAATAAACTCACAGGGGCGCTCGTGTGCACTACACCAGGTGGTTTGGCAACACTTTGGAGTGGAATGCTTGGAGTCTGTAGAAGACTTGGAGCATTTTTACACTGTCATCTCATTATGTCCTTTTCTTTTCTCTGTAGAGGCAACAATGAAGAAGTGACCACACACAACGAAAGGCCAGCTGGGTACAGCCATCAACAACAAGCTGACAGCTCAGGGCTCGCCAAAAGCAGACTAAATAATTGACAGTTAATGACTTATACATTGTGTGTGTTGTATTTTGTTATGTAGGTATGTATACACCTTGAACATAGGTGTAAATAAACATATATGCACATATAGGCTAAACTTATATGCGCATATATGTGAAACCTATATGTGCATATACTGTATGTGCAACCTATGTGCATATATATATATATGTACATATATGTGTGAGCATATATGGATATATATGTACATGTTCAGAGACATATATGTAGGGGTCCAATTTCAGATATGTCACATATATGTTAAACATATATGTGACATATATTAAAAATATATAGGTTGATATATATTCCTTCCATGTGGGTGAAGCTGCACTATTGACAGTATTGCATAAAAGGTAAGAACCTTGTATGTGGAGAAAGCTCTAAGAAAAGTATTCTTTCTCTGTGCTGTATGCCAGTGACTCAACCTGGGAGGTCAAAGAAGCTCTGCTAAACATGTGCCTCTGTTACTGGTCAGGCAAGGGTGCGATCAAATGGTGAATAAAACATATGGGAAACAAGCTGTGTGTAAGGAGCAAGTCATATTCCGTTCTTAAGTATACTGGTGGATATAGATATGTTGTTGGAACTGTCTTGACTGTAATGGATTGGATTTGACCGCTAAAAGGAACCCACCCTGCAACATAAAGTGTGTGTTTTCATGTTAACAGTCTGTGTGTATGTGTGTTTTTGACCTGGTGAACTCCGTCGCTGGCGGTGTAGACGGAGCGCAGTTGCTTGAGGTGATCTCTGGCGTGACTCAAACCTCTCAGCGTGTCGAACATCTTCTCCACAGCAGAATGGGCTCGCTCCGTGGTCAGCTCCTCTGGGTTTGCACAACCTAACAAACACAAAACACAAGCAACAATGTATAACAATGCTTAATTGTTGTGCGTTAGGTTGTAAAGTTTCACATAAAACCTGAACCACCTACAGTTCCTTTAGACTGAACCGAGAAAAATGCTAATCATGCAAGAAAACATTTACATCTGCAAAAAAAAATGGCCCGTAAGATGAAACATCTTGTTTTTTTGTGGGAAGCTTTCTTAGCTGGGTGTGCACTGAAACCAATTATCAAGGTAAACGCATGGCAGCGAGAGGACAAGAGCTCCTTTATTTGAGCAGAAAACACTGCTGTCTAATCAAAAGCTAATGTTCCCTTCTTTTCCAAAGAAGTGCGTAGGGAAGCAAAGACCTGCTGGGAAATAAATGCTAAATGACAGAGCAAAAACATACGAGGAGAGAAACAGAGAGGCTGTGACAGAAAGAGAGTGGGGGCAGGAAAAAGAGCAGAAGAATTTGAAAGCAAAAAGTAAACAGAGTGAAAGTGAGACGGTGAAAGTAGATAGAGGATGGTATCGAAGCAGGCAGTGGAAAGCGCTGTTGGCAAAGTAGATGGACTGGCACCTGCACTTCCCACTGGCACGGCTCAGGAATGTAGCTGCCTTCTGTTAACAGGAAGGTCAGCTAGAAAAGCAAACCTGAACTCGGCATAGCTCCCTCTGAAAGACTCGAAACAAAGGACATCAAGGTTCAAGGCTCTTTATTTGTCATACGAACATCTACAGAGTAGTTATGTCGATGGAAATCTTATGTCACAGGCTTCTCCAACAGTGCAACACAATAATACAGAAAGTAAATATTAAAAAGTAAATGCAAAAAGAAAAAGTTTAAAAAAAGTGAAGTAGTGAAATAAGAGTCTATATGCAAGCTATTGGAATGATATATTAGATAAATAGACAAATGATTAGTCTTTTTAAAGGGTCATTTCATATTGTTAGCCGATGGCAGACTTTTACTGACTAAAACTTTAAGCTCCCACTTCCTCCCAGTCAGATGCTTTGAACCGGGTGCTGGGATAAGAAGATTAACCAACAGGAGCCACTAAGCATCTTCCTCCTCTTCACACCGGCATATATGGTTACATATTTCCGAAGAGACCATGCATGACACAAGCTTTACGCTTTATGTATCGCACCAGAAGAGGAACAGCTTATACTGCACCTTCAAATGACTTAAACAACAGCCCTAACGCCACACAACTAACAGTACATAACCGAGCACAGTAAAGCTTTGAGCTAAATGGAAATGTCAGCCAGCTTACAAAGACTTGTTATAATGTTAAAAAAGAAATGCAGGAATAATTAGGAAAATACTGTGGACGTTAAAACAAACCATTTCAATCGCCCAGTAGCAAAGCCTTACACTCAATGAAAGTGGGAATTACCAAGCACTCCAACTTTGACTCGACTAATAAGGCGAGACTTGAAAGGATCTGCATGACTCCTGCCACCACAGGTTACCATCAAACACAGGAAACTCCTCGAAAGCTCCTACTTCAAGATTACATCACAATGTCTGCTCACATATCACACAGCTCTACTTTACATGCAAAGCACATGCATGTGAGTAATACACTGTATGAGTGTTGAAGACAACATCTCCCTCTGCCATACTGGCCGTTACTGCTGTAATTGATGGTATGTATGTGTAAGGAAAGCTATATTACTCCCAACTGTTTTCCCTCTCACTGTAAAGACAATGTATAACCGTTCACAAGGCATTTATACGTTGCTTCATTTCATTTGGCACACGATACAAGTTGTGGAAGACATCAACGTCAGCAGAGAGAGATAAGGGAACTTTATCAGGCTTTCCTCTGTTATTTCTTCTCTGCTCGTTCCTTTCCCTTCCAGGCAATATCACATTTAGCGAGGCAACTCTTTGTTTGGAGTTGCTGTCCTGGGGAATGTAAAGCGTCAGGCCTGGCTGTGAGGTAGCAGGGCTATTTGACGGAGCAGAGCGTGAAGACTCAGTGAGATGAGGGTCTTATCTTTCCAGACACCCGCAGAGGAGATCCTACAAAACAAACTACAACTGATGTTTGTCTACTTTCAAATAACCCTACAATACAAGAGAATAGTGCAAACACAACGAAGACATGGAAGTAACCATGTGTTTAAATCCGCTGCTTAGATCCGCTGTATGTGTACGAGGGGTGCACTGGACTGGGAGATACATCACAAGAGCTAGGTAGGAGGGTGTGTAAACATGTTCGAGTGATTGCATGTCTTCTGAGAAGGAGCTGGTTGACTTATCGCCAAAGCACACGGTGCAGGCTCACGTTCGGTCTGTGGAAATCGGTGTTGTGGATGTTAAATGCGGCAGACCCTGAGCGGGAGCAGGTCCACCGACTGATCCAGGAACATCCAACTTGGCTGCGAGGCTCAACACCTGTGTTTCATTTCATCTCACACGGCACGGCCACGCCACCCACCATAAGGGCACCGCACCTCGTTCCCAACTCCACACAGAGTCTCTCACGCAAACATGTGAGCTGCATCCGGTTTATTCATATCAAGAGCATAATACATGCTTGTTCATTAGGCTGCTTTCTTCTAGCTAAAGTGCTTATCTGTCCTTTGAACAGCTGGAGTGCCATCATCGCCTCTACTTCCCGAAACAACTCAGTTTAACAGTCAACAACCTGTTTTTATAAGATGACACAGACATACTATCCAATACCGATTGAGCACAGCGCTTCTAAGAGAAACATTAGGGAGGAAATGTAATTTTGTCTACATACAGAGGACACAAATAGGAAACGGTCTATTGAAGGTGTTCTTAATAAGATTGAACAGAGCCGGAGGTGAGCAATAGAAACTAAGAGGGCTGTGAGCGTAACCGGTGACGCTCAGAAGCTGGAAGTCCAAAGCAAAGGCACAGAGGAATGCATCACTAATGAATGGAGCTCGATCTGGATTAATTAAAATCAACAAATAACAAACACATGCTCGGTGAATAATACTGCGGCTCTGAATTGTGTCCTGTGGTAATATCTGAATAATGTCATGTGCCTATTGTGATGTTTCATGATGCTGACACTGCCGTCACGAGCTTTCCCAGCATGCTTTGCCTGGAGCAAATTCCACCGACGTCAGTTACGTGCTAAATGATTCACTGATTGAAAACAAGGTAAAAAATGACTAGAATATGATTAAGCAAACTGGGTACACAAATCATGTAAATAATAGACAAAAGAAATACAAAATGACTTACAAAAAGTAATGCAGTAATATCGCGCTTTTCCAGTCTTTGATACACGTCAAAGTGCTTTAACACAAACAAGTCCACATTTACACATTCACACACATTCACACACATTCACACAGAGACAGAGGCTGTCATAGAAGGAGCCGCCGGCTCAGGGAGACTGATATTCACACACCGGTGGCCATGGGAACAATTTAGAGGACAAGTATCTTGCCCAAGGACATTTTGATCCAACCACAGACATCAGATGTGAACAATGTGAAAGTATGAATGCACTCGAGTCCTTTACCTCTGCTAACAAAAAATATGGCCTCTGCAAAAGAAAACAGGGAACTTTGAATACAAAAAACGCAGTATGTTTCCTTAACAACCATCAAAACACTGCAACTATCACCATGTGCGCCTGACACCACAACCCAAGCTAATCGCTCTGTACTTATCAGTGGAATGTAGACAACAAGGCTACTTTTAAATATCCTGGCTTATTTTGAAACTAAATAGAAAAAATAACAAAAGTATGGGATTTTTTGGAAAAGAAATTGCATTACTTTTTTTTTACAAAGACTTTATGTTCATGTGGAATGCTAGGAAGGAAGTCGTCTTTGCTACTGTATGGCAGGATGAATGAATAGAGGTGGTGGGTTTTCAGAGCCATGTGCTCCTTTCTCCTCTCTCAGAGCTGTCACATGGGCAAACGTGTCGCCTCTCGGTCAAGAAGGAATGAATTTCGCTTGGTGCAATCACCAGGGTCATAAAAGCCAAGCGGATCTGATGACTCATGCACATATATTGGTATAGATCCATTAGCACCCTAAATTAAGGAGTAGCCTTCAATGTTATTGTTGCACCTATTTAATTACCCTCCTAACAAGCATCTTTAGCTCAAATCAGCCCAATCATTTATCAAATAACATTTAATAAACAGGTTTAGAAAAAGAAAATGAACCACACTTCGTACATACTTACAAATAATTGTTTTGCTTTTAATACTGGATATGTGAAGAAATTGAATGAAGAATTTGATGATTTATAAGAACATATTTGCCACCTTCATACAACTACTGTAGCGAGCGAGTCTGAGTGACGGAGGTGGGTCCACACACAGCAGTCTGGATTCCTATGCTAAGCTTTAATCCTCTGCAGAATGGCCCCTCTGAGAGAAAACACAAGACCTGTTAATCTGGGCTGCTTCATAGACTCTTTAGGAAGTGCAGAACAATGCCACACACACACACACACACACACACACACACACACACACACACACACACACACACACACACACACACACACACACACACACACACACACACACACACACACACACACACACACACACACACACACACACACACACACACACACACACACACACACACACACACACACACACACACACACACACACACACACACACACACACACACACACACACACACACACACACACGGCCTTTCCTTCAAACTCATTATTGCATTTATTTAGATGACCCTTTTAGCCGAAGCCACTTACATTAAGTGCATTTAAACTCAAACAGCAATAATCCTGCAAGAACATTAGCTATCCCTAAGCCAAGATAAGCCACACATTTCTGAGTGTGTAAACTGAATTTCTTTACATTTCTGTATTCGCCAACCTGGAGCCAAAACAGGAGGGTTTGCAGTCTGTGCTTGGAGATGTGTGGGCTACTGTACGTGCTGTCCTATTATCAAACTGGAGCCAGGATGACGAAGAGTTGTGTTTTTGGTAAGGGTTACCTGGGTCCCACTGTGAGGTAGTGCTAAGCCGACGCAGAGCTAAATAAAATTAAAAAAAATTATTTGTCAGACAGTTTATTGATTTGTTTTCTTCACGGTCATCTGTATATTTTTCTTACTCTCTAATGCTGGTTTATTTCTATTTCTACTCTTTCACTTTTTGTATTATTAATAAAGTACATCTTATCTTACACATGCTGAAATGTATGGGGTCTACTGACATGAAACGTTGGGAAGCCCTGCAGTGAACACAATGTGGGGCAGCTTCATCAGAAAAGAACATGTGTTATTTGACATGGCGCATACATGCAGACAAAGTAACCCCAGCCTTCAGCCTCCCTGCTGCAGGAGCCTGTGTGTTCCCCGTGATTTATCACACGCTGACGAGGGTGTGGTCTCAGCCTGGCCACTTATGAAGAACACTTTTCATGGTCAGAGCCAGTCAACCAAGAGCAGCATAACAGTGGGGAACAGGGAGATGTGCATGTACAACACCGTCTCCTGGGGGCTTTCATGTCAGCTGGGTGGTTGTGTTAGTGGACGGGCATGTGGGCTGCACAGTGGCTAGGCAACAAGACCCTCAGATGTTAGGTTGTCTGCTAACAGGCGTGAGGAGATCAAACGGCAGACACATAGGACTCACCCACCGAGGGGGGAGACACCTCATCGCCGCCGAAAGGGAATTTCTGACGGTGTGTGTGGGTGTGATGAATGACTAAGAAGAATGAGGCCGCACGTGAATCAGAGAGCTGTGTGTGTGTGTGTGTGTGTGTGTGTGTGTGTGTGTGTGTGTGTGTGTGTGTGTGTGTGTGTATGTGTGTGGGTGGCTTAAATCACAGGGAAATGATCTGCTCAATTAGAGAGTGGCAGCCGCTAATCTCCACAACTGGCTTAGAGTATTTTAAATTAGGGGCCTGTCTCTCAAATGACTGATAATCAAAAAGAAGTCTGACATTACGCGGAGACAAACTCACAACAACTTCATTTACCATAGCAACGATGCTCATACAAACATACTAGGAGGAACGATATGGCTTTGATATTTAATGTATCATTCGCTAAGGTGTCTCTTTTTTATTTCACACATACCTAGATGCTCCTGCTGATCCACGACTGCAGTATGAACAGAAACAAAGAAAACGCTCACAACCTGATGCTCACCCAGGACTCACTCTCTCATATTGTTCCTCATGATTTGTGTTTCACCTCGCTGCCGTCTACTATCTGGACTATGAGACTCTCTGAATTTCACTTTGATCCCTTTGTAATTACAGTTGTGTGAGTGTGTGTGTGTGTGTGTGTGTGTGTGTGTGTGTGTGTGTGATTCCGGTGGTAGCATTGTTTCAAGTTTTTTTTCGAGGTAAATCAGTGAAATCTAGCAAGGCGCAGGGAATGCCACCCACTCCAGACAGAAACAAAATTACAACTCTGCACGCAATGCAACATGAGTCCCCTCCTTCATATGGAATGACAAGGGGGGGGGGTGTGTGTGCGTTTTTTTGTATGTGTGTCTGTGTGTGTGTTTGTTCTGGTGGGATGTAAAAGAAAGCGCTTTTCCACATCAGTTCACTTGCTGCTGTCTGGCTTAGTGTACACAGTGCTTCAGCTCCTCCTTCTTCTCATAGTAACATACTGAATATCAGCGGAACACCAGGTGCTTTTGCACACGGCTACTGCAAACAATTTCTAGCAAATTTAGAAAATGTTGATCTCAAACTATGTGTTTTTACGCATATTAAACACTTGATTTGCATTGTAGGCAAAAACCTACTTGGCATTGAATCAGAGCAAAAGTCACCGAAGTCAGTAGGATTCATACTTTCATATCCATTATTAACTGATGGTGAGATTATATGAGGTAACAAAAACACGTATCAGTTGTTAAGGCAAACCTTAAGAAGTTAACTTGCTGTATGTAAGTGAACTTAAACAAAAACATTTTTGTAATTCTTCTTCAAGTTTGAATAATTCTCTGAAGGTTCAACATGTAATGAAAGCTATTGTACCATGCTTCTTACAGCTTTTGTTTTGGATGAAATATCAGGCTCATTCGCTGAAGAAAGCCGCTGAGTGAGGCCAGAAATGACTTTATGAGAAAGGGAACAAATCAACCAAATCAGTGGAGTGGAGGACCAGCCAAAACAATGAGCTGAAAAATGCTCTAAAGAGCGGAGACACATAATAATTATCTAAAGAATAATGTTGATCACAGAAGTAAACGGTACTTTAAATCCCTGTTATTGGTTTCAGTGCAACTCAAACATGATCCAAGTAATAATCACACTGTGCTGCTGCATGCACGAGTGCACAACACATGTTTTGTAGTGAAGGAGCTAAAGTACACGGGGAGCAAAGCTCTGAAAAGTACATGTGCTACTCCTGTGTACTTAGGGTGTCCGAGTTTCTACGGTGTCACAAGATGCTTAACTGGCTGCTCCGAGGATTTATGTTTCTGTTGGTCGACATGGCAACCCAATACTTTTACATAAGCTGAAAGGACTGCTTGCACTGAATAATAGCATAGCTCAAACACACCGAGTGTCCCTTTCTTTGTTTCTCTATGCACTAAAAAGTGTCAGTATGTGAGGTGCCTGTGCATACACACTCATGCATGCATGCGTGTGTGTGTGTGTGTGTGTGTGTGTGTGTGTGTGTGTGTGTGTGTGTGTGTGTGTGTGTGTGTGTATGTGTGTGTGCGTGCGTGTGTGTAAGCACGCTTTGCATTGGCTTTCTCTACGATGTGAAATAGGAGAGCTTTAAATAACAGTGAACATTCAGGGAGATGTGATCACCTGGTAGGATTAAAAGCTATTTTATGCAATTAGCTGGCCATGAAAAGTTACTAAGAGGAGAATGAAATAACACTTCTTTACAAAGCAACTCTTACATAAGTATGAAATAATTTAGTGACGCCAATGCAGTGACCTTGTCTGCAAAAAATGAAAAACCTCATTCAAGATATTTTATGAATATGTTAGACCTCTAACTCCTCTTTTTAAACGTTGAGAATTCTATTCTTTAATAAGTGTGAATGCGTCCCTTTAACATTACTGACACAAAGCCACAGTGTTTCGAGCATTACAAAGAAACAAGCTTCCTTCAGTTCAGCATTTATACCTACTTGTAACCTCATCAAATAATACAACTCAGTATTTATCCAATCATCATGTCAATACACTTACATTAGGGGAAAACGCTTGTCTGCAGTAGGTCAGGCCCTGAACCCAGCTGACCTGCAGAGAGTTGTTACCCAATCGTACCTGCATGTGTGTGAAAGAATGTCATTAGCACTGTGATGACTGAGTGTGTGTGTGTGTGTGCCAAGTCGGGACGGAGAGAGTGTTTTTTTTTAATTAGGTAAAATATGCGGCGGTTGTGTGCACCCTCATGATTAAGAAGTGTGCACACTAACTCAAACTGCGAGTGTGAGCGTGAGCCCTGTCCGGTAAGAGACAGTTTTCATCACCCCTCAATTCAAGATCATTCCTGAGGCGGGGCGTCAGCGGCTGCAGACGTCGGCCATTCCTCAGAGAAAGAGCTCACAGTGAGACGATCATGCTGAGTTGGCCAGACTGCTGGAAGCAAGGTGCTGGGCCTTTCAGTTCTTTTGGCAAACAGAAGAGAAACACACAGAGATAAAGTAGTGTTGTTCTGCCCCCTTCAGGACAAAAGTGGCAGTTCAGAAAGTGAACTATAAGATGTAATAAATACTTTGCAGTCAGCATATAAGAGCATGTATAATGTGTGCAAAACTGCAGGACAGCATTCACTCAACATTCAATATACCAGGGGTGTCCAAACTTTTTTCACGAGGGCTTGGTCACTCACTTGAGGTGAGGTTGATTGCCTCATAAGCAAAATCAATCAAATGTAAGTACATTATGCTTGATAACTGAATATGCTTTAAGAAAAGTAAACAGCCTACAGCACAGCTTTCGATAGGGTTTCCTTTATTTTGTTAGCAGCTCATTCCTTAAAAACAGAAGCCTTAGATTGCTTAGCATCAAGAGCAAATGAGAAGGGTATATTTCAAGGTTGTTATGTAAATAACTTATTGGGCTTTTTTCTTATCAACTTTCAACTTGAATTGACTGAAAGTGGGCTTATTAACACATGAACAATACTGTGTAATATGTCTTATATACAGATATATTTAAGAAGTACAATACAAGACAAGCTCACGTTACAAGCTCACGCGGGACGCAATTTGCCCCCGGGCCGTAGTTTGGACACCCCTGCACTTAACTATACAGTATAAAACTATAATTAATAGGCAAACTATTAGGGTAGATGTTTCCTTATGAGACTGGTACATGTGTTCCACTGAGCCCTCTGCTGGTCACAGGCAGACCTGCACTTTGTAAAGCCTCAGTTTTATCTTCCACTGTGTAATGGTCTCCTTCACTTAATGGACAATTTAATGTGTGTCAGTAACGGAGCGTCCACACTACAGCTTCAAAAATAGCTTGGAGCTGGGCGTGTCTGGAGCTTGGGGATTTTATTCAAGCAACACGGCCAACAACCAATCACATGAATCTCCCGCCCCCGACATACAAAGCAAAAAACCCCGGGGATTGTATGGGAGCAATATATATATATATAAATATATATATATATATATAAACTCCCCAAACAGGCGAAAACCTACCAGTTTCCCCCACTGTCTCTGCCATCTCCCTCCATGCCTGGTTCCTCCGGTTTGTATCCCGGTAGGTGAAGAGGGTCTGGTCATACAAAACCGGGTGATTTGCTACGGCGATAGTTAGTTTCTCCTCCGACTTTTTTTGAAATATAGAAATGAACGGCGGGATATCTCTCCCAGCTTAGACGCAGTTTGATTGGCTACGGCTTCAGCTGTCAGATTTTGGGAAACGGGATTTGATTGGCTGGCGCTGGCTACTCCGGCGTCTCAGGCGACAGAAGTTGAACATTGTTCAACTTCTGTCGCCGGAGACGCCTGACGGCCCGTCCACACAGCGGCGTGCGTTGACGCTTGTCGGCGGGCGTGTCTGACACTCGACCAACAACCAATCACATGAATCTCCCGCCCCTGACACACAAGCAGCGGTTTGATTGGCTAGAGCTTGTACTGGCATATGATTCGATTGGCTGACGCCTCGCCGAGGCGTCAAAAGTTGAACATTGCTCAACTTTTGCTGCGAGACACGCCAGCTACGCTCCACGTCGCTTCCCACGATGCATTTCGGCTAAAAGTGACGTCACCCCATTCAAAGTGAATGGGGAAGCGTCAACGCACGCCGCTGTGTGGACGGGCCGTGAGACGGACCGCTCTGCTACCCACAATTCAGTTCGGCGAAAAAGCGAGGCTACGTGACGTCACCCCATTGAAAGTGAATGGGCAGATTGGAGCTTTCGACGCTGTCGACGCTGTAGTGTAGACGGGCCGTAACTGCATCTCAGGATGTAGAGCCATTCATCCTAAAGTCAGTAGTTTAGCCCACACCTCATTCTGCACACATGTGGCTCTTCCAGTAAGACCCCCACATTGCTGGTAAAAAAAAAGTTGCTTTTAAATAGGTTTAAATCAATGAGGCAGACGCATAATGCAGAATAATGATGCATCAAAATAGACTTTGATTTGTCACACATCACAATCGACAGCACAAATGATTAATTATTATTAATTAATATTATGTCACTGTTGCTCAAAATGTTGAAATGACTTAAATGTTAACAATGGTTATTGGCCATTAGGTTATGGGACCAAATGAAAAGGGCAGAACATAATTATTAAGACGTACACGGTATATGATGTGGCATTGTTGGGTCTCTACACATTATACAAAGTAGTCTAGACTTTACCCTAAGAGTTATCTCAAAACCCAGAGATAGCTTCTGCTATGATTTGCCGTTATATAAATGAAAAATATTTGGATAAAAAAATTAATTTCTATATTTCTGTTACTATATTTTATATCATCTATACAGATATTAGAAAAACCCACTGGGTTTCTCATGACTCCCAATGCACATTATTTATCCTGTTGAACACACATAAAACTAATTAAAAACTAAACCATCTGGGTTTTTGCTTTGGCCTGTGAATGAATTGAAACATCCTCATCCTCAGGTCTGAAACATGTAGTCATGTATTACACACATGCTGGTAACCATCTGTATCAGCATGTATATGATAGAAACATCAACATGATGGTAACCTGTTGAAGGTCTCAACAGTTTCTGAACTGAAGCGACTTCATTGGCACCATGTCTAGGGGGGTCAAAAAGCCTCAAGCAAAGCTAGGTCAGAAACGAGGTTAAATGAGTAAACAAGGACTTCCTCCCTCAGGGTAGAATCTGCACCTGGACTTCTCATTACTGCTCTGAGCCGCCTCAGCACCGGAGAGGACATGTGGCCCAGAGGAAACTCACAGCACTGCTTCTCTCCAGCATCGCATCAAACACACACAGAGAGTTCTGGGGAAATGTACCGGCCAATCGAGATTCAATAACCCCCTCCCTAGTTTCATGAGTAATAATAGTGGCATTGCCTTCTGTAAAAGCATCCAGTGTGTGTTCAAATCCACACACAGCTGCACACACAGAGTTGCATGATGCTCACAGAGCTGTCTCCCAGCGCTGTGAGATTCACTGTAATACAATGTCCGCTCCATCCATCCACGGGGGAGGGAGCGGGATTTATTTACGACTCACTGACACTTTGATCCTCTTCAATTTCACAACTCAAGCAGCAGTTTTCCCCTCTGCTCCGACGCGGTCACATCCATCTCCCACTATCAGCCAAGATACAAACGACCTGCCTTTGCTGTGCCAGCACTCGCCTTTCATTTCATGCCTTATAACGCGCTTTGTATGCGTCCGGTTAAATGTGTTAGCATCATTATAAAAACAAATGTTAGGCCTTTAACATGTGAAAGAGCACAAGGGCAACACTGTTTCGTCATGTGTTTCTCTTCTGTTACACAATTCCTGTCTCCCTAAGGACTTCACCTGGAGGCCTTCAAGGCTTTGCAATGCACTGTGGGGAGTAAGACATTAATCAAAGGTGGAGCCGAGGAAGAAGAGGAGGGTCTGGCTCTCCCACCATGTTTTTCTTCAATCCTTCCCTCCCTTTTCAGCATTTAAATCTCTCACAGTCTGAGAAATCATCACCCTCAAGGACCCTCCCCTGCAAGAGTAATGGATGGCCCAGACGCATGTACAAACACATAACAAAAAGACTGCAGAAGAATCTCACACTAAAATATACAAATGCAGGTAAAGAACATCCTGCAAAACATGTCTTAAAGGTCCCATGTCATGCTTTTCTGGTTATTACCCGTCCCCTTGTGTGTTATGAAGGTTTTTATGCATGTAAACGGTCTGCAGAGTCAAAACCATCAAAGTACACCCTGTAGCGAGTAAAACTATAAAACAGAAAATACCTCCCCAAAACGCCTCGTTGGAGATACGTCACTGTCCATTTGATTCTTCCGGGTACGCATGATGTCAACCGTACCTGGAATGAAATGGACCAATCCGTGGAGCCGTTACGTTAAGCCCGCGCTGATTGGTCCAAATTGACCAATCCACGGACTTCCTCACACACTCAGTGCAAGCAGCTCTGCTGATCTCTCCTCCCTGGCTGCAGGCTGATAACAGACAGTTGGGATCACGGTGAAATTCTCTCTGCAGACCCATTCTCACAGCGTTTATCAACCTTTTTCTTACTCAATATCAAGCCACACTTATTGTTTTTACTTCGGCTGTGACTTTGTGTGTGCTCAGGGTGAGTTTGGCTGTATATCGCTAAACAAGGAAACAACACCTCCACGGAGCTCAGCGCGATTCACAACGTCCCGACCAATCAGAGCACACTGTGCTCACAGGGAGGGTGGGGGCTGGAGCTATTGGAGCTACAACGAGCCGTTAAAGGCAGAGAGTGAAATTCAGTGAATACACGTAGTTTACAGAGATGCTGTTTGAGAAACCAATGTGAGTTTGGAAAATTGCACAATATAAATCTATTCTAGTAGACCTCAACAATGGAATTATGATCAGTGGAAATGGCCATGACATGGGACCTTTAAAGACAGAGATAGAGTAGTGATCTGTCTAGGAATAAAGAGAGTCACTGTTGGAGGAGAGGTCCAAAGGGGGCCAGCTCTTATTTTGACAGTCCCTCTGTCCTGGAGAAAATGGCCTCTGTTCTGTTTGTTTTCCAAAGAGAAACATCTGAACATCTGTGGCGTTCCTCGGAGCAACATGCTGGGCTAGAGTTACAAACTGCACCGGTGCACAAGAATGCATAAACACATGTGCACAGTCAGACACATAAACATGCACACACACAAAAGGAGAAGGATATCCACAGATGTATAGAATAATGTTGAACTGAAGATGATCTACTGTATCATTGCTGTATCCTATAATTAAAGTTATTCTTAAGTTATGTACAAATCCATGTTTTAATACGGCTTGGAAATGCCATAACACTTCAAAGGCAGCCTGAGGAATGTCGCCCTGATGCGGGGACTGCTGGGGCACACTGCTGTGAATATGCATGCAAGTGTGTATGCAAGTGTGTATGCAAGTGTGTATGCAAGTGTGTGTGTAAGCTTGTCCTCGAGTCTAAGGCGATAGCTGGATGGACAACTGTATTGTCTTCTGGCCATGACTCAAGTTTGTGTTGTATTACTATGTATTAAACCAAGAAATCCAAGGCTCAAAAACAACTCTTAAGCAAATATAGTGTGAGCGCTAACATATTTCACTTGGCAAGAACATCTGGCCTTTGTCACATGCCTCATTTTCAATACACATAAATGTAGCCTTTTGGCCGTATGAGAAGTGTTTGAAGAGTTGATCGGGGAACAGTGATGATGGAGCCGTAAAACACGTTACCGCAGCCATGTTAAAAAGTTTTGTTCTCAAAGTTATTGATTACAGAGAGGGGGTTCTCTGTTTCTCTTCAGTTTTATACTATCTCTCCTGATGCAGTTCTCAGCATGGTCGCTAGGGTGCACTGTTACACTGCTCACTTTACCCTGAACCCCAGCACATGTACACACACACACATCATCCCCCACCTCTAAACACACTGCTGCCACGACAGAACTGTTTTCTCTTGTTCTCCTGAGGGAGATCAGCCTCTTTTACAAAAAAACAGAACTGTGTCCAACCTCTCCATCTCAGATAATACAGCGGGGTTGTGTCCCAGATGTGAGGCACCAACTTGAAACTTGCTGAAAAAACAGTCACTTTCCCTTCTCTGATGTGCATGTGTTTTCCTGTTCATTTTTTAGCTTTCACTACTTCTCATTAGCGGTGCTCGTTTGCTTTCTTTTGGACCCTATCACAAATAGTAACCGCTACAAATAACAGAAGTTAAACATTGCACGTATGCATATATAAAAAGTTCTGCAGTTAAAAAACAAAGCAGCACACACAGTTCAGTTTAAGTGAAGAGAAAACTGACCCAAAATGTGTAACCTTCTGAGTCTCCTCTTTTGTTATTCCACCATGTTCTCTTTCAAAAACACTACTTGAGGGACAATTGACCCTGGTCCAATACTTGGGTGTGTTTGACATGTATGACTGAAGTACAGTACTTTTCAGACCACATCTGGGAGGTGCTGTCAGGTCTACATATACATTGTGACCTGTAAAATAGCAATGACGGTTTAAAATAGAGACCTGACCTGCTTTGAAACAGCACATCCAGCACTAATAGACTAGCACACAGGACACAGGTAGACATATGAGAGAGACACAAAACAGCCAGACCCAACCCTGTGACATAAAGACAAAGTAAAGACATTCAGAATAAGGATTCAAAAATAGATGAGTCTAATCAGATCAAAACAAAACTTGTTCAGTCTACATTTGATCAAAAATGTTAACAGAATAAAATATGTAAAGTAATCAGTATTAGTACAAACATCCATGAAGACAGTGAGCATGGTGCCTGATAATCTAGTTAAACAGGACGACTGCTTAATCCCATTTCCAGTGTCTGTGCTAAACTAACATGCTGCTTGATTTACAGTAGCTTCATGTTCTAGCTGTATAGACATGAGAGTGGTTTTATAACTTCTTAGTACATCCTCAACGAGAAGGCAAAACATAATATTTCCAAAAATGTTGAACTAATCCTTTAAGCAACTTCATTTTTTGGAAATGACATACAAAGAAACTCTAAGCCTAGCTAAGTGTCCTCTATTTAATCACACCTGTACTCTCAAGAGACACAATGAAAACACTTCTGCAAAATATATTAATCAAACAGATGGTTGAGCCGGAGGAGCTGTTTGTGTGTTTCAGAAAATACACCTTGTGTTTAATAGAGATCCATTTTCAGGAGCGTAGGACTGGTAGCATCCTCTGGGAGGAGAACACAGGGAACAGTTTTATTACATTCTATATATAGGCTTTGTCTGACTTGGTTGTCAACATTGAGTTAGTTATGTAACTTTGTTCCATAGAGCCTATAAATGTCTGCTAAAGAAATATTTGTGTCACAATTTCTAAAAAGAAACACGACTTCCCAATTTTAAATCACCAGATCAATATTTGAAAACGTGATGATTTGTTTCACAAGCAAACACATTCAACTATTTGTCAGCCTGTGGCTCATTTATGTTCCGTTTGTTGATGTTGTTGATGTTTATGCTGCACCAAATCTAAGGATTTCAACATTGTAAATATACCACGCTACAATTGTGTTGATTCAGAAGTCATCAGAAGCCCAACAAGTGAGTGACAGATCAGTGTGTGAAAGTGCTCAGAAGCCTGTTGGCAAATGTTCAATCCCACACACTATGAAGCATGATAATGTGATGATGTGCGTGGCAGCCCTGAGTGTAGCCTGGCTGCTCATGCCCGCACCACCATGCTCGCTCAGATCTGGGGGAGAGGCACGGCCGCGGGCTAACCTCACTGCCGGGGTTAGCGTTAATGAACTATGGAGCAAGGGTGCCATAATTCATGGCAGAATATCATGATCTCTGCCAAGGCTGCTTGATTTCCTCATGAAAATCAGCCTGACGCACTGAGAAACTTCCACAACAGACGATGGCGGATGTGACTCCTTGTGGTTTGCGTGTATAACAAATTAAATAGACAATCATTCAAGTAGAATATTTTAAGTTTAAGCACATTGCACAAGCCGCAGATGATAACAAAAACAAGACGGAGTGAAGAAAGCAGGAATAAAAAGTAAATTGTCAAATGTAATACTTAAGAAATACGTAATAAAATATTGGTGGTTGCAAAACACTTTTGACAAATGAAAACATTGCTAGAATAAAACTGTTTATATACGTACAGTATCTGTATACAACTCATTGTTATAATGCAACGTTACTTATCTCATTTGTTTTGCAAGCACACTGACGACGTGAAGTGGTGATCTGAAAACTCACGGGCGGGGGATATAAATATGAACTAATGAAAGTAAATGATTCTCTCTACCCCTTTCCAAACATAACAAACTAATCTCTTCTTATCCTACACCTGTCCGCCGTAACCTTCGTTCGCTCTCCCCCTCTACCTTTGCCTCATCGGTGCTCTCAGCCCTCCCTTCCTCTGACTCGTTCCAATTGCTGCCTCCAAACTCTGCTGCAGAAACTCTACTCTCTACTCTCTCATCCTCTCTGGACTCTCTCTGTCCTCTCACATCTCGGCAGGCTCGTCAGTCCCCTCCTGCTCCCTGGCTAAATGATGCACTGCGTGCTAATAGAACCGTCCTTCGGGCAGCAGAGCGGAAATGGTGGAAATCCAAACACCGTGACGACCTCCTAACCTATCAGGCTCTCCTCTCCTCTTTCTCTGCTTCGATCTCTCAGGCAAAAAGCACTTTCTTTCAAGATACGATCCAATCTTCCTATTCCAATCCCAAACAACTATTTTCCATCTTCTCCTCCCTCCTGGACCCCCCCAAAGCCCCTTCCCCCTCCTCCCTTCTGTCAAGCGACTTTGTTAACCACTTTGAAAAAAAGGTTGATGATATTCGCTCTTCTTTTTCTGACTCACCTTTACTCACCGCTGGGTCACCAGACCCTCCTTCCACCCACACACTAACCTCCTTTTCCCCTCTCTCTCCAAGTGAGGTTCTTACCCTCATTACCTCTGCCCGCCCTACCACCTGTCCTCTGGACCCTATCCCTTCAAACCTCCTTCAGAGTATCGCTCCTGATATTCTACCGTTTCTCACCCATTTCATCAACACTTCTCTAACTTCTGGTCACTTTCCAAACAGTCTCAAGGAGGCAAGAGTAAACCCTCTCCTAAAGAAACCCACTCTCAACCCGTCTGATGTTATAAACTACAGGCCTGTCTCTCTCCTCCCGTTCCTGTCTAAAACACTTGAACGCGCTGTCTTTAAACAATGTTATCTACATCAGAACAACCTTCTGGATCCGCACCAGTCTGGTTTCAAGGCAGGTCACTCCACAGAAACTGCCCTCCTTGCTTTCACTGAGGAACTGCACACTGCTAAAGCAGCCTCCCTCTCCTCTGTCATCATCCTTTTGGACCTGTCTGCTGCATTCGACACGGTGAACCATCAGATCCTCCTTCGCACTCTCCAAGAACTTGGAGTTTCAGGCTCTGCACTTTCCCTCCTCACCTCATACCTCAAAGACCGCACCTACAGGGTTACTTGGAGAGGGTCCAAGTCCGACCCTTGTCAATTAACTACAGGGGTCCCTCAGGGCTCTGTTCTTGGTCCCCTCCTCTTCTCCTTGTACACAAACTCGCTCGGATCAGTCATTAGCCCGCATGGTTTTTCATACCACTGCTACGCTGACGACACCCAATTAATTCTGTCCTTTCCCCGCTCAGAGACCCAGGTCGTCGCACGCATCTCTGCTTGTCTAGCTGACATCTCTCAGTGGATGTCTGATCATCACCTCAAGCTCAACCTTGACAAGACTGAACTGCTTTTCCTTCCGGGAAAAGATTGTCCCACTCTTGACCTAACAATCAACATCGGCACCTCTGTTGTTTCCCCGACTCAGACTGCAAGGAATCTGGGTGTGACCCTAGATAACAAACTGTCCTTCACTGCAAACATAGCTGCTACAACCCGCTGCTGCAGATACACGCTTTACAACATCAGGAGGATACGTCCCCAGCTTGGGGGGACGTACGTGGGGCTTGGCGGACAGTGCGGCATGCGAGTGCGGTGACCCTGAGCAGACCGCTGTCCATATAATCACCATCTGCCCCTTATATAGACCACCCTCGGAAGCCAGCCTCTTCGACCTAGGACCAGAGATGCGGGCATGGCTACACGACACCGAGTTGGACATATAACGTTATACGAAAGAAGAAGAAGAAGAAGAAGTCCCCAGCTGACCCAGAAAGCGAAGCAGCTTCTGGTCCAGGCTTTCGTCATCTCACGCCTAGACTACTGCAACTCCCTCCTGGCTGGTCTATCTGCATGTGCCATCCGACCTCTGCAGCTCATCCAGAATGCAGCGGCTCGTCTGGTCTTCAACCTTCCTAAATTCTCCCACACCACGCCGCTCCTCCGCTCCCTCCACTGGCTTCCGGTAACTGCTAGAATCCACTTCAAGACAATGGTACTTGCGTACCATGCTGCGAATGGATCTGGCCCTTCCTACATCCAGGACATGGTTAAACCGTACACCCCAGCACGTGCACTCCGCTCTGCATCAACCAAACGCCTCGCTGCACCATCGCTGCGAAGGGGACCCAAGTTCCCATCAGCAAAAACACGTGGGTTTGCTATCCTGGCTCCAAAATGGTGGAATGAGCTCCCCATTGACATCAGGACAGCAGATAGCTTACACACCTTCTGGCGCAGACTGAAAACTCATCTCTTTCGACTCCACTTTGAGCGATAGAACTATTAACAAAGCACTTTTATACTAATAAAGGGCTGGCTTATCTAAAGCCAGTTGAGTAGCACTTGAAATGTTTTTGCTCTATGAAGCCTGATGTACTTATATGATTCTGTTTTCTTCAAGTTTGTATTTTGTTGGTCGAACGCACTTATTGTAAGTCGCTTTGGATAAAAGCGTCAGCTCAATGTAATGTAATGTAATAATTATGTTTGACAATTTCAGAGTTCGAGTCCAGAAAGACAATGCTCAAGCAAAAATCAAGGAAGCTAGAGACCTACTCTTCTTCACAACCATATTCAAGAGCAGGAGGACCTTTCAAGGGTCACTAGTCATGCTGCATGATTAGATCATACAAAAAACATGTATTTTACGATCATATACCTAAAGCATATGAGCCTTAAACACCTACATTAGCTTTAAGCGCTGCAGTTCTTCACAGCCGTTTCGTGCCTCTGCCCTATTTCAAAAATCTCATTTTAGGGTGCAGAAGAGGGTTTTCTGTAAATGTACACCTCCTGAATGAATAAGCACTTCCTGTTTCAGGGAGGGTTGGGGTTCACACAGGGGGGTTACTCAACGTGCCATTCCCTTTCTTGCTTTTTCTTCCCGAAAACAAAGAAAAAAACGACTCAAACAGTCAAGAGCAGGATTTTCAGTTAACTTGCAGCCTCTTAAACATGTAGCTAAAATCTCACATACTTATCAAATTATAGAAAGGCCCTATTAGACAGACTTTATGAAGCATACATCAAATGAATAGCCATTTTACAACTACAACAGAAACACTTGGTTCTCATTAAAACACCTAATGTAATCAGAAATGTATTTTTCATATGAAAAAGGAGATGAAGAGAGATAAAAGAAAACAATGGAGGAAGAGGACAGGACGATATATTTACAGAGTGCAAGCACAAAAAGTGCATCCACGAGAGTACATTTGTTTGTTTGTTTGTAGCCTTTATTTAACCAGGTGAAAGCCCCTTGAGATCAAAAGATCTCTTTTTCAAGGGTGACCTGCAGGACATTAGTTACACATGTAACATAAAAACAACAGAACAACAATAAGGATGACATACAACATAATGTACAGGGTACAGTTTACAAACTCTATTTACAGTGACAGGCACCATGAGTATCAAACAGCATGTCACCCAGCCGAGTTTTAAAATGATGCAGGGGAACCAAAGTGCTCAGTTTTAAACAGGTTTACAGACTGTTCCAATTTAGTGGAGCTGCACAACTAAAAGCTTTCTTCCCTAAGACAGCGTTGACATTATCTATCTGTGTCTCCCAGGGGAGCGGTCGAGCACATGGCACAGTTATCATTCAGCACACACAGACACACTCTCTCTCTTCTGTCTTCTCACACACTCACTCATACTCTCTCCGAGACATGCATGTACACGCACACACGTACACACACGATACAGACATAAATACTGCCACAACCATTAGACAGGACGAGGACAGATAGAGAAGAGTGTGGTGCAGCTGATGAAAAGACATGATTAACCTTTGATCTGCAGTCTGTATCGTGTGTGTACGTGTGTGCGTGTACATGCATGTCTCGGAGAGAGTATGAGTGAGTGTGTGAGAAGACAGAAGAGAGAGAGTGTGTCTGTGTGTGCTGAATGATAACTGTGCCATGTGCTCGACCGCTCCCCTGGGAGACACAGATAGATAAGGGCGGTGGTGGCGAAGTCCATAAGGACTTGGCTTGGCAACTGGAAGGTCACCAGTTCAAGTCCCGGAAAGACCAAGTGCTACCGAGGTGTCCCTGAGCAAGGCACCGTTCCCTACACTGTGTGTGTGTGTGTGTGTGTGTGTGTGTGTGTGTGTGTGTGTGTGTGTGTGTGTGTGTGTGTGTGTGTGTGTGTGTGTGTGTGTGTGTGTGTGTGTGTGTGTGTGTGTGTGTGTGTGTGTGTGTGTGTGTGTGTGATGGGCTAGTGACATGTCGTTTTGGGTGGTTTTGAAGCCTCTCCTTGGGTGCTGCTGTTCTGAATTACGCGCTGAGGGGACAGAGGGGTGGACAGGAGAATCTGTGTTTGACTTTTTTGACCAAACTGACCCGGGACAAAAGCATGGGAACACAGTAGCAGTGGGTATGCAGTGTGTATAAGTGGGAGAAAAGTGAGCTATGATGGGAGAAAAAAGTCGGAAAATATGAGTGTGTGTGTCTGTGGGAAAGCAGAAAATAGAGATTAGTTTCTACATGAGCTGGACAATGAGTTGTGTATTTGTGTGAACAAGTTCATGCATGACTGTTTATTGATTCTACAAAGCGATTACTGCACGGTCCGACCGAGGAAATACACATGTGATTGAGAGAGAGAGAGTAGCGGGTTTCATTTGATACCTGAAAGCCAAATAAACAACTCGGGGCCTGCCAGATCTGAACCCAGAGCAATAAACTGCCCTGATATCTGAGCCACTGGCTTCGTTTACTGGCTCATCTGTCAACACACACAAAGGGCATACACACACGGACACAACTTGACCTGGGCGCTCGTACAATAATCGCTCCTGGAGGACATTATTGAATTTGAATCTTTCTGCTGTGGAAATATTTAGAGCCACTAACCATGGCAGGAAAGAAAAGAGGACACATTCTTTGTGAAATCCAGTATTAAATGACTTTTCAACCACAAAGACTTCTTCAATGGTCATGAGTCTCTGTGAAGGGGAAACGAGGGGTGGGACGCAACAGAAACCAGAGATTGAAGCCACATGTTGAAAGGCAGCACGCAGCACACATCACACACACGCAGATTGATTGATTAATCTGGAATGTTTCTCTCTTTTCTCTCTAAAAGCTCCACAGCAAAGACAGAGCGGATGACAATGCACTGCTCGTATAGTGCAGCACATGTAAGGGATTCATTTCCACCCCCCCCCCCTTCTTTTCGTGTACACTCATACACTTTAACTGTGACTCACACTCATCAACTCATTCAGACACCATTGTGACGCACATCTTCTTCACGCAGAAGAGGTGCTGTGCCAAGCTGTGCTCTCAAACAAAGCCTCCGACACGTAGTGTGTAAGTTCCAAGAGCACAGAAAGTGGTATGACCTCTAACTTACAGCTGCTTTTTTTATGTTGTTTTAAAGTGACAGTAACACATATCAGGAGAGACGAGTTGCATCAGTGTGTAATCCCACAGTGGGGCGGAGGCTGAGGCTGCGGAGGGATGGGTGAGTTTTACTCTGATGTAAAGGGGAAAAGATCTGAGGAGCATCATGGGGTTTAAAACACAGTTGCATACTAATAAAATATAAGGAAAACCGCCACAGCAGACAATGTGAACACTCTTTATAGTTACCTTTCTATGGTAGAACAAATGTATAATTAAAACGGGTTTCTGAATCCATAGATAGTTCTGAGGAAGGAGAGTTTTCACTTCTCATTTCATTTCATTTTTACAACGATATCACAAATTATAAGTGGCATCATGGTAACGTAAATGAATATTGTTTATACGAATAGTTAGTGGCTTGGGGAGGAGATTATAGGAATGTGACTGGCGCAGTAAGACTTTGCAGAATGCTGACTTCTTGATCAAGTAAAGTGTAAACACATTTTTAAAGCACTTTAACATAAGTTAAAGGGCCCATGTCATGCTTTTCCCCCTTGTGTGTTATGAAGGTTTTTGTGCATGACGGAGCGTTCACACAGCAGCGTGCGTTGACGCTTGGAGGTGGGCGTATCTGAAGCTTGGGGATTTTTTGCGAGCAACGCGACCAACAACCAATCACATGAATCTCCCGCCCCCGACATACAAAGCAATAGCAATGTTAAAACGAAGTAAACTGGATATAAAATGCCCAAACAGGCGAAAACCTACCAGTTTCACCCACTGTCTCTGCCACCTCTCTCCATGCCTCGCTCCTCCGGTTTGTATCCCGGTAGATGAACAGAGACTGATCATACAGCACCGGGTGATTCACTACCGGCATAATGCATTTTCCCTCCATTTTTTGGAATATGAGGAAATGACCTGCGTAGTCTCTCCCAGCATACACGCGGTTTGATTGGCTTGCGCTTGTACTGGCAGATTTGCATAAACGGGATTTCATTGGCTGACGCCTCCGTCGAGGTATCAAAAGTTGAACATTGCTCAACTTTTGAAGCGAGCAACGCCAGCAACGCTCCACGTCGCTTCCCAAAATGCAGTTCGGCTAAAAGTGACGTCACCCCATTCAAAGTGAATGGGCAGAAGCGTTGGAAGCTTCAACGCACGCCGCTGTGTGGACGGGCCGTGAGGGTCTGCAGAGTAAAAAACCCTCAAAGTACTCTTTGGAGATTTCTCATTTTCCATTGTTTACTTCCTGGGTACTGTGATGTGTGAACACCCAGAGGCCACACCCTCTGCCAGCATTTCACGAAACAAAGCTTCCCAAACCTTTCAGCGATTCATGCCGGATATGTACAGCGTAGGGCACTGAAGAACGATGCTACTTTGTTTGGACCAGCGGTAGATTCGGGTACACAACCTGTAAGTAATCATTGTTGTTTGTGTATTTATGATGTTTAAAACAAACAAGGTATCTACCATGACTGTTTAAATGGGTAAACGTTTTTCGGGCTGCTAAGTTGGGATCGCGGAGAAATGCTCTCCGCAGACCCATGCTCACAGCGTTATATAAACCTTTTTCTTACTCAATATCAAGCCACACTTATTGTTTTTACTTCGGCTGTGAGTGTTTGTGTGTGCTCAGGATGAGTTTCGCTGTGTCTCGCTGTATCGCGGACCCGGAAGCCTGTCTGCTCCTCGCAGCAGATTGCAGCAACGAGCCTCGCAACTTCCCGACCAATCAGAGCACACTGGGCTCACAGGGAGGGGGGGGCAGGAGCTCCAACAAGCCGTTTAGGACAGAGAGTGAATACCGGTGAATGAATACACATTCTTTACAGAGATGCTGTATGAGAAAACAATGTGAGTTTGGACAATTGCACAGTATAAATCTATTCTAGTAGACCTCAACAATGGAATTATGATCAGTAGAAATGGCCATGACATGGGCCCTTTAATGTGACTGACAAAAACTTTCAAAAAGAAAGAATTAAATGACAAAATTAAAAGTAGTTTCAAATTAGGGTTAGGCGTTATGCACAGTTTACACAGACTTAGAGCACACATTTATTTAATGCTTAAAGTTGCAAGATATTAAAGATTTCATTAAAATATTATATTGTTAGATGTTTTTTCAAGAAGAATAACATCAACTGTAAACAATTCTTTGTTTTCAAAGAAAAAAACAATATGAACATTATGGGAAAACCTTTTATCAATGGTTATTATTAGCAGTTTGAAAACTAAAGGATCCTATTTCTACAGTACATTTAAATTCTATCCAGTTCCATGTGCAACCTGGTGTATTGTGTGCATGGAAACAAACTGACTCTGATATCTGAAATGACATATGTTGTGGTTTAATTTTTTAAATGTCAGTGTTTAATGATGTGAGTGGCAAAAAACTACATTCATTGCACATTCCTTGTACTGGGGTGTAGGCACATAGATAAATAAATACCACTTGGGGTAAGTGAGCCGATCTTTTTCTGTAATTCATGTCAACTGACCCTTTAATGTCTAAGTAAATATGTGTGACAGCTGGAATGTCCGGGCACCAGTGAGTGAGTGAACTGTACGAGAAGTGGCAGCTAGTGAGTGGGGGCAAGATAAGGCGATGAGTCCCATAGACACAGAGGAAGCCTCCTATCACAGGAAGCTCCTCTTGCAAATGTCAGATCCTCCTAATCGCAGCTCTACTTCCTGTTTAAGTCGCCTGAGCTGGACAACATCACACAAAGATACCCACGACCCAACGGGATTACGCATATATTTACCCATCCAGGCAGGCATCCTACACAAACATCACATCCTGGTGGGGTTTAGGTCCACATCAAAGAGGATTACAGGGTGGATGAAGCCAGCGTACAGTGACCGCTAGCAGACGTAGCACTTATCTTTTCTGACCTTGATATGTTGACGCCACTCATAGGGTTAGGAACAATCTCATAACCATTTTCAGTTTTTCACATAAACAAACCATAATAACTACCAATAACCTCTGCCCAGAGATCCACCGCTTAGAAAAATGGGTTAGCATAACACTAATAACGGCCATGATAACACCGACTCTTCATACACAGCAGCCCTACAGAAACATACAAACTTCATAATCCTGTCACTCAAAATACACAACGGGCTAATCCGCTCCCACACATTGCAACAGAGGGCTGTCACGGATGGGTCAGGGTCTGCTGCACAGTGGTATCACAACTGAAAACATTTGGAATACAAAGCTTGCTGGATTTAGCATTATTCAGATCAAGTTCAAGTGAAAGTGTGAGGCAGCTGACGATGTGTGTGTGTGTGTGTGTGTGTGTGTGTGTGTGTGTGTGTGTGTGTGTGTGTGTGTGTGTGTGTGTGTGCTCAGCCTCTTGACTGGAGCAGTGATGCATGGAGGCCTAGCAGAGGGCGGCTGCCTCCACCTGAGAGACAGATGTTAGCGTTATGTGTGCAGAGGTGCGAGTGCCTGAGTCTACACAGGAAGACAGGAGAGGGCCAGACCTGCCGCAGTAACGCTATAAAAGCCACATTAGTGTGTCTAACAGCACTTCAGGAAGAAATAACACTCCGCGAGCACTTATATATTCTGAATACATGATTATTTAAACTCCATTTGTGATGCAACAGGTTGTGTTGTGTTTCAATCTAATGCTTGACACTCTGAATCATTAAATCCTAGCAGTAATGTCACTTTGTCATCACTGAGATGAATAACTGAGTGTTTCATTAGAGAGAGGCCGTGTACATCTGTGAAACTCTGGAGGGATGTACAGTAACTAAGGAATTGTGAACGCTTCCAGCAGCAATATGGGAGGGAGGGAGGAGGAAAAGGAGAACATTAAAACCATACATCCCATCCTGGAAATAACACATTCTCTACAGTGGATTTTCTTAGGATTTGCTATTGATAGAGGGAAATTAAAGCGAAGCCAAAAATAGTGTGTGTTTTCAAAGTGGAGATTTGTGTGTTCTGTGTCCGATAAGGAAGTTTACAATAAAAGCAGGGGTGCTGTGGCCTTAGGGTAAGGGGCGACAGTTTTCGGGGTCTCTGTGTGCATATGCGTTCTAATGTGTTTATTTTCAGGGGGCTGAGTTTACTCTGGCCCCACTGTAGCAATCCTCTCTGCAGACAGTCATTATCACCATATATACACCCACGTGTGCACGGCGGTGATAACGGCAGCGGACGGCCCTCTGCGCCAAAATGTTTCTCACCATCTGCAAGACTGAAGCGGAAATGTTACAACAGCCAGTTCATTCATCCCTCTATCACTGCCCATCAGAGAGAGCCGTTTACCTGGACGGAGAGCGAGTCGGATGTGATAGTGAGCTCACAGACACGGAGCAGACGGCGAACAGCTGTCAGCATCAAAGAACAGTCCAGTGTGTGTGTGTGTGTGTGTGTGTGTGTGTGTGATTGCATAAGAGAGAGAGAGTGAGAGAGGCAGCCCAAGAGGACCAAGAGGCAGACAGAACTCAGAGAAGATAAGCTGAAATGATGGAGAGGCAGACAGAAAATGTGATGGAGAAATATGTTCCATTGATAGGAGGATTTAAATGATAGCGACTATCTCTCCCGACAGTCTGTGCTTTATCAGACTGAGTCACCCGGCACAGACACGGCTGACATTAAAGGCTGGGTAATAGGACATTTAAACCCACTGATATTAGACTGTAGGAATAATAAGAAGTGTCAAGTAGTAAACGTTTGGGCTGAACGCATGATCGGATGCCTTTACTTTATTCATAGAGGGTTTGCATTTGATTTGCAGCATACCTATAATTTCATTTCATTTCAAACCTTTATTTAACCAGATTGGTCCCATTGAGGTCATAGATCTCTTTTTCAAGGGAGACCTGCAGCATATAGGTTCCACATGAAACATAAAACAATAAAGGACATTATACATTATATTTACAGGATACATAGTTATAGACATTTACAAGTGCCCATTGTATCAGCAAGCATTTCATTTAGCCTAGCTTTAAAAACATGCAGAGGAATGAGATTGCTCAGTACATAAGTAACAATTATATTTGTCTATCAGGAAAAGATGAGAAATACAAAAAACACATCAATTTTGGATCACTTATTTGTGTGTAAATAGAAAGTAGGTTGGCTAATGGCTGAGAGGCGCTTTAGGCGAGCTGACCACACTTTACATACACAATCCTTGGAAAAAGGCAGACTGTAAAACAGGGAAAAAGTGTTTCTGAGCTACTCAAACCCTACAAATTGAATCTTTACTGCCAGTCTGGAAGTCTTAGACGATATTAAGGCTGCTTTGGATAAAAAATATGTTTGTGTAGCATTGTTTATTGACTTAGCCAAAGCATTTGACACTGTAGGTCACCACATTGTGTCTAATGTTATGTTGATGTCTCGTTTAGGTCATAACGCCATTTGCTGGTTTCAAAGTTATCTAACTGACCGTACTCAATGCGTCAAGTTGGGTAGTACTGTCTCTGACCCTGTCACCTTGGAGAAGGGAGTTCCACAGGGCTCTATTTTGGGGCCCTTGCTCTTTTTATTATATTAAAACAATATTTGTAATCAGATGCAATTTTCTACCTATCATATGTATGCTGATGACACTATTGTATACTCATGTGCTCCTTCTATGGATATGGCCATTTCCAATTTAAAAACAGATTTGATCACGCTAGCATGCACTTATTGATTCAAAACTGCTATTGAACAGTAAGAAAACCAAAGCAATACTCTTTCCTCCCAAGTCAGCGCCCTCTTGCCTTTCCATTGACACCCCTGAAGGCGTCTCCGTTGAGTTTGTCGATACATACACATATTTGGGCTTTTGCTTGGACAGAAATCTAAACTTTAAACACCACATTGAAGTTCTAACTAGGGCTGTGCAATTTAATCGATCTTGCGATATATATCGATATTTAATTTTCCGAGAAAGTATCGATATTTCAGCCGCGGGTATCGATACATTAAGTCTGATAACTGTGTTCGTTATCCTCGCGTCCAGGAGAGAAGCTTTAAAAAGGAGACTAATTGAGTCTCTGAGAATGTTCAAATGTATACTTTAATTAATAAAAAGCGCGGTAATGTTACAAGCAGAAGATGGTTCAGTCAGAAAACAGCTGTGTTCTGGCTCTCGTGAGCGAAGGGAAGAGAGCGAGCTCCACCTTTCCAGCTGTTAAATATCCTCTGCTGAATCCTCCCTGTGGGCCGGTTGGCGCTGCTGGGGGCTGGCCCTCCACATCTCCAATGTTCGTTGTTGCGCATTACAGAGGATTCAGACATTGCACATTACATATATAACTAAACACGCCTTTTCTCCTCCTTATCTCTTTCATGACTTTTCATTTAATACATTTTAAACGCTGTAATCAATACTCCAAAAATACCTTACGGCTGGTATCATTTCCGGTAGTTCCGAATGTTGTCTCATGCTACCCACGTCTGTAAACAAACTTATTCAAATAAACTGTACCTTCATTTAATATTCAGCAATAATAATATCTCGACGTCTATACAGTAGTTGTAGTGTTGAAATCAGTAGGTTTCGGTGTGCAACACTCCGTGTCATATCGCTACTAAATTCACCTCTATAGGAAATTGTGTATTAGCCACATGCTAAATGCTAACCGGAGATGAAGGATTTTCAGAATAAAAGCTCAACAACTGGTTGTGCACAACAACTTCTGTTTTTTCAGTATAAAACAGCATTTAAACTGACGGTATGTTTATGGTACTTTATGCCATCAAAACATTGATTTTAATTTCTAACAAGTCCCATTCAAATCCCCCGTGTTCCGCCACCTGCTGCACCTTTTCATTCTCCATTGTGATACTGCACTTTACAGCTAGAGTTTGCACTGTTTCAATAAATGAAACTAATTTTCTCACCACATCTTTTGATTCATTTTGTCCAGCATTTGCAAGCTGGAGACTCTCTGTCAGAGCCATATATTGTATAATGGATGCTTTCAGTTTTCAGTTGAATTAATTCAATCCAAGTCAATGGAACACTCACAAGATGTCACCAAAATCCCACTGTCCCTTTAAAATCTTTCAGAAAATGATATAAGTGTATCGAATTATATCGAATCGTATCGAATCGTATCGTTGGCTGAATATCATGATATATATCGTATCGTTGGCTGAATATCGTGTATCGTATCGTATCGTGAGATTAGTGTATCGCCACAGCCCTAGTTCTAACTAAGAAATAGAAATTCACTCTTGGCTTCCTTTACAGACTTAAATGTTGTTTTTCAACTTCTTCCCGTAAAAGGTTGGTCTCTGGCTTATTCCTGTCCCAGCTTGACTACCGTGATACAATTTATAGTTTTACCTGTCCCACTGTTTTGGCCAAACCAGACACACTGTACCATGCTGCACTGCGATATATATCAAATGCACCCTATAGGACTCATCATTGCAAACTGTATAGCCTAACTGGATGGTCCTCACTTAGGAGGATGCAGCATTGGTTTTTATTATTGTATAAAGCCATTTTAGGTAAGCTTCCACTGTATATATGTGCCAGATTTGCTCCAGTTTGTGACTCTCACAACCTCAGAACCAGTGCCTGGACACGGGTTCAGGTACCTGCGGTGCGGACTGAGGCTGGAAAAAGGAGTCTTTTTCATTATGGTCCTCGGTCTTGGAATGACCTTCAATCAAGCCTAAAACTGATGGCACTTGTCCCTATAGCCTGTTTTAAATTGAAGTTTTCTAAGGTCCTTACCACCAGCTGCTCTTGCAGTAATAAGTAGTACCTTTCTTACTGTCCCAAATGTGCTCAATGTAGTGACTGCTTTGTGTTCTCTGTATTTTATATATCTGTGTTATGTGTAAAAATGTGTAATGTTGCTGCCTTCTTGGCCAGGTCAGCATTGTAAATGAGATTTTATCTCAATGCTTTTTATCTGGTTAAATAACGGTTAAATAATTTAAAAGAAAATGTTGTATTATCACAATTTAACATTTTTGAAAGCAGAGAAAATAAAATAAAGTATTTTTTTCCAATCATGTTAGCAGGTAGATGACAGAAAGTCTGCTCAGCCAGAGGACGTTTTGAAGAAGGACTATAAACACGAAAGTAATAGGGAATCCCACAGATGCTTTCAGGCGAATAAATGGGGCGCAATCTTTGAACGCCGTATCACAATTCATTTTCTTTGGCAAAGGGAAAAGTCTCCAGAGCAGCAGCACACCTGAAACCTGAGATCATGGGTTATGAGAAGATGCTAGCATTTGCTTTCTTAGCTGCTTGCTTGCTCATTGCTTGGTTTTTCCCCCTGCTGTTTCACTAATATAAATTGTCATGAAGATGTATTTGTCTTAACTATTAGTTGTTGAAGGAGAACAAAATTAACACAGCAACATTTTGTTACTGAAACAGCTTGCTGTCATCAAAATAAATCACAAATCTAATAACACAGCATCAAAATCCAAGAAAGGGTCAAACTTTGAGTGTTTTTCATTCAAAGCATATCTGAATGTTCTCTAACTATCTGCATTCAGTCCAGAACCATCCAGCATGTAAATGACCTAACGGAAAAGCCACAATGTTTCACCATTGAACAGGAGAGATGAAGCACGTAGACCATTAAGTGATTAAGAAAGACATAGCAGGAGAAGTCTTGCAAACATTCCCTCTGACAGTTACACACCCCCCCCCCCCCCCGACTGCAGGCCTGCGTCTGGTCAGTCTGGAGGTCAGCTAAGGAGGAGGAGGAGGAGGAGCAAGAAGATAAGCCCATCTCCCACTGAGTCCATCGCACAACAGGAGACAGCAACAGACACAACAGACCAGGCACAGGACTGCAAGTACAGAGAGACTCCTTTCTTCTCATTCCTTACTATCTCCTTCTATCTATTGGCTGTCCTGCAGTCCTCTCTATAGGGTCACTTTGATAGCACAGACCATTACCTCCCAGTGATTTACGACCGCCTAAAGACAGAGGAGTGTATGACATGTACTAAACAAAGCAGGGTATGGTACGAAGGACAAAAGAACAGAAACTAAAAGTAAAGGGGAAAGTGGGGGAAGAGAGACATTTTGTATTTTTTAGCCTTTCTGCGAGATGAGGGGGTGTAAGAGGAGAGGGGTTGTTAAAAAGGAGGTAGGGGAGTAGGGGGGGGGGCGTTCCTGCTGGCTCAGGCCTTGATTAACACCAGGCCTCCTGACAGGAAATGACCCGGCCAGCTCATTGCGCCAGGAGAGCTTCCATCTGGTGTCGAGGCCACAGAGGAATTCTCCACCCAGGAGAACCGAGCAGAAGAACATCGAATCGAATGTTTACTTCCACGAGAGCTAGATTATTCCCAATGCTTTTACAGAACGCTAACACAGGAAGTATCATTCTGTTCTTGTTTGAGGGCGTAGTCCCCGAAAGCAGGGCTGAGATTTTTAGTCTCAAGGCCTTAAACTATGAATATTTTTATTGACAGCCGATAATGCCAAGTTTACAGATGGACGTCCATTGAGGAGTATGAGGTGAAAGAAGGGTAGGGTGTTCCTCTGAATAACACATTTTAGGAAGTTGCACTGGTTGAAGAGAAGAGTGGAAGGAGGGGTTGGAGAAAGAGCGAGGGGACAGTTTGGGGAGGAAAGCGGGTACATTAGGGCAGGTCATCTTTCACTGCTGACTGGAATCCTAAACAACTTCTTCCGCACAAACAGATAAGAAGCAGATACTCTGTAAAACCAAGTGGCTCTGGCAAAAAGCAGACTCACACGCACAAACAGTCCACCAAACTCATACACTTATTTATGAATGGTGTTTGAGCCAAGACATTTGTTTCTAGGGCCTTCCGATTATTGAGAACATTCTTTGTCGGTGAGTGTAAGTGTGTACAGACTGCAAAGCAGAAACTTGTGTATGCAGATGGAGAGGGATGTTTTCCAAGAGGAGCCAAGAGAGTCCCTGCAGAAGAGGAGAGGCAGCGGGTAGAGCGTGCTGACCCTCCCTCAAAGGGGCAGAGGCTGACCCCCGCCTGCACTGGAGCGCGTGCAGGGGCCAGGGGCCGCTGTCTCGGTTAGAGTCCCTCTGGAACCGGCCTGTATGCACAACTGGTGTGTATTCCTGCCTTTGCTTTGTGGAGTGAGTGTGTGTGTGCGTCTATTTGCAAGTCTGTGTGGGATCGCGATAGTGTCCTTTTTCATTCTACTAGGCCGATTCCCAGCGGAGATATAAGTGCTTACGAGCCTTTTATGATGTGCATTTCCTGTCATAAATAAGAAGCAGAGGAATTCTCTGCTGAGCGCTAACACACTCCATAAAACAAACAGAGGTGTAAACCACACTCGGGGCTAGCTCTGTGAAATCGAACCGACCAATTGTGGCGACTACTAACTTCAATTATTTGAAAGATGATGATGGTTTGCTTATGAGTGATAATACGACACATGCATTTGTTTGTTACTATTGAGGAAAGGGATATCATTTCCCAAGCTTTCCTTGAGTTCTATGTAAAGTTTTTACCAGTATCACCCATCAGAAAAACAACATTCCACAGAAAATGACCACGGTGCCTACAACTTAAAATAATATTTGCTAAGGGGATATTAATGGCAGTGCGATTGCATACAAAGTCAGTGGAAAGACGCAATTAATTAGACCTAGCTAGGGGCTAGGAAATTGATGTAAAATAACATGTTTGTGAAGGTTAGAAATGTTTCTAATTAAAGCAACAAAAAAAAGTGCTTTTGTCAGGGCTTTATGAATCTGCCTCCAACATACAGATACACAATGAACAAGGAGAGACTGGAGGAAAGCTATGAGAGAACCAGACTTGCTCTGTGCAGACACAAGGTTGAAGGTTTAACACTAAAATATTGAATAACAAGAATAATTAATTGGACACATTTGTCCAAAGTCAGTGCCGCACAGTCACAATCTGTCAGGGGACGGTTTTCCTACTGTGTTCATGTTGCTATGCTGCCTTTAGAGTTGTAGTCATTTGTTAGCTTGCCTAAAAGTCACACTGTGCTTTTGGGTCCTGTTCAGCAGAAAGTAGTCAGTGGGATGAATACAAGAGTACAGTATGGAGACCTAACCACCGTGTGAGCAGACTTGGTGGGGTGCGAGTCTGGGGGTCTGCTCCCAGTCTCTGTGTGTGGCCCTGCCTGCTCACTAGGGCTGTCTGCCCAGCAGGGAGGAGCTGATGAGCCTTTGTTAATTAAAGCCTGAGCTCCATGTCATCAGCTTATCTGATGAAGTGAACGAGAGAGAACACCGCCACTGGCTGCTTTGTTCACCCCGGGCTCTACTGTTCACCTCGTACATGTATGTGTGTTTGTGTAACAGTGGAGGAAGTAAAGAAAGACCACCAATTAAAAATAATTGGTACTAATTTCATAAACACAGTGCAACAGGGGAAATATATTTAATCAGGCGCGATCATTAGACGAGCGTATGCTTCACTTCCTCCTGCGACCAGCCCGGTGCTTTAGGACCGCAGAGGGAGAGGAAAGGGAGAAACCGCTCAGTGGTTAAAGGAGAGAAAGAGGGAGAAAGAGAAAGAAATGGAAACAGAAATGGAAAAAAAAACAAAGAAAAGTTTGAGATGTCGGAGAGTTAGTGGCCAGAGTTATGTATCCCTTTCATGTCCCTTGACTGGCCCGTGTTGCCTTGCCAACCCAAACAGCGCATTGGGGAGGTCCGACTCTCCTCCTGCGCCCCTCCTTGCCCCGTGCACACCCCAGCGACAGGATGAATAACAAACCCAATGTGTGTCTGAGGCAGGGAGAGAGGGGATCAAGACATGAAACCATTTCCAGTTCAAATCTTGCACTAATGAAGCTGTTTGTGACCTCTTTTATTTTGTGACCTTCCCTTCTGCTGTCACTAAATCACCATGTTGGGACTGGGAGTTCACATTCTAACTACTAGTAGACATAGCTGCACACCCACACACTGACACACTCCATCATCCGGAGCTTGTCACGGGGTGAAGCATGAGCAACATTTGGGTTGGATTGCCCTCCTTCTCAGCCCAACGTACCTCAATGTTGAGATGAAGAGAACAATAAATTAGAAGGAGAGAAAGGAGGTTAGATTCGGCACAAAATCTGACGGGAGACAAATCCAGAAAGAAGTCTTTATATCAGTGCCATTTCTACCACAACTGAACGAGGGATTAACAGTAACAGCCTGGTGCTGTTTACAACCTGAACACATCACAAACCACCAGTGCACGCCATTGACTGTCTGGCAGCAACCAATCGGAGTCCAGGATATAAAGAAGCAGAGGGTTCCTTACGCCACTGTTACTAATGTTCTCATTTTGCATCTTTGCCCAATACTTTGTCCACATGTGGTGACTGCTGTGGAGGATTTGGTTAAAGACCTAATTTCCCAGGCTGCAATAAGCGGAAACATTTTCTTGAATAAATGCTTTTCAACCCTTTTATCAAAGACATACCCTAAGACAATAATGCAGACCGCACGGTCCTGTAGAATATGCATTTCACATGCAGGGACACAGTGAGACTGTAAGATAGAGGTATTGTGCTCCAAAACATAGAGACACACAACTCTTGTTAACATTTGAGGTGACTATTAACGCTGATCTTTACTTCTTATCCAAGATAACAAATAAGAAAAAACATAAGACCATTCCTTATGGCTCAATGTTTGTTAAAAAACGACACACTAACCACTTGTTTGAGCCACAGTGTTGCGCTGACTGAAAAGTACACGTCCCACCGTCCGGGACGTGTTATTTACAATATCGGACAAGTAGATCTTTCAATTGACTTGTCCGGCGGACAAGTGATGTTTTTCCTGATTTATTGACAAATTATTGATACATTCAGTTTACAAAAGGCAGAACTCATTCGCAAATTGTACGTGTCCGCCATTGTTCATTTAGAAGTGTTAGTTTTGGTTTTGCTTCCCAGTTTGTCATGGGACTTATTTTTACCCTCTCAAAGAACCGGAATCGAGAACCGAAAATAACCGGAATCGAAAAGCAGAACCGGAATCGTTAAAATCCAAACGATACCCAACCCTATGTGTGATGCAGTCAAATCTGACCACTCACTTACGTTAGTGGTGTCGTAAAAACCGTGGGAAAATGTCAAATACGATGGCGAAGAAGAAGATTCCAGTGGCCCCAATTTTTGTCCATTCTGGACAAGTGAAAAATGTATTCGGACAAGTAAATTGCCAAACTCACTTGTCCATGGACAAGTACTCTCTAAAAACTTTTTCTCACACTGGATATGTTCCTTTATATCCACGAACATGGGCACTGTAGGTTATTTTGAGTAAACCCATATATACTTTTTCTGCTGCAGTAAATACTCACTAGCGCACCAAATCTGCTCCTGAAAATAGACCCCATAATAAACTCTATTCTCGGGTGATTATAAATGTATGCTAAAGAACTAGTGCCCCACAGTTTCAGGAAAACTGCCAACATAGTGGCTGGAGTTTCACTTTTTACCGACTGCTGGTATGAACGTTTCTTTACTTTTCAAAAGTCTCCATAAACAAAGGAGCAGATCCACCTCAGTGATTATGTAACAGACAAACTGTTGCTTTCTGCTCACAATTGCAGTTTGACTGTCAATGTGTTGATGTTTGATCACCACAGAGAACTCGCTCCACCGGGCTTCACAGGAAACGTGCACAGCAAAACAAACTACCGAGTAAAGTAGTCTGAGGATCACCATTTCCTGAAGACGCTCTTTAATTAAGTTCTCAGAAGGAGGTAGTTAGCGGGGTCGGGCTGTGTTGCATTAGCATGTCCTGCACACTTTCCTAAACCTCCTTTTTGTGATTTCTTCTCTTTGTTTTTGCAACTCTTGTGTGTTTACTGTTCTTGTGTTTCTGCATGTGATGTCGCCAAGGGGAATAGAATACAAGGATTTGTAAAAACATTGTTCTCATGGCGACCAGGTTTCATTCAACGTCTGGTTTCCATTTGAGTCTTTAATTGGGTAGAATGTCACAATCAGTGTTTTGCTCTGGATGCAGAGAGACAACCCCCCGCCTCATGTTACCCCGGCCAAGAACTACATCGCCTGCCATAAAAACTCTCACAGACATTTGTGCGTGCGCATACACACGTTCACGTTTAACAGCAGGGTGCACACACAGCCAAATTCCTCTGAATGGGCGAGATATGCGCACACATATCGTTTCTTCCGTCTAAAACACACCTGGCACACTATGACAGGGTAATTTCCAATGAAGTGTTTAAGAGTCAGGTTTTTAACATCAGCCACATCTCTCGGCCGGAGCCTGCCAAGGGGCCCCTCAACTCCAAGCTGCACTTAGCCAAGTAGAACAGGAAGAGGGAGAGAAAGAGTATAAGAAGGAAAATAGTAAAACAGAGCAAGAATATCTACACACTTTATTAGTGCTTTACATACATTTACCACCTCTATATATTCTATATGCCTATGTGCGATATGAGCTAAAACCACAAACAGCAGTGTATTATTTCAGGGTGTGTGCTAAGGTGCGGAGTGGGCCAACACTAAAAGTAGCTCTAATTATGAACTATGTGGCAGGGGAGGAGGCCGTGTGTGTACCGGCTCAAGGTTAAAGACGCTATTACTCTGGGAGGTGCAGCTGGCTGTGGTGTGGAGGTGGACGGATAATTCATCTTAAGGCCTTGATCTGCTCTACCACACGTCCACCAGCTCAGCTAAACCCGCAATGACTAGTGGTGAACAGAGGGAACTGAAGAAACCAGTAAAAACACACACACTGGAAGCTACAAAGTGCTCCTATATCTATGTGGCGTGCAAGTAAAGCTCATTGTCGTGGCAGAGGAGCCGTAGATGTGAAAGCGAAGGGTCATTTCTCTCTCACACATGCAAGTTCAGACTTTCCCACACTCGACTGTTTTTGTAGTCGCTTGCCAAACTGACCAGAAAGTGTGTGTGTGCTTGGAAGAGTGTGATGCAATGGTATAAGGAGAGAGATGGGGTGTGAAGACTTTGATACAAATCCTCCCATTAACAGCACTGGAGGCCGACAGAGGAAATAAACAATCAGCTTTTCCCACTCTCCTACTCTATTCTCTCTCGTTTTCCACCATCAACACATTTGGCAAACCAAGCTTAGCTCCTGGAAGCAATTAGGAAAATTGTGATCACATTTCTCACCGGTGAGTTTCTGGACCAAGGGGCTGAGCTCGATCTCTCGGGTGAGGACCAGGGTGAGCACTCCTATCAGCTCCCTCTCCAGCTTTTCCACTTCCTCCTCCTCCTCTGTGTCCTGGTCTGCAGGCTGCGCCTCGTCAGCCAGGGAGTACAGGTAGACCAGCAGCAGGATCATCTCATCGGGCCCACTTTCATCCTCCCCGGACCTCGAACCGGAGGTCGTGCTGTCCTCGCCTCCACGGGGCTTCATCAAGGGCAGCAGCTGCCTCAGCACAGCAGGGAAGTCAGAGTCTCCAAGAGCCTGTGACACACACACAAACACAGAAAACAGGTGGTCAGTCTAAAGAGAGCATCTTTTGTATCTTATAGGACCGATAAAGATTTTTACTGCCTGTAGTGCAAAGGGTCATGATAACAATGTTGATTAAAGGGGAACTCCACTGGCAGGATAACAATCTGTTTACAGGTGTAAGGGAGTACAGCTGCATATGTAAACACATCCTGTATAAAGCCTTTTTTTTACTCTAGAGCCGGGTTGTCCAAACTACGGCCCGGGGGCCAAATGCGGCCCGTGGACCATTTTGAATCGGCCCTCAGTAAATAAAAAAAAATATAATGCAGTATTGCCCTCAGATGAAACTTTTGCTTGTCTTTTACTTCTTAAATATAATAATAATAATTTTAATTTATAAAGCGCCTTTCATCAACCCAAGGTCGCTTAACAAAGAAAGATATAAGGATAAGACATAAAACAGGGGGCAGAAATGGAAGTGTTACATTTAGAGATGTCCCGATCCGATCACGTGATCGGAGATCGGAGCCGATCACGTGATTTTCAAAAGATCGGAATCGGGAGAAAAAAATCGGGGATCGATTTTTTTTTTTTAATAAAATATTTTTATTATTTTATTTCATGTTACAAAACAAAAATGACCATGTTGACGTCTTAGTCATCCTGAGGCCTTAGTTTTGGTTAAAAATTACACAACATCATGTATGTGTTGCTTTCTTTTGGGCTTGTTTTCATAGACCTGGTTGCTTATTTCTCTCAAATCTGGCAACAGAGTGGGCGCAGTGTCTAATAGTAGCAGTAAGCTAACGAGAGGCTACGTTCAGCTGGTGACTCGGGAGTCGGGACAGAGAACATGTCAGCAGTTTGGAAGTATTATAACATTGAAAGCGAAGGCAGTGTAACAGCCAGATGCAATGTTTGCAAGGCGGAGGTTCCGCGTGGTGGAAAGAACAGAGCTACGTTCAACACGACCAATCTAACACGCCACCTGAGAAACAAACACCAACAACAACACGACGAGTACACAGCGGCCACTCAGGTAATGGCACTGAAACAACCAACACTTTCAGAGACTTTCAAAAGGAAAGAGAAACTGCCCCAGAACAGTGAAAAGGCCAAAAAAAATAACAGCCAAGGTAGCTGAATTCATCGCGTTGGATGACCAGCCGTTATCGGTTACCTTTTTCTCTCTTAATGCATTGCATAAAGATCGGATCGGGAAAAATCGGTATCGGCAGATTGTCAAAATCAAATGATCGGAATCGGATGTGGAGCAAAAAAAGGTGATCGGGACATCCCTAGTTACATTGTAGGGGGGGGAAGAGTGAGTTAATGTTGGAAGGCTTGTAAACAGATATTTTACCGTAGTATTCATGTGTTAATAAGCCCACTTTTCAAATAAATGCAGTCAATTAAAGCTGAAAACATTTTCTAACAAATCTAAGTTGATAAGAAAAAAGCTCAATAACTTATTTTCACAACAAGCTTGAAATAGACCCTTCCTATTCCGTCTTATTATAAGCAATCTGAGGCTTCTATTGTAAGGAATGAGCTACCAACAAAATAATTGAAACCCTATGTAGAGCTGTGATGTACGCTGATTAAGCATAATTGACTTACATTTGATTGATTTTGCCGACTTATAACTTCACTTATGAGGCAATACATCACCTCTAGTGAGGGGCCCAGCCCTTCGTACATTTGTCTGTATGTGGCCCTCTGTGAAAAAGGTTTGGACACCCCTGCTCTAGAGTGATAAGCTCAAATCTTGATAAATTGGCAAATGCCTCGCTCCTCATCTCTGCTTGAGGATAGCAGTTAGAGGCTACATTAGCCTCTACATAGCAACCAGGAATCTCTGAGCAAACTGTCAGCTGTCGAGTTGCATTGTGGGTTATGTAGGTGTATGGTTTTGACAAAGAAGAAGAACGTGTGGAACAGCAGCAGAAAAATATTTTAAATGAGCGTTGTTGGGTCCGTGGAGAAGAAGATACCACTCTCAGAGTAAATATGAATGTTCAACCAGCAGCTGCTTAACGTAGCATAGCCTAAAGACGGGAAGTAGCGAAAACTGCACTGTAAAAAACGACATGTTGATTAACTGATTCATTAGCTGTTGAGTAGGGCCTTGGCCTATGATTGAGAGAGTATAAACTTATGATATTACCTATACATAACACTATATTATTATAAGTTGGTGTCCTTGTGTGAGTTACTGTGAGTTTAACTGTTTAAATTAAACACTCGCAGTGCAGTGTGAGTGAGCTCATCGTTCCATTTGCTAATTTCACAGCTTTGTGAGTGGCTGAGGTAACCCTTAATGTTGTTTCATTCTTTTGTCACACACACACACACACACACACACACACACACACACACACACACACACACACACACACACACACACACACACACACACACACACACACACACACACACACACACACACACACACACACACACACACACACACACACACACACACACACACACACACACACACACACACACACACACACACACACACACACACACACACACACACACACACACACACACACACACACACACACACACACACACACACACACACACACACACACACACACACACAATGTTTAGGTGCAGTGACCTGTTTCTGTGAGCCTGTCTCAGCGCGTCTGAATGGTCCTTCACGATGGCTGCACTCCAGTCCAACTTCAGCGGACCATTTTCAGAACACTGGCCACTCTCACAACAAGAGTGAGCTCATGGACCCATAAAACAAGGGTGTGGAGCTAATCTGTCCAAACATTTAAAAAAAATTATATTTCTGAAAAGTGGAATCAGTGGTGGAGGTTGACAGTGAAAAACAGTTGAGAAAGTTACTGAGAGATGGCAAGAGGAAGTATGCTTTAAATGATAGTGCAAATGAAAGTATTGTTGACAGAGGACTATTTGTGTCCCATAAAGCTACAAATGCCCCTGTGGATATATTTCATTTTAACGAGGTATTCCGCTGTGAGGAGCTTTGTGTTTCCCTCACCAAGACAAACAGGCTCTCAGAATGAGGGTCTTTGGACCTTGTGGTGGGCCCACTGGGGGGATCCTGTGTCTGACCCAGAAGAACTCTTCACTGAGCCAAAGACGCAACACAATAAGACCCCGAGACGGTGAGCCAAAGCCACAGAACTGACTGACTGTCCCTGAAGTATTAGCTGAGGAGGAGACTTTTTGGAAAGTTATTTCCCGATTTGAGTGTTCACAATGCAACTTCCATCAGTGACTCAGCTGGGTTCCATAATCCTACATATAAAGTTCAACTTAAGATAAGAGTTACAGTCACTGCTGAGTAAACAGCAACTCCAAAGAGGTGACATCTGCATCAGTCACATCCTCTCATCATCATCATCGTACGTATCAGGAGAACACTCTCCTGTGTGTCTGTTCACTCCAACAAGGCCTCCCTCCCTCCCTGCCTCAGACCCCAGCCAACAACTCGCCCTTCGGGACCGTTCAAACACATCAAGCCACACATTTTTCTTCTTAAACGTTGTGAAATCAAATACCTCTCCAAGTTACACTCATTGTAACTGCCAAACAATTGGGATCTTTCCCTTGCTAATTTTCTGCCGCGAGGAGAGACAGAGGACATGAAGGGTTGTTTTTGAAATGCTACCAGCCAGGCACTTTCTATTTAATCTCTCACTTTAGAACTATTGATTGTCTACACCTCTGTCTGTCCAGGATGACATTCATACAATTCACAGTGTTTTTAAAGAGGCATGCTCACCGTCCGCAAATTACACTTCCATTTTGACCAAAGCTGGCCTGAGAAGTGCCTGCTGCCAACTTACTTTGGCATCAAACGCTCCCAGAATGGGAGAGTGGAGAGAGGAGGAGCTGAAAGACAGGCTCTGGAAGGACTCTGGGCCCCCATATCATTTGTCAAGAAGTAATTCCATCACACCTGAACTAGTATTACCTTCTGGGCCTCTGAGTTTTTTGCATATTGCTCTTTAACATTTCTCTTTTCCTCTGATTGACAGGTTGTTTTTCAGGTTGCAAATTGGTCATAGCTGCCAGAGTGTTGTACAAGGTTGTTGGTTTGATCAAAGGGACATTTTGTAATTGCACATTCAAGGTTCAAGGTTCAAGGCTTTTATTGGCCATACGAACGTAGCTACAGTGTACGATGAAAATCTTAGGTCATTGCTGCTACCTTGCATTTTAGTATTGATTAAAAGCAGAAAGATGAAGAGGGAATAAAGTAATTGGGTATTAATTAAAAAATGTCAACTTTCATTTGCCTGTAACAGCGGATCCCAGTTTGTTTGCCTTGTGTAACTGTGCACTGTGAAGAATGTGTATGTTATCACGTGTGAGAGGAAGCATGTACTGTAACTGTGTCCCTTCAGGAGATCTATAAAAGCTGCTGTCAGCTGCATGCCATGGCGCCACAGCAGGAAATGGAGGTCTTTGGTAAATAACTGAGACTGAACTGAGTGAATTTGAGTGGGAAGACTGACTAAAGCTCTTTCCAGCACTGAAGCTCAACTCAACAATGCCCGACTCACAGCGCTGGCACACACGCTAACTGGAAAGGTAGTGTACTGTACACCTCTGAGAACAGAACGCACGCTTTCCAAGCACTTAGGAATAGCACAATCACAGTATTGCATTCACTCTATATGTGTTTTGTTTAATAAGGTTTACTTAACGAACTGAATTTGAAACTTCAGAATGAGGATTTAAAACATTGGGCGAAAAGTGTTGAATGGTTAGATGTTCTGCCATCTGGACCACCTACATTTAATTACTTTCTACAGTTTTCCAGATGAACGCATTAATAATTCAAAACAATCCAAATGTACTACATTGTATCTGTTCGTAACAGTTTTATCTAAGTACATATTTTAAGGATATTGTTCCACTGAAGCATTAATCTAACGTTCAGAAACCTATGTAACAAATTCCCCAGGAAACGCTATAAAAACACTCTCAATGCCAGACTCTGAATCCAGCCTAATTCATGTGGCGTTTAAGGTCCACGGTGCAGCTTTAGGGGCAGTGCTTACAGTATGGCCTCAACTACAGAAGTACTGCAGTAATAACAGGAAGCTAACATTATTATTACACACCATTACTGAATGCAGCAGTCCTTCTGCCATATTCTAATTGTGTGTATTACACACAATTATAGAATGACTATGGCATCGCTCTGTCAAACAATGCTATTTTGGGGGTTTGCAATTACTCAAAAAAGACATTAGTTTAAAATTACTTGAGAAGTTTCTTATGATAAAACATCCCCCCCCCCAAAAAAAGACTGGATGAAAATGTAGAACATAGGACTTCTTTGTTCTCTGAACGGGCTCAGCAGATTGGCTGATGCTAAATTTGCGGCTGGATTCTTCGTATCTGACTGCAAAATCACTGGCTCCAAGCTTGCGCCTTTGCACCAATCACAAGCTTTCCCTTGCATTAACCTCTGGTTTGAATCGCTTTTTCAGTGATTGACAGATTACATTTTTGGCAAATCTAACTATCCTGGGGTCCATAAAGTATAAATCTCGCCCAATCACAGAGTCGGGCCAAACTCCGCCCATGCCCAGCACAGCCTGAACAGGAAACCAGCTCCAGATGCAACCCCTGGAGGAAGGTGAGTGTTTCAGATGCAGCACAACGCGCTAACCAGAACCAGGCCTCACTTGCCTCGCTCACTGCCTGCACAAAGAACCTTTTTCTGGGCCCGCAGGCGGGGGGAGGGGAAAGTTCTGGAGGTGGGGGTCCTTAAGGGACCATGAACAAAGTTGGCTATAGGTCAGTTGCTCTAGTCAACCTGGACAGGAGTAACCTTACATTAATGTCAGACAGTTCATCATTACCAAAGCATAGGAAAAACTATTTTGCATTCCTTTGGAGACGCACACATGTGGTTCATTTAAAAATATGTAATCACATCCAATTTGCATTCACGAATAACAACACGCAAAGCTGGAAGGGAAACAGGCAAACTTCTCAAAACAAAATACATACATCTAGAAGTTAGAAGACAGCAACTAAACTCTTCCTCTAAATGATTTTCAGCTAGTTTACTATTTGTAGTACAACAGCTGGAAGACAAACAAGTGTGTCTTCATCCTAAGGAGGCTGGCAGGATTTTGTACTTGTACATGTAAACAACACAAAAACTCAGCGGTTTTGACAGATATTTTGCAAATGAGTGCGCATTACCTGAGCCTGGCAGCGCACTCGCACACAGAGCATCTCACCAAGGACATATGCTCATTGTAACCCGCGGTGATGACAATGATGAAGCGGAGAACGGGTTCACCGGAAAATGTCTGTTTATGAAAAGACGGAAATCCGCCTTAAGTTGAGCGGGAATGGAAAATAAAGTTTATATCTGGATCTCTTTTACAACCAATTATTCTGTCTTGTGTGAAAGGTGCGGACAACAGATCAGGTCTTTAGGAAGGAGAGCGGAAATGTGACTCTAAACAAAAAGACAGAGAAAGTCTGCGGATCATACTGAACAGTGTAAGATCACGTAATGCCTCATCACTTTTAATACGATTGTGACAGTTCCTACTTGTGTAGGCTCAAAAGATAGAGATTTAAATTGAACAAACATCTGCTAAATGTCAGATGTTATCTGGCCATTTTTATATTATCTATTATCTATTATCAATGTCATTTTCTGTAACCTAGTAACTAGTAAGTGGCAGAATTCTTCATTCCTGTGATGTGATGTGAAGCAATCACAGAAAGCACACATCATCCATCAATGTGGTTAACACTGACTGAGGTTGTTCATCAAAACAAGAAAAGAGAATAGTTAGTTTGTGACGGTGGATCAGGGAGGTGAGATGAAAAGCTGTTGTATTTGTGTGGTGTGCAACAGGAAGTAGGAAATGATGTGTTTGACTGAAGGTAGCTACACCAGGAATGATTGTGTGCTATTAAACTGCACTGTGTGATATACACTGAAATGTAATGTCTGACCCAGTGCAACACTCTGTTCCCCAGATTGATCATCACCCTGATGTTTTGATGACTAAGCAAAACACTGTTTGTTTGCAAAAGGAAAACAGACCAAGATTCTCTTTACAACAAATCTATTAATACTACTGTAACAAATGTACTCTACAGACTGACCGCTACTCTGTGGCGTGTCCATCAGTTGGTTAAATCGTGCATGTCTCAGCTTGAAAATAATGAAACGCTCACATACATATAGCCGAGAATCCAAGTTGAACTCTTAGGGAAGCAAATAAATTGCCAAAGCTAAGACCATTTGATCTATGGATTAATTGTCCTGACAGATAGTTGTAAAGTGAGAGATGGAATGATAGACAGCGCAATGGATGGAAAAGCTCTTAAAAAGGTAAGGTGCCCCCTGGTCTGCCTCCATCAGCCTGATTCCTGTTATGTTTGTGGGAACACCGAGACATAAATCTTTCCTTTTAAATGAAGCCTGAATTACCACACAGAGTGTGAGGCGGGTCTGTTTTGTTTCTGCCCGGCTGAGTGACCTGGTCGCGGCTCTGCACAATGGACACTTGGGGGGGGAAATCAATGGACTCCTGCACACGGAGACACACAGCTGAAGGTCAGCCTGCTGGAGAGGGATGGGCAGGCAACAGCCCTCAATAGCTTTGAAAGGTTTTTCCCTCTGAAAGCCACAGACTCCATGTATCTCAGTGTTCCATCTGCGTCTCTTCTGCTCTGTGTGTCAAAGGTTGGCTTTGCTGAGAGCATAAAGGCTATCATTTAGAAGAGACGTGCGACCCAATCACAGACACACGGTCCCTGTGCCGCCCTGTCACCGCCAGGCAGCCGCATTCTGGTCACTGCGGCTGGACTGCCCGGCACACGACACCCTGCCTGCTTATCACACTCAGGCTAGGAGCTGTGGCTTGTTATTTGCCAGCAGCAAAGCGAGTGAGACAGAAATCGTACTGAACTTTTAATGTGCAACAGTGTATCAAGGCAGTGTACGGCAAGTACTTAGAAACATAGGGGAATTAATGGGGCTTTATTTGTGCCACATAGGCTGCAACAGATTATGGCATCATTTACCAGACGAGAGTTGCTCTGTAGCCACAAACCCCACGGCCATGTTGAACCTCCGCACTTTTTCTCACACTGCGAGAAACTGAATCATCCGCATTCATGAGAAGACACACGCACACATATAAACATCCCTCTAATACTGCCAAGGACAGTACATTACATCCACTACTAATGTAGGCAGGAGGCTCCAGCAGGGAGAAACATCCTGAGGTAAACAGACGGTTTCTAGACAAAGCAGAATGGAACAATAACAACAGAAGTATCTGATGGGATTCAAAGCAACTGGATTCAACATTTTGCAGATGCTCAGTTTCATTGTTCGCTACAGCTGAACAAGATAGAAGCGCGATACAGACATAAGACGGTTCCCTTTTCTTCTCTTGCGTCTTTTTTTGGCTTTGTTTTTTAATGAAGAAACATGTAGTGTGAAAGATTAAAGCAGCACATCTGATTCCAGTTTCAGTCTCACACATGGAGGGGAGGGGGAAGATGTGGGGAGGGGAGGTGAATAAGTTTAACCAGCACCAAGGAGGCTATTTCAAAATAAGAGTTTGTCATGACTGACTGGGAACAGGCCGACTGCTGATGTGTAAATGCTTTGTGGCAACTCAGATCTTTCTCTGTTTTTGTTTCTGCCTGATTTATGTAAAAGAAAACACATTTTTGAGTTTTTATGATCATGTTTGCATAAGAAGGAAAAAGATTCTGCATGTGAAAGATGCTGAGGTCCAGATCTTGAAGAGATTTCCAAACCTTAGGGGGCACTGTTGCACCACGTCGAGATTTTTCTTTCCCTCCAAAACTCCATCTTCCGGAGAAGTCTTCAATAGACAGCAAATGGACTGGAGATGATATGTTGGATATTTTTAAACTATTACCTGTATGCTAAGTGGAGCGCAGCTGTGCAAGTGTGATTTTCGCATTGTTGACCTCAGCTCTTCTGATGTCATGTCTAACCTGGCAGGGTGTCATCGCAGGCTGCTGTCGACGCAGAGCTCGATCATGGGTAGGTTTTCTGAATAAAACATGGAATTCATCATGAATATCACATAAGATGTGTCCCTGCACTGAGATGTGAGTCACTGCTCAGAGACAGATGTTGTCATGTATGTCATGTATGTGCAGTCGATGAGTGTGCCACATATGGGGAGAGGCAGGGCTTCTTTTATAAACCCCACATTAACACAGAGTTCACAGAGGTAGCTGCATTGGTGGCTAAATGGATAAGAGGCAATGTGCACATCTGTTTCAAAGGAAGGGGGGGCTTACCTTGAGCAACGGAGGACTGCGTATTTAGATGAGTGTTTGTGTATGTGCTTTTCATGTAAATATGTTCTGCATCATAATCTAGACTGTCCCGCCAACCTGTGCGTATCTCTATCGTAGAGTCTGACAAACACGCCCACACACGGCTGCTCTTCCATAAACAGTTAAAAAAACACTCATTACAGACACGGGAAATGGAACACAACTAATCTCCGTCCATTTCCCTGCAAACACTCATTTGTACACACACCTGGTTAGATGTCTTGATGAAAATAAATTATGCTCAAAGATAAAAGAAAGTACCAGAATATTCTAACCAGCATTTCTTAAAGTGAAATGAAAAAGATAACAGAAAAAAGGGAGGGAGGAGAGACGGGAGTTACGTTTGTGATGATTGGAATTAATTGTAGTACAACATCTGCTGAGAGATGTTATCGCTGCAGTGACGTTGGTGTGAGTGTGCTCCTGTACACATGATGCTCCCCCAGGAACACACTTATGTGACTCTCTATTTCCAGTCAATTATGATCATCTAGATTATGTACCATTCTGAGCTGGCTAACTTGAGGAATAACAGTGTCAATAGACATACATAAGGGATTACATGTGGACCTGTGGTGCAAACACAGACATAAATACAAATAAAGGCATTATTGGGTAAAGACCACATCATAAACAGTAACAGGCATATTCACCAAATCGGCTTCTTTATGGGAAACCACTTTTCACACAAAAAAGGGACCGAAAATAGGGTTGGGAAATAAAAAAGCCACAGTAAGGGATAGTGGAGGCAGGGGCAGGAAACGTTAAAAAGATTAGAGGAGTTAAAAAATGTTTTGTCTTCCGTAGTTTCGAAAGTATTATCATCCCAGACGAGACCTACGTTTAAAAAAAAAAAAAAGGTCTCCTCACAAATGCTACAAGATGAAATATATTATTCCAACACAGTGAGTTGTCACTGTGTATATCAGAGCAGCAGAGCGTGAAGAGCTGGTTCTGTGAGTAATCTAAGACCCGGGACAGGGCGGCGTTCTGCTCACACAGCAGTCCTCTGTCACATATACTAACGTGAGAGCGCTAAGACAGGTTGTATGGGAGCTTGCTGATCCCCACCAAAACACTGGGAACTCAGTTTGGCTGGAGCACAAAGACAAACACACACACACACACACACACACACACACACACACACACACACATGCAGACAAACTGGCAACAGAAGGTATATGTGTTGTGCTTGTGTTTACTGAAGTATCATAGGGTGGGCTGGACACAACACGGAGGCTAGAATGAAGGAGAGCACAGTCATACAGTGATCCTTCTGCAGACTGCATGTCTGCACACTAACGCCCATCGCCCTGCACAAAGTCCATCTGATATATCACTTTGAATATCAGCAGTGTTCCCTGTGGCAACATATTTCATCATTAAATCACATTTCATAAAAGGGGCAAAAAGAAAGAGACGGAAACAAGGACGGGGCAGACGAAGAGTTAAAGAGCAATGAGTGGAGGGCTGAGTGAGAGTGTGTGTGTGTGTGTGTGTGTGTGTGTGTGTGTGTGTGTGTGTGTGTGTGTGTGTGTGTGTGTGTGTGTGTGTGTGTGTGTGTGTGTGTGTGTGTGTGTGTGTGTGTGTGTGTGTGTGTGTGTGTGTGTGTGTGTGTGTGTGTGTGTGTGTGTGTGTGTGTGTGTGTGTGTGTGTGTGAACAAAACACAGTAGTGATTTGCTGACAATGGTTCGAAACACAGGCGGACATGGAACAATACAGACAACATCACCCAGGGTTTCTACTGCACAAACATTCCCAGAGCCTTAAGCCCAGAGCTCAGTTAAAAACACGACTAGGGGGCGCAACAAAACAAATTCATAACATGAATTCAGCCTCTCTTTTTTTTACTCTCTCCATTATTGCCTCTTTTTTCCCCGGATTTCTTCACACACTCCCCATTGCATCTCTCTGCTCAGGCCAAATCACACGGACTCTTAAACTCATCTGACTTAAAGGGGACCTGTCATGCAAAATGCACCTTTGTAAGTCTTTTATACATGAATGTGTGTCCCCGGTGTGTCAGGGAACTCACTAAGTGTCAGAAAACACAACCGTCTCTCTTTTCCTCCATACCCCAATCTCTAAAAACGGGGCTACAACGGATCTGATACAGACTGATACAGATTTGAAAATAGTCTGACGTCAGTGACGAGGAGCTCTGCCTATATGGGCAACTCTCCACCAATCAGGGGAATGAGAGGTTGCCGTGGCATGGTAACATCATGGTAACAGCATGGTAACATGACACTCGTAACTCGGCCCCCTCCTTTGCAGGGGGGCGTGGTCAGCTGCAACGCATGCATAGACAGGGTGGAGGAGAGCAAAATAGTGCGAAATGAGGCATGGCTAAAATGCATGATCTGTTTGGTATTTTGAAAAAAAAAAACTTATAAATATACCTTATATAGGTATGGCCCTACAATATATTATTCAAATATATCATGATAGGTCTCCTTTAAGAAAATCCTCTAAAGACTATTATAAATTTGACAAGTCATAACTTATATATTTCACAAAATCGAAAACTTGCAGGTGCTTGTACACAACTCAAATCAAATAACAGTTCCACTGTGGTTTTGAGAGACAATCTTCTATGGCTGGGGTCTGAGAGTCGGAAAAAAGTGGAGGGCATAGAAGGATTGCTACACCTAGACAGTAGAGTTAACTCTCCTTCTGTAACTTTTTTTTTGTGTCAAGGGAACCAGAGTGATGCTAAATTCAGTGTTGGCCTACAACACATAATCCCTATAGCACAACTCTATAATGGATTGGCTTCATTTCCCAGAATCCTTGAGTCACAAACTGTGTTGCCCTGCCATATTAAGCATCCTCTTCAACAAGTGGAGGCAACAGCTTGAGGACGTTTGTCGCACTTTCTGACCGCTTGTGTCCCTTATACGAGAAGAAGAAAAATCCTAATTGTTTCTAGGTGTTATATTTTTCAGTCAGCATTTTGGCAGCTGTTTCCAATGTGATTATCTCCTTGTCACCTTTGGGGTGCATATCCCTGATGGGTTTTGTATAATAAAGAAGACCGCATCATTGACAATGGCTGGCCTCTCCTCTAAGTTAAGGACGACACTTTGACACAGAGGGTACACCGATGTTTGACTGGCCTCTCTGATAAGTAATGGTTGACGTCTGGTAGTAAATCCTCAGAAGTCCCCCCCCCAACCTTTGCCTTCGTACACCGTGAAAATGTCTCTCTTCCTCATCCTCTCCCATCGTGTCTGTCCTTCCTGAACAGATGGTAAACACATCACTAATGCCTTGTCTGTCTGTTTGTCTATCATGTGATGCAGCGCAGAGTCTATCTGCTAAACAAGGTCTAAACACATCACACTAGCAAAGAGGCACCGCTTCTCCAAACACCACTAGGACCGTGAGAAATATAATGTCACCTAATGTTTAAATGCTCAAGTTTCCAAAGTAAACCACTTATATGATATCACCTTGTTTTTAGCTTAACCTTGATGGCTGTTTTAAATAGTAATTTTCCAATCCAACACCATTGTCTCACACTGACAGCTGTTGGGGAAACTAACTAATTAACTATAGGTTACTTACGTAACCCCAGTTGTCAGAGTAACATGAAGTGAGATGTCTCACTATGGGATGTGCCTCAACGCGTATGCAAACAGAAGCATCAATCTCATTACGCCAATCCTGATTGGCTGGTGATCTTGACGTCTACGTCAGGGAATCCAACCACCCTTTAAGTAGCTTGCGCTACGTCGCATCGTCATTCAAAATAAGCACCTCTTTTCGCTTCGCCTTAGCAAGAAGGGCCGTCTGGTGAGACATCTCACTTCATGTTACTCTGAGCCCTGGGGTTACGTAAGTAACCTATAGTTCTCATTCATAACACTCCGTTCGATGTCTCACTATGGGATATTGAAACTCCCGTATTGCTAGACATGCTTATCTCGAAAATCACCAAAAACAACCAGAACTTAACAGGTAGAACCCTGTCTCAACAAGAGGCCCAGCACTGCGCGGGCCACACTTGGAGCAGAGACATCTAGCCTGTAAAAGCGGACAAAAGTGAGCGGTGAGGACCAGCTCGCTGCTGCACAAATGTCTTGGATGGAAACATCCCTGAACAAAGCCCAGGATGTAGCCAGTCCACGAGTAGAATGAGCATGCAGGCCCATTGGTGCCTGCAAACCCTGACTCGTATAAGCCAGAGCAATCGCTTCCACAATCCAGTGGGAGAGCCGTTGCCTGGTAACGGGCTTGCCCTTATGAGGGTTAGCCCAGGATACAAAGAGTTGGTCATTACAACGAAACTCTTTTGACCTGTCCATATAGGTGCGTAAAGTACGAACTGGACACAGCAAATTCGGCCACTGTTCCTCAGAGGAACACAGTGGCGGAGGAAATGCCTCAATGTCAATGGGGGTACATGAGCCAACCACCTTAGGTACAAAGGCAGGGTTGGGCTTCAGCAACACTCTCGTTTGCCCCGGGGCAAACTGAGTGCATGAAGGATGTACAGAGAGCGCATGAATGTCACTGACTCGCTTGGCAGATGCCAGAGCCAGTAACAACACTGTCTTCCGTGACAGGTGTTTCATGTCAGCTTCTTCCAGGGGTTCAAATGGAGGTCGAGTGAGCCCATCTAAAATCACTGCCAAGTCCCATAAGGGCACCAGTGACCTGGAAACAGGGAGGAGCCTGCGAGCCCCTTTCATAAAACGGCAGACCAAGGGATGTTGGCTAGCCGTCTTTCCCTCAAAGCCCACATGGCATGCAGCAATAGCAGCCAGGTACACTTTGATCGTAGAGAAAGCTCTGTGTTTATCAATCAGGTCCTGTAGAAATGATAGAATCACCCCGACAGGACATTGAAAAGAGATGTGTCCTTTTTGAAGGCACCACTCCTCAAACACCCTCCACTTACAGTCATAGAGGGACCTGGTGGAGGAAGCTCTTGCACTCTGAATAGTGTTTATCACCTTCTGAGGGAGTCCCACTATATTCAGGTTATACCACTCACGGGCCAGGCCCATAGAGCCAAGCGCTCTGGGTGTGGGTGAAAGATCGCCCCCCCCGCCTGAGACAGTATGTCCCTGCGTAGCGGGAGCTGCCACGGCTGCCCGCACAGCAGCTGATATTTCTCCGCCAGCCAGTACATTGTAGGCCAGTGTGGAGCTATTAGGATCAGTGTGTGGCGTTGTTCTCTCACTCAGGCCAGAGTTGGGGGTATCAGAGCCAGGGGTGGGAACGCGTACAGAAGGACCGGAGGCCAAACGTGCGCGAGCGCATCCACGCCTAACGGTGCATTCAGATCCCGCATCGAAAAGAACAGCTGACACTGAGCGTTGTCTTTCGAAGCGAACAGATCCACCGCGGCTCTGCCGTAACGCACCCACAGCTGGCCCACAATCCTTGGATGTAGAGTCCAGTCTGCATAAAGTGGTGCACCTCTGGACAATAGATCTGCCCCGAGGTTCATCACTCCCGGTATGTGCGTCGCTCTCAGAGAGAGGAGACGCCTACCGCTCCATAGGATAAGTTTGCGCGCCAGTGTGTGTAACTGGAGAGAACGCAAACCCCCTTGGCGGTTAATATGCGATATTGTGGTCGTATTGTCTGTCCTCACGAGGACGTGATGTCCCCTGAGGAAAGGCAGAAAGCGTCTTAGGGTGAGAAACACCTCTAAAAGCTCCAGGTAATTTATGTGCGCCCGCTGGAGGTCTCTGCTCCAGAGACCCCTCACCGGGCGACCTTCATAAATACCTCCCCAACCTGTCAGACATGCGTCCGTGGTGACCACTTTCTGTGAAAGGACAGCACCCATGGGCACACCCCGTACTAGAAAAGTCGGGTGCAGCCAGTGGAGCAGTGCCATTACGCATTTCACAGTAACCATTACTCTCCGCGCCCCATGACGCGCGGGGTTTAGTTTTAGGGCGGCCACCCAGCGCTGAAACTCCCTCATGTGTAAGCGTCCCAGTCGTACGACCAGGATGGCTGACGCCATGAGCCCCAGCAATCGCAAGCATGATCTGAAGAGAACATGTTTGCGCAGCTGGAAAAGAGCAAGACAAGCTCTGAAAGCTTTCACTCTTTCCGCTGACAGGCGGGCTGTAAAGGGCACCGAGTTCAGGCGTAAACCCAGGAAGAGTATAGTCTGCGCGGGGCACAACATGCTCTTCTCTGTATTTATTATGAAACCCAGGTTGAGCAGGTGCTTAACGAGGACATTTGTCTGCGTAACAGCCTCCTGCTCCGACTGTGCGAGAAGCAGCCAGTCGTCCAGGTAGGTCGCCAGGCGAATACCCTGTTGTCTCGGCTTCCGTACACCGTACAAACACCCTTGGACTGAGAGACAGACCAAAGGGGAGTACTCTGTATTCATAACAGATCCCCTGAAATGCGAATCTCAGATATTTGCTGTGTGGGTAATATACTGGGATGTGAAAATGCACGCATCTTTCAGGTCGACTAATGTAAACCAGTCATTTTGTCGCACGAGCCGCAGCAGAGATGTGTGAGTGAGCATTCTGAACTTATATCTTTTTAGATATTTGTTCAGAGCCCATAAATCAAGTATTGGCCGAATTCCGTTCCCTCCCCGTTTGGGAACGAGGAAGTACTTGGAATAAAAGCCGCTCTGACTCTGCTCGGCGGGTACAATAGATATAGCCCTTTTTTCTAGGAGTGAGAGAATCTCTTTCTCCAGAATGAGGGCTGACTCTCCTCGGGCCTGCGAGTGCAGAATGCCCGAGAAGCGAGGAGGGGTGACAGCGAATTGGAGTCTGTAGCCCCGTGTTACTGTCTTGAAAACCCAAGCAGATGATGTGAGCATTTTCCACTGCATGCTCCTTAGAGCCAGTGAAGATGTCACATCTCCTCCTCTCTGAGTCTCTATTTGTTGTGTTATGGGGCCCTCTAGTGTCTGAACACAGTGGTGCCCCTTATCGACAATACCCACCGACACTGCGCATGCGCGTGACGGTGGTGCCCTTAAAGCCCCAGCCGGCACTGCACATGCGCGTGGCGGTGGTGCCTTTACAGACCCGTCAGAAAACCGCCTTTTGAGAGATGCCGTAGCTGCTCTCAGAAGGGGAACAATTGACGTGCTGTTTATTGGCTTCATTGATTTTCTTTTCATTTTTTTGAGCTGCGCCCTCGGCCTGAAGCCTGGATGCGTCAGCGGCAAATGTTTTATGACAGAAGAATCAACCAATGTGTGACATGTGTTTGTGCGGACTTGAGGATGGTGTTTAGGCATCTCTCGAGGAGGCGGGAACACATTCAGAGCTGGGGAATGAACTTCCAGCTCTGTCACGGAGGGGAGAAGGAGGGGCTGTCACGCCGCTCGCTTCTTCTTCCTCGACTGCTGGCCGAAATTCTGGGTTGGCTGAGCCTGAGCTGCAGCCGGAACCAGAGAATTTCTAGGCCAGCTTGCCCTTGTCTCCAGCCTGGGCTGGGGACTCGGGGCGGGCTGCGACCTCTGCGTCTTCGGTGCTTTAAACCGAGCAGAGTTCGAGGCAGCTTGGGTAAAGGACTGCTGCTGTGAAAGCAGCGGCTGGACCCTTCGAGGGAGGCAGAGGTGGAGTGCCTCGTCCTCCCTCTTCTTCGTCTCACACCTCCTTTGCATGGAGGCGAGAGCGGAGCCGAAAATTCCCTCGGGAACGATGGGCATATCCAGCACATCCTCCTTTTCCCGGTCTGGGAGGGTGGTGAGGTTGAGCCATCTCGCTCTTTCCTGCACCACCATGATCCCCATTACCTTGCCCGTGGCCTGGACGGCGCAGCGTTGGACACGGAGACAAATGTCCGTGACCGCTGCCATCTCGTCCAGAGTGGCTGCCCCCGGGTTACCCGACAGGTCCTCGCAGAGCTCCGCTTGGTAGGCGGTTAGCAGCAAGGACACATTCAGGGCCCTGGCGGACAATGCTGCAGCTTTGTAGGATTTTTCAGTCATTGCTGACTGAAAACGGTCCGACTTTGCTGGCAGCGGGGGGTTCCTGCTTGGTGACGGGCCCACCCGTGGTAGAAGGTGGGCCGCTACCAGCGGTTCCATGGGCGGCATGCGGAGCAGGCCGAGCTTCTCCATTCCGTCGCAGTCTAGGGAGGAGGCACCCTGGATTGGGACCTTGTTGCTGAAGGGCCGGTCTCTCCACGAGACAGACACTTCATCCAACATCTGCGGGAAGACTGGAAGGAGTTGCCTCCTTTTTCCCGCTGCTTGGGGAAGATGTTTTCCCTCGTTGCGGGACCCGGAGGTCTCCTTGGCCATTTCGGGCCACGGGACGTTGAGTCTGGCCGCAGCGCGTTTACACACGGCCTGCAGGTCCATGCTCAGACCGGGCGAAGCTGGTGTGCTATCGCTCGGGAGAGCCGCTTTGCAGCCTGAGCCGGTGACATGAAGGTGTCCTCTTCCTGTTCACCCGACTCGGACAGGAGGAACGCCAAGGCGTCCTCCTCTTCGTCCTCCTCGTAGTCCAGCTCGAGGGCATCCTCCGCGGGTGAGACCATGGTGAGGTCTAACCGGGAGCCCCAGCTTGGTGTCTTGTCGTCACCGGGTCCCGGCCTGCCAGGGCGCGGGATTCCGGTTCTATAGCCATTGCAGATAATGAGCCCCAGACCGACACGGAGAGGGGTTCACTCTCTGTGGCGGACACCCCCGTGTCTTGACTGCCGGCCGGCAGGTCAGTGGACATGGGGGGGTCCTGTTCCGACAGGCTAGCTTGTCGTGCTAACCGTCGGCGGAGGCTCTTGACGGTGAAGCGGACACAATGTCCGCATGAGCCGGGGTTGTCGATAGCGCCTCGGGCGTGTTCCAGCCCGAGGCAGGATGAACAGACCTGGTGTGTGTCTGTGCCCGAGATCTTCAACCCGCAGCCGCAGAGTCGAGCCACCGAGTCCCTGACTCCTCTGGTGTGAGGGAGAGGGGCGTCCATCTTGTTCGCCTCGTGGCGTGGAGAGGGCCCGCTCTCGACAGGTGGGATGGGAGAAAATATATTACCACCTTGTCCTTAATCCGGAGAAAAGGACGGTGTGGGTCTTTTATTCCCGGAGAATACTGAATGGTGTGCCAGTATGCTATTCCTTTCTTCCTCCGTGGAGAAGAGAAAAGAAAAACTTCCTCGCTACCGTGGTGTCGGTAGAGAGGGAGCGAGCTAGCAACAGGTGTGCTGCTAGCTTAAAAAATCGGACCTACCTTACTTTCTCGGGTAAGAGAAGGGCGAGGTCGATTTTAGATACTAACAGCGTTAGTACTACCGTCTTCCTGCGAAGCAGAAGGAGTAGCCGGCGAGCGCCCGTCGACCAAAATGGGTATTTGGGTTCAGTCTGTGGACAGTTAAGCTTGCCCGGCTTACTGTAGAGATGTGCTCTGAAGCGAGAAGAGGTGTTTGAATGACGCATGCATCGTGGCGCAAGCTACTTATAGGGGGTGATTTCCCTGACACTGACGTCAAGATCACCAGCCAATCAGGATTGGCGTAATGAGATTGATGCTTCTGTTTGCTCCGCGATGAGGCGCATCCCATAGTGAGACATCGAACGGAGTGTTATGAATGAGAACTAAGTAACTAGTTACTCTTGTACTGTAGTTAACAGTCTTTGTGACACACTTGTACTTTACTGAAGTATTCCCTTTTGTTACTCCACTACATCTATCTGAAAGTTATAGTGTAACTTTACAGTGAAGATTTTACATACAAAAAAGAATACAAAATAAATAAAATGCATTTTAAATGCAAAATTATCTTCCCAACAGTATACAATTTGACGATCAGTTGATAAGTACAAAATATGAGATAGTAGTGACAGTTTTGGCATTAAATAAATAGTTGAAACAAACTTTATTGTACAATCTTCACATAGATGTTGGTCTCCCCTTAAATGTGCTGCAATTTATTTGTTTTTAAATACAGTTAACAGAAACATCTAGAGAGTTGGACTGTTGAACTTTTAATATCCCTGGCTTATTTAGAATAAGATTATTTAGAAAATAAAGTGTTAGAAAACAAGGCACACTCAATCAAACTGTAGTTTAATAGGTGTTTAATGTCAACAAAGTGAAATGTGTGTTTGAGTATCAAATAACTTAGGCATGGTTAGAACGTTTTATTACGATAAACTATAGGTGTTTGTAATAACCTCCACTAATGTTAGTGGAAGTGGACAAAACATTACAAACTGCTTTCTCTATAATTTAATGCAGTGCAACATCACCGTGCTCTACAGACTCCAAAATGACCACAGCGCTGTGTCAGCACCTCTCACAACAAACTGAACATTTGTTTTAGTGCAGGGCTTGTGTTTTGGATACCTTTACATTTAGTTAAGTGTACACATAGTAACACAATGTGGCTTAAGGAATTTATTTTCATCATGATAATCGGTCATGTACAATTAATTGTTTAATGTATTGACATTTTTGACTGAATACTTTATGAAAAGTTTTGTCTATTCAGAGAAAAGAAAAAGACATATTAAAGTAAGAGCAGAGTTAGCCAATGGCAGTGTGGAGTATTGCAAACTTGCAAAAATAAAAATGTGATTCTGCAGTTTAACCTCAGTATTGTTGTGTTTTAAAAAGGATGTGGAGTGGTGGTTAGCTCAGTGTGAATGAGGACATCTGGACTGGTGCTCTTCACCGCCAGATGTGCAGTATGTATTTAATGTGTCATATGAACCCGTGCCTAATTGTTCTTTACTAAAACTCCTAATAACCACAATTGAATATTAGTAAAAGCTTATGACAATTTCAACACAAACATGACCACCCAAAGTGAACGCACTTTCATCAAATCATAAACGGTATGATTCATAATGCCTCTCAAACACACAATTCAATGCATGTCAAAGACCATAGTGTCAATAGCGCTCTTCACGTCTGGAGTGATGAGAGGAGCAGATATATTTGCTGTGATGTTTAGACACACGATGTTCACAGCACAGAGACACCACAACTGCAAACATGAAAGAGAGCAGACGGCATCTTAAATAACTCAGAACAGAAGAAACAGAAACAGTGGGGAAGATGGAGAGTCAAGCAGAAGGATACTGAGGAGAGGGGGGGTGAGGGGGCACATGGTGGGCATAAGAGAACCCCTCCACCAGCCCCTCCATCCCTCCTCCCGCTTATAATTAGCGGTTCATTGTTGATGCTTGTTTTGCGTTACTTTCATTCCTTTTCCCATTTATATGAAAACAGCAGTGGGGACAAACAGGCCCACATGTGCCTCCAAGTAGAGCAAGCTTAGAACAATAGAAGAAGAAAAGTGGGCCATATGAGTTCACTCCAGATGAAAGCTAGAGCGGGAAAACACAGGAATTAGTGAGGTTTTCCCTCAAATGTCTTTAAATCAAGTTCTCCTATTGGATGAAATGTAGCATAGAGGGCTGGATCATCTTGGTTTTGGTCTCATGTGGTATACAAACCATGACAGGCAGAGTAACACTTTCAACACAACTTTTAAAATGCATTGTTGTATAATAGTCCACATGTTCTGGTTACTTCAACACTCTGTGTATTTATATCACATTGAAAAGCTCATTGACAATACATCGTTCTGTGTTCTGTATCTAGCAAACATGTGGTCAATCAGTCTCCATTTGTCATGACTGCACTAAACATATCCAGCATGTTGGCAACTGTTCTAAGACACGTCTGATATCTATTTACAAATATTTCTTCGATGCGTACATGTTCACCTCGGAGGCTCTGGCTTCAGTCTCTTCCAGGATGTTTGAGCATACAGGCCTTCGCACTGCTGTACCAGATAGGCTGTTCTACTCAAAATTAAACAGTTATAATGAAGAATTTGTTTTCCAAATCAACAAAAAAACAATCAAATGAATAATTAAAAATAATATTGTAGGAGCAAGAGAAAGACGGACAGAGGATGAAATAGCTTAATGAAAATTCAAAACCAAGGCAGAAAAAGAAAAAAATTAAACGGAATAAAAGAAAGTTTGCAGAAGGACGTTTAACTACCTCCAGACTTCAGCAAGAAGCCTCTGGGGCATTTCACCTGATTCTCTGCACCCCAATGTCAATCACATTGAGAAAGGAATGGAGTCGCCACTCTCCACAAATCCCTCCACAGATGACTTGAATTTCGAACTCATATGAGATGATTCCAAGAACAACAAAAGGAAACCTTGACAAACACAAAAAAGGGAATTGGTATGCGTTTTTTCTCCTCCACATAATTCCTAACAAATGCAAATACCAGCTCAAGATGAAAGCAGAGCTCAAAACCAGATACAGCTAATGTTGTCACAACCTATAAACACTGAAACGTTTAAAGTTAGAGCGGACTGGGGTGTGGGCGCTCAAGTTGCTCAAATCCAAGATGCTGAGGGACTCTGGATTGATTATATAATCAATTATTATTATTATATGATTCCAAACATGACGTATCCATTTGACACACCACTTTCCAAACACTGTCAGAGGTAGTACACACACTTAGCGAGTAATACAATACAACACTGACCCTGTCACAGATACACATATGAAAACAAATGGTGTGCTCCACCTGATCATACACTCAAACCCCTTGGATCCAGCCTCCTGAGCTATGTGGTTACACATGGAGCAGTGCCCCAGGGAACTATGGGTAATTAATGACAGAGCAAGGGTGGCAGGAATCTGTCTCTGATTGACCCAGTTTGACCCTCACTGCTTAGTTGCCATAGCGATTGGTCCAACTCGTTCCCTTTGGGTGACTGGGCGAATCCCTGGGGCGACAAGGTGGTCTGCACCGTGGGCATGAGCGAACAGAGGGGTGGGGGTCGAGGATAGAGGGAGGGGCAGACTGGGGTTTCAGATGGGTACAATTACACGCTATAGCAAAGAGGAGTCCTTGTCCTACCTTTGCTCCACGACCTAAGGGGTCTTTCTTCCCCCACCTTGCCCTATTCATCTTTGTTTACAGAAAGTCTTTGGTCTCATTTGGCAGTAGGGGGCACTACTAATCTACTGTGTCCAAAAAGGCCAGCATTACTAAGAGATAACGGTCCACTAACTCATCAGGCTAAGCATTCATCATAAGCCAACCAAGCGTAGAGAAACTTGACAGCCACATGTCCATCTGCAGGCTAAAATATATGCTAATTATGGAAGTGCCAGCGGTAGAGTCTCTCATTTGTAACTGGTCGCTAATATACTCATCACCCCGAACTGATCAATCACAATGACATCAGGCTAACAATCTTTAATCTTGCTCTAAGGGGTCAATCAGTATCTAAAGAAGACCTTCAAAGGTCCTGGAATGTTTCTCAGTCTCCATTTCAGACATACAGACACAAAGACACATGTGCTGTGTGCCATGACCTTCCCTGCCCTGTGCTCAGCAGGTAGTGACAAATGACCTGATAGTTAATCTGTCCTGAGGTGGAGCTTTTCCAAAAGGGAACAGAGAGCCTGTTTGTGACAACAGGAAGTTAAGACACTGTTACCAGAAGAAGCACATTAAAGGATGCATATGCATGAATGCATGCATGCACACACACATGGGCGCACACACACTTACTTGAAAGCACATCTGGCTGCAGTTTCAGTTGTAGTACATTGTGGAAAAAATGGAATTTGAACAGCGAAAAGTGACATGGTATTAAAAATTAAAGAGTTCAGAGGAACATAAAGGTATAAAGTGGTTCGTTGGCCGGCTTCTTCCAGGACACTGGGTCATTGTTGGGTCTCTTGAAACCCCCGCCACCTTCTCTAATGGCCATCTTTTTCTACAACCTTCCTTGTTAACAACTTAACGGTGAATGCTGGGCATTGTGGGATTTTTCCCTAGTCTGTGGTGTCTTTTTGGAGCATACTCAAATGAAGTATGACGCCAAGTCAGCCGACCACACTGACCTGATTCACCAGGGATGGAGAGTGTTCGTTGGAGCTCCAAGAGCCCCCTATGGTCATTTTTCCTAGACCACCTCGCCCAAACACTGGAGGATGACAATGCAGCTCAGTGCAACAGAGTTCTGAAATGGCTAAAGTGTGCTTAAGTGAAGGCAGCCGCACGGATGATCTCCGGGAATGATCTTTCAATCTGCATGTTTGGGTTTCAGCAAGTGTGAGAAAACCCTTTCGCCGAGGCTGTGAAAAACATTCAGTTTAAATCCTGCAGAACCCTCAAAAACACACATTCATGAGGGGGGGGGGGGGGGGGGGAACCTCCAGGCCACATGAAAAATCCTCCTGACGAGATGGGTTTTGACTCCACAGTGAACAACAGCCGCAGTGAACAATAGAGACCAGTAGAGAAAACATCCACTGATGCTCATGTGCAGCGAATGCAACTCTGACACATTACAAAACAATGCCAGGAAAAAGGCAGTTTGAGTAGAAGACCAACTGTTCAGTGGATCAAACCCTTCTGACTCCCTCAGCTTCCACAATCTGAGAGCTGTAACTTTAGAATTCCACAGCTATTAGCACCAAAGCCATTCCTATAACGTTGCAGTTCAGTGGGCTGAGATATAGATTTAGTAGAAAGATGCTTAGTAGAACATTTAAAATGCAGCGCATGCAAATGACTATTGAGCTAAGGAAGTGGAGCCACGAAAGTTTCATATGAGGCAACTTGATTGAGCCTCCTTGTGTTCCTCCATTTTCCATGGGAGAGAGATTGAGCACAATCATAGCCAGCAGGATGGCGAGGCGATTAGGGATAAGTAATGCAGAGCGTGGAGCGAGCCAAGCACCTATCTGTCTGAGAGAAGAGAGGTAATGATAACAGGAAGTGAGATGAGTTAGTCTTGCCCTCTGGCCTGCCAGCCCATCACCTCTGTTAAAAAGGTCCCTCTCTATAAACAGGCCTCTCTCTGCCTATTAAACAGATAGTACATTAGGCCTGAGCTGTGCAGAACAATGTAAACACAGCCGTCTTGAACGAGGGGGGGGGGGGGGGGTACGACATGAGATGGGGGCTATTACTGGGTCTTCCTGGGAGTAAACTCCATCCCTGTTCCCCTCTCCAAATGTAATCCTCTACAACTAAACACAGGAAGGAAGAGATAGGTAAATAACTTCTGATACGGCCCACTTTCTTCCAGCTCCGCATTTTCCTCAAGTTGCAGAAAGCAGTGGTGTTGACTTTGAGCTCAATAGTTCATGTTGTACATGCGTGTGTGTATGTTGCATTGAAGCATCTATTTGGAGAACACATAACAGAGATACAGTATGCCATATTTAGAAGAGAAGCGTGGTTTTGATAAAAAGGGACGAACGGAGGAAGATAGGACGGAGGCAGAGAAGCCACTTGGTCAAGAGGCAGACAGGAGTTGATCATGAACCTCCTGTGGCTCTTTCTGTGAGAGGAGCTTTGTTGCTCCCCGGTTGAGGGGCTTTCGGAGCAGACACTCTTGGGGCAGTAAGAGGGCAGAGTGAGGTACTAAAGGTGGATGGATGGGGAGACGGTCAGACCAGGTCAGTCCAGATGTGAGACTGTTAAACAGTGGGGAACTGGAGAAGGTCAGTACAGGACATCATAGGGCAGTGCCCCGGAGTCATTCACACCCCTTTGTTACAATCTCCAGCAAACCACAGTAACCCCCCCCCACCGCCTGTCACTGTGGGGGCTGCAGGGACACAGCAGAGATGGAGAATAAGGGGAATGTCTGGGATGTGGGGACGGGCTCCATACCCCGGGGAAAGACCAATTACAGGCTTAAAGCCCCCTGTCTGTCTGTGGCATGCAGCTCAGATAAGATGAAAGTTACTTGGGACCAATATCAACATTTGTCCTTTTGTCGCCATAAGAAATGATACAATCCAGATGTTACATATATGACTGCCTGTCTTCTGTCAGAAAACTTAGAATTGTCAGACTACTGTCAGACTGCAGACCTGCGAGTCTGAGCATCTACAGGTCAGCGTCCTGGAGGGGTCAAGGGATTGAGGTGAAGGGTCATGAGTCTTTGGTCAGCACACACTGACACTGTACTGCTGCAGATCATGGAATATGTGGCTCACCAGGCTCCAACCTGGCTATACAGATAATCCCTCATCACAACATAGAGTGGGGGACAACGCAACGCAGCACGTCAAAGTCTGAAAACGACTTATCTTGGAGATACAATCACAATAGATAAGAGATTAGTCTTCAATGCGTAAAGAGAAAACCAACACTCTGAGTAGTAGGATGTTCCACCAATTATTGAGCAATCGCAGTTGGAGAGAGGTGCATGTATAATTTCACCTGAGGTTGACAATTCTCCCTCTTTTTCTTGTGTCAAAAAAAAAAACCTTGTCTTTCCTGGGATGATTACACAACGAGAGCTGATATTCCTCTTGGGCCAACTCGTGGACTATGCATTACAAGAGCTAAAACCAACGAGTGAGCAGTATAAGCTGTTTGAAGATATGTTCATATTTGAAACTATAGGGAACAGATAAACCATTAGTGTAGCGGACTTGGTTCTAACCTGGGCCGTTAGCCACATGTCTTCCCATCTCCCCCTATATCTCTACATCTGACTAATATACAGTTTTAAACTCCCAGATAACTCCCTTTTCCAATACAGACCTCTAAAGTCTAGCACCTTTTCGAATTACAATGTTGACATCTGGAACCCAACCCAATCAACAGGATCGGTATTTGGATATTAGCTGTGTCAACCCTTGTTACCAAGTAGACTCGCAAAGACCGCCAATTGGTTGTCTTGGTAAACTACTTTGTCATATAATAATACATGTTACTTGTTAGACACTTTTACCAAAGCAACTTACATACTCAATACTGTGGACAATCCCCACAAGAGCAATTTGGGGTGACGTGTCTTGCCCAGGGACACATCGACATGCTGACTGCAGGGGGGTTTGAACCACATGCTGGTAAATGCTTACATTTTCAAAAAGACTCATTTGGATCTGTATCTTGTGTTTGTACGAATGAGTCCCAATGAACAATGTCAGCTTCTGGAAATTAATGTCAAGGGAATTGGGTTCATAGCTTGTTTTTAACTTACATATAAAACAGTGTTTCAGACTTAAACACAAACACAAAGCAGAGACAGAGATAAGGACCAGGCAGGCAGTATGAGTGACTCATGGGAGCGGGGACACACGGCTGTGCTGTGACCAGTAATAACTCGGAGCTTGAATGTTTGCAGAGTCCTGCCCTTGTAATCCCAGCAGAGTAGAGCAACAGGCCGGGGTGAGGGAGGTCAGCCCCTCTCCACTGCACCGCTGTCATCGCTGCTATGTTTACTGATGTGACACACTAATGAACAGTAAACGGCACAGCACACCCAAAGACAATACTAGCCTTACAAAGTAAGTCAGTTCGCTCTGGGAGGGATGTACAGTAGTAGTATACATGTTGAGTTTGGTGAGGTCGAGGCTCTGGCGGTCCGATGATGGGAAGGTAGGGTGCCTGTGATGTTCTGGGACGTGGTGAAAGAGTGAGTCTGTTGAGCTTTGCCTTGGCTGCACACGTCTAGCATACACATTCTGTACCTGCGGCCTGGAGATGGACCAAGCCTGCTCAATCTGACCCATTCAGACCAAGTCCCAGTTACATGCCAGACAGCGAGCAGGGCAGCAGTGCCAGCCAACAAGATATCTGACCATCTCACACAAAATAAAAGTCCTTTATTGAGCAGGTAATCCAGCAGTCCCTGTAAATGCAGTATAAACAACATGTATCACACCACATTACACAACATGTCAAGCTTTTTAACCACAGCTGTTTCCCTATCTTGCCTCACAGCTGCATGACCCTCACAGGTATATCTCCTTCAAGTGAAGGCCACCATTAAAAAGTATGCACAAGCAAACCCCATTTTTAAACAGTAGCATATTTAACCTCATGAGCAATTACATGTTTCTTTAGGTCTCAAAGTAGCACTTACACAGTATTATTATATAGTACTATGCAGACAAAGTATATGCATAACTATTTGGAAAGGTATAAACTAGGCTGGTCCCTGAACTGAATGGCCCTTTGCCTCAGTCAAGGCCCACTTCAAGGCCCCGGGGCACCACAGACTTAACCTGAATGAACTCGCACTGTCCACCAGCAGTGGAGCGACCGGCTCTGCCCAGTACTATCCACAGCAGCCCTCACACACTCAGGCAGAGCAAACACGGCCCAACCGCCAGCCAGAGCTGAACGGCATTTCATCCCGCCATTTTGTAATGTAATTAACTTCTCTCTGTCCATGTTGAGCCAGAGAAAAAAAAACTCACATGGAAATTAAATAAACAGAGGGGGCACAGAGGACACACAACTCATTTCCCTTAATACCTCAATAAAACCCAGGGCCGTTTTGATTGCAAACAGCAACTCTCACATCGCGCTCAAGGCTTGATTGTGAGATTTGATTTTTGAAGAATTTCATTTTGAACCAACGCCAGGTGCTCTTTATACTATCCTGATGCTAAACACAACAACAGTCTGTTATTAACTTATTCATCGTCAGTTTAACGGGACGCAGTTCCTAAAACCTGGTGGTTATGAGACTGAAACTACAAAACAGTGGTGAGAATGTTGTGCTTTGAATGATCCAGGTGTAGGAGATAACCATGGGGTAGCGAGTGGATCAAAGTGGGGTCATGAAGTAAATGGATACTGGGACTATAAGCCCTAAGTCTTCTTCCTTCATTTAATAAACCCGTGCCCCAGCTGAGGACCAAGGTATATGAGGTTGTTTTGACATTCCAATTTGGCATAGGGCACTGTTGCAAGCTTGTTTTACTTTTCCGTGATTTAGTTTAATAACTTCCTAAATACTTTGCTATTCTGCTGCTCGCTTTACAGCTTCAGGAATATACAGCGACTCAATGAAAATAGCAAGGTAAGAGAAGGATAAAACTGGCTTTACCATTTATTATCTCGCAGAGTATGGCGCCATTCAGCTTGGTGCTCTTTCCTACAATATCAGTTGATCACTGCTAAAGAGCTGATGTGATGACTGGCTGGCTTTGCTTCTGATTTATTCTTACACTCGCCCCTCTGTCCCTCCATCAGGCTTGCCCTCTGACCTTTCCACAGTCAAACACACGTGGACATCCGCCGCTGTCCGCCCCCGTAAACTAGACCTCAAAAAGCCTCAAAGCAACATGATGGAAAATCTGGCTTTTTTGCTGTGTTTACTGGATCCAAATGTTTACCCTACAAACACAACTGACCTTGTTTATGAAGGAGAGGAATCTGCATATGTGTTCCTGTCCCTGTCAGTTTAACACAACATTCTGGCCAACATCTAGCAACCACAAGCAGCCACTTACCTGCTGAGCGTCGGTAATAAAATATTTACCCGAAGGGAAAGATTCGAAGGAATAATTACAAATTGCCATCATATGTGCTGCTCTTCTATTACACTCTGTCAGTGTAACGGCGTACAGGATAGAATGTAACAATCTGTTTGCAATGTTCAAGTTATTTGATCCACATTCTTTAATATCAAAAAAGAAAATTGCTTGCATCTGTGGTGGATATCCATTTTAGACTTTTTATTGCCTACAACCCATATGGATAACAGTTTTGTGTAAGATGAGTACAGACCTGCAGCAGCAGCCTCTCAAAGGCCAGGCAGGCATCCCAGCGGGGTAAGCTGGGGTGGCGGAGGGTCTGGGCCGTGGCCAGGCCCAGCTGGAGCACCCCGCAGTGACTCTCTAGCGCCCCCCAACTGCTCTTGAACAGCTGCATGTAGGAGCACAGCTGCTCGGGGGTCACACGGCCTGAGAGGAGGGAAGAAAGTACTGTTAATATTCATGGAGCCATCACAGTTATCCATTCATATTGGTCAGCGTACATTATACAGTATATCATAATCCCATAGTGTACACTGGCTGTTGGCCACTTGGTCTTTTCTGTGCCATCCATTCAAAACAAGTATAAAATTATAAGGTTAACGGGCCCACACAACGGACACACACACTCACACACACTCACACACACTCACACACACAATTATTCCTCCTGATGGGAGGAGCGGAGGGAAAATAGTACAAATGGACAACCTTTTCCCAAGCATAACAACCTTTTGAATATACACTCAGCTCAGGGCAGAGGGGAATGACTGATACCAAACCAGACCATAATATTATCTTAATGATCAAAAACTAGGAGAAAAAGGAGAGCTGTGAGCAGAGGTTTGTGAAGCTGTGCCAAGCAGAAAGCAATATTCTCTCTGTGTGAGAGTTGCAGGTAGAGTGGCTGTCAGAGTTTAGAGGAAGATGTGTTCATGAGTCACAGTTTATGACTACAAATCACTGAGTGAGTCTCCGTATAGCAGAGGGGCAGGAACTCTGATAAGAGTCCCTGGGAACCCACCTTGTGTGTGACTAATACATGTACATCTGAGTTTATCTGTGAACATTAATAGAGGCAGCTATAAAGAGTGGACTCCTCACACTTTGTCTCTCTGCCACCTCTCCAACGAAGATTCACAGAGACACAGGAAGAGCTAAGTAAAGGGTGTAAAGTCTAGGAGGGGGTGCACAGGGTGGCCTGGAGGTACGAGCGGCTGTGTTAGGGGCTGGGATAGAGAGGGGGCACACATTAACTCCCCATAAAGCCCACTTCTTCATGTTGATGTTCTGAACCAGCACCAGATGTGGGAGTATTTCCTGTTGGACTACACGGCCAATGTTTTCTTTAGCGGGGCCAAACACATGACTAGAAGAGAAACAGACAGGCAGGATAAGAAGAATTGAGCAGAAATATCCAGGATAGTAAAGTGGTTGGGGTCTCGGAACACATTTTTTAGCTTTATAAAAGTGGATTAAAAAATCTTTGGATGTGAAATATTTCCAGATAGACGTTTTGGAGAGAATCCACAAACACAACTGATGTAACAAAAACATTCATTTTTTTAATAAGCTGATAAGTAAAACAAAACAGAAAAGTAGATTTCTTAAATGTTTGGAAGCCCGCTTTCCAAACCGAAGTGAAAGACATAGTGTGTTGCGTGCCACTTACTGTACTGGCAATAGAGAGGGAATCTCTATGAAAGGGAACCAGATTTTTCACTGAAATAAAACTATTTTTGAAGAATGAGCTCCAGACATACAGCCAGACATATTCCAAATGCTGAAAAGCTCTATTGTGAACATATCCAGCCGTAAAAAACCCTGGCAGTTTAACCAAGGTTCTCTTAGCTTGATGTGCCAACCATAATTCAGCACAGAACCAGGAAATACATCCAAAGCCAAGGCCAAGCATAATTTCACCCAAGAACAGGAAAAGAATGGCACACTGTAGGCCAAATATATGCAGGCGTTACAGCTTGGCTAGATCATATGAGACCAAGTGAGAAATGTAAAGACATTGTAAAATAACACAACAAAAGAAGACAAGAAAGCCACATAAAAGCCTGTTCTCCATTTGAAAATCAAATAGCCCTGCAAAGCCTTAGCTCTTATCTATGTCACTTAACTTCCCTGTAAACAGTTCTGTGATTCCTCAGGCATCTTGTTGCCAGATGCAAACTAATCTCAGGGTGATGATCTGTCAGCTGAGCTGTGGTTTTATACTGGGGTGTTTCTGCAGGAATAGCAGTACTGGAAATGCTCTTATTTGCAGCTTCAAATTAATTAGACTGTACCAGTATAAAGACACTGTTCTTGTGCTTTGAATATATTTGTCCACATTGGCTTTATTTAAGTTGTGAAACAACAGTATACTTTAGGTCGTTTCAATGCATTAAATATACACATTTAACATCTGGTGTGTGAAAACACAAGCTAATGTTTTATTTATACAGTGAAACTGTGGTCAAGTGTCATGCATATGACATGCTTCTAATATAGTGCTCAGTTAAATAAATAGTGTGTGCAAGAAAGATTGAGTTATTTCAATCAGTGTGTCTGTTTTGTTCACCAGTAACTTATTCCCAATGGTTTTCAGGTGCATACAATACTGTTGTTGTTTAAATACGTACAGATAACAGGGGGAACCTGCACCTTAAGGCCATTCCACTGTTCCTCGGGGTGCACTTATTGCAGTACCAGCCATAAAACAAATCACATCTTTAAGTCAAATGCAATAAACTGTTGGAGCTCCTACCCATTTTAGCCTGATGTGCAGAAGTGGCACTTGAGGTTGGGCCACGATCAAAGTCCTGAACAATGCGAAAAGGGGCAGGGGCCAACCATGATTTAGTCCTGTGACTGGAAGATGACTTGCATTCGAGGTGCACAGGGTTACTCAGAGGCTAAGTGATGTCTGATGGTGGCTGGTCCCAGCAACTGGAAAGCCTCGTAAGTAATTCTACATGGACGGGGGACACAGGAAGGCTGAGACACATTTATGTATGCACTTTAAGATGGGGAAAGTTCTGGGGCTGCTTTTTGTGGGTGTATGTTGAGGCCCCTTTTAAGACTCTACAGTACAGTAGGAGTAGGGATCACAGGTTACAACAGGGCAGCTACAGTGCCACATTACTCAGACCTTCTTCAGTGGCTGTGTCGAAGAAACATATGTTATCCGTGCTTTCTATTAAGTAAAACATATATGTAAGTGATCGTGTCGTATCTGTTTTCATTTGCCTGTACAAAGGTGAGATTAAATCTTCGACGCCCTAAAAATATGCTTTTATTGCTCAAATTAAATTAAATGATAGTGCATTTTAAATTAAGAAATAGGGGAGATGATACTCTAAAACATGAACACTAATCTGAAACCATTGTGATATTACATTCCCAGATCTCACAGCTTGAAACGATGAATCCAATAAATGATCTGCTTGAGACTCGCTCATGAAAAGAGAAGACTGTACTCTACCACAGGGAGAAAGGCCCTGTCAACACATCTCATTTACACAGCGGTATCAGTGCACACAATAGATACACAAACTGCATAACCTTGTGACGCACACATACATACAAACCAGAGACGAATAGATAAACGCACTTTTACAGACGATGAAACCAAAGCTGTCTCACTAATTCCCTGCGAAGAGCAAAAACACCCAATATAAACACTGGACCCAACACACACACACACACACACACACACACACACACACACACACACACACACACACACACACACACACACACACACACACACACACACACACACACACACACACACACACACACACACACACACACACACACACACACACACACACACACACACACACACACACACACACACACACACACACACACACACACACACACACACACACACACACACACACACACACACACACACACACACACACACACACACACACACACACACACACACACACACACACCAAGGGAATTTCATCATCTTATTGTGCTATGAGAGACCTGACGGGTCATTCTCGGGCTCTGAGAAATGGATTATTTTCTCTATCTCTCTCTGGATGATCTTATCCTGATAAAATGAAAAGAAACCAAGTTGAGTCTGTGTGTGTATGTGAGATTAGAGGGCCTGCGGTATCCTGACACTATTTTCTTCATGACGTGCACAAACCAGCCAGAGCGATGATGTGCTCTGGAGAGAGTGGAAAAATGCTGCTCTCCTACAGAGTGAGTGGGCACTGCGAGAGCAGATAGGCATTAATGCTAAGCGTTGTGGGTTTAACTTGCTCTCATATGAGCAGAGCATGATGGATTGAGAACTCCGCTGGAGGTGCTGGTGGTGGGCAGGATGGGAACTGTGTGGGGGTGTGATTGGAGCTTAGGGGGCTTCATGGAGTCTGGTCCTGTGCCAGCGGGGTATAAGGGTTCAGTGTGTGAGGAGTTTGACAGTGCCCCCTCTCCCCCTGCCTGTCTCTTATTCTCTCTCTCAGGAAAGACATTAAGTCAACAGACTGTCAGTCAGCAGGAGGCAGCAGCAGCTTTAATGTCAGCCAGCAGGCAGCACCTTCTTCATCATTTCTTGCATTCCCTGTCACTCCTGATCCACAATGTAGCGGCCGTCTAGATTTAAAAGAACTGATGTTTTGCACAAATGTGTGAAAAGAAACCACCAGTGTGTGTGTGTGTGTGTGTGTGTGTGTGTGTGTGTGTGTGTGTGTGTGTGTGTGTGTGTGTGTGTGTGTGTGTGTGTGTGTGTGTGTGTGTGTGTGTGTGTGACCTCCAACATATTACAACCTGCTTGTTACGAGAGACGAGACCTTCTTTACCTCACAGATTATAGGCGCTGAGGGACCACACGGCCCCTCCCTTTTAACTCCCCCCCCGTTCCTGCCAGATGCTAACCTGTATATTAGCCCTGCATGTATGAGTGTGTGTGTGTACGCGCGTGTGTGTGTGTGTGTGCGTGTGTGTGTGTGTGTGTGTGTGTGTGTGTGTGTGTGTGTGTGTGTGTGTGTGCATGCAGTTTAACCATTACCTATTTGAGTCAAAGGGCAGCATAACGGTGAATGTGCATAAGGGCACTGTACTTGTGCATGTAGTGACTTTATGTGTGCGTGCCAACACATATTTATATCCCTTGCCTGAGCCCCTTTTGCTTCATTAACAAACAACAAAAGTTTCAAAAGCAGCGTGTGTTATGGAGCGTGTGTGTGTGTGTGTGTGTGTGTGTGTGTGTGTGTGTGTGTGTGTGTGTGTGTGTGTGTGTGTGTGTGTGTGTGTGTGTGTGTGTGTGTGTGTGTGTGTGTGTGTGTGTGTGTGTGTGTGTGTGTGTGTGTGTGTGTGTGTGTGTGTGTGTGTGTGTGAGTGAGAGAGAGTGTGTAAGTGTGTGTCATAGAGCCAACATGTGGTTCAGATTTCCTCTGTGGCCACATGGGCAAACACACGGTAAGGCAGAGCAGTTGGATATCAGTAGGGGGCGCTATGGTGCTGCTCCAAAATACAGACACACACCTCTCTAAGAATATACATTATCATGATGATGTTTTTATTTCACGTGGATTTGCTCATGTTCATTCTTTATTTTTGTCTGTACTCTGTGTTGTATTGCATGAAACAAGTTGTGTATTTTAATTCATTCAGTTTCTTACCCATGCTCATCTTGATTGGCAGCTTCTCTTTGCTGGCTGTTTCCACTAGGTGCCGACGGACCTCCATCACCCCCTCTTTATGTTTATTGGTCAGCATGGCCTCCCACAGAGTCTGAGCTGCTGGTGACCTGGTTGGAAAAACAGTCAGACAGATCATTAAGTCATGAGGAGAGAAAAAAATAGTGTGGTAAAACAAAAGAACAACATTAACAAGCCGAGCGACTGTTGCTGCTCATGCCGTTTGCTCAGAACAGGCAGGACTCTGACTACACAAACGAAAGGGACAACATGGACGTGATTGAGTGCTCGTCTCAGTGATAGAGAGCCTGCTGGTCGGGGAGTGACGACTCCCCTATGGGACCCCTCACAGGAAAAAACTGAAATTAGCAGAGGGGACATTAGGAATGTTTTCAATCCACCTAAAAAGTCTGTATGCCAACATTCCTCTGGACCGATCAGTGCTGTCCTTACATCAGGGGCAGAGCATCAGAGTCTGGAGACCAAGGCTCCTCTTGATGCCATCTCAGTCCCTCGTCTCATTATCCGCTAGGTTATGAAACACACTGATCCACATCTTTAATGGGAAACTGAGGACAAGGCATGTGTGTAAGACTACTACCATCTGTTAGGAGCAGTGGAAACGGCTTCAAGTCATTCTGCGAAAGAAACAAAGAGTGTCCTGCAGATTAGTGTCCTCGATAGTCACAATTTCTCTTATAAAGCGTGCTGAATTCAAGCTACTCAATTGGTCTTCTCTCAGATGTCTTGCCCTGTTGAAGACAGTGACACATTGTTGGCTGGATAAAAGGGCATCAAAGGCTTACATCTATGTCTTTGCCTTTGACAGCAAGACTGACAAGAAGACCGTATCTTCTCTCAGGAGTGACCAGAAACTGAACTGAGGGAGACAAAGAGAGAAAATAGGCTGAGGACACAGCGGAGGGAGGGGAGGAGGGGGCTCGTTGACGAATCCACTCTGTTTTTCTTTTCTTTCTGTTTTAACTTTTTTCTCCCTACTTTTCTCCTTTCTTACTGCCATCTGTTTAATATCAGATGAAATCAGTTCCAGACCTTAGGCTGGGGCTAGATGGGGAGTAGAGGGACTCACACTGGGAGGCCCGCCATCTTCACACCAGAACCAGACACAAATACCGGCGAACACGACTCAGCCAGGACAAAAGTCTAATGTAAAAACAGTTACAGTGAAAACAGAAAGACAGTTCAAGAATCAAGAAAGATAAATCAGGTTTTCAATTCCAGTTTTTTCAATTGCTTATAATGTGATTAAGACACAGATACAACATTGTAGCTATTGGTCAAAAGCTATGACAAGATTTCATTTCTGGAGAACACTCGTAATCCTTCAGAAAACACCTCCCATGCTCTTGATGGACTGTCAGGACTGCCAGGATTACGCAACTTGTGAAGTCCTGCATACTTGTCATGGTTAAAATACCAATGGGGTGACTTGATCAGGCCAACACATGCATCTGTATGTTTGCACACACCACTGTGCATCCGTGTGTATTTGGAAGACTGAGGGCTTCAGTAGAGTGTGGATAAAATATGGTTCCAATTTGGCTCAACCAGCCCCCCCGACAACTGGCCCCACTCGCTTACTCTTGGCCATTTGGTCAGACGAAGGCGGGGGTGCAAGCTGGGCCTGGGGGTGAGGTTTATACTGGCAGGGTGTGAGACAGGCTCCATAAGCAGCCAGGAACCTTGTTGAGTAACTTCTCTACTATGGAAGAGAGAGGGGGAGGGGGAGGGGGGTGGGGGGGGGGGAACGTTAAGCGCAGTATGGCTCCGTTTGTTGCAAAGGCTGCTCAGATCTAGACTGAAGGGGGCAGCCTCAATCTTGGGTTGTGTAACCACAGTGAACATCCTCTCTGACTGACTTGGAAAGGCTGTTTGGTGAGTGGTGGGGGGCTGTTAGTGCCCAAACTAAATTCCACTAGATGTGTAATAAGTGTTGTACAAATAAAAGGCAGTTAAGTATCAAATACTGGAATTTTAAGAAAGATGTGCGTACTACGAGAAGAATGAACGCGTACGATCATTAAAGTGATGAAATACCCCTGACCGGGTCCAACAAAGTAATGAGTGTGGGGGTGAGGAGGGGGATAGTATTCCTGGAAAAGGGTGATGCAGCAGAAAAGAATGGCTCCAACCGTTCTGACTCAGGATTTCTTAAATGTACTCCCCATCCTGTGGCCCCATCAACATTTGGTTGAACATGCTCACACATGTCAGTGTTTATTTCCTTACTTTGACCTCAGACGAACAAGCTTATACCGTAAGTACAGTAAAGTGATTCATACATATGATTGATGAAGCCTCCTGGATCGTTGGCCACAAAGGTAAGTTCCCCCAAATAACAGAAAACACATTCTCACTTACCTCTAGTAGTGTCTCGCTTTATCATTTTCACTGATCACCTTTTGAGATATGCCTGTACATTTAGTAAGACGACCAGTTGAACATTTGATGGGCATTCAATGGACAGGTTACTTTGATTGTTTCTGAAAAGGCCAATTGCTGTTAAAATGTGTTTCTATTTTCTCAACATCACCCTATTTTTCTTAACGTCACCCAATTAACAAAATGTAAGTGCATCTTATTGCATTGATGGTAGAAATCTTGGATAAAGGTATCATAAAATCATTCTTTCTGCATGGCTGGAAACCACTAGAGGTAAATGTGAAAATAATAATCTGGTTGCCTATAGCACAGGCACCAAGATGTGATTAAAGCTCATAAATGTGTGTGTGTGCGTGTGCGCGCTCGTGCGTACTTTCAAACAAGTCAATGTGTACTGTATGTAAAAGATTCTGCCTAACAGGATTGTGCAAGGTCAGCTGCAATCCCTCAGTGAGTTAATTTATGAAGTGTGTTTAATGGGGCAAAACACACTGTCGGTTTCCTGTAAACATCCTCATGTACATGTGAAGGAGAGAGAGGTGGACCAAAACCAGACCTGGCCTTGAGTGTCTGCGTGTCCTGGCAAGAGGGACAAATGACCCAGCGGATTTATTGGGAGAGAAAAAGGGCAAGAGGAGTTCTGCAGGAAGTGGGGATAGGAGAGGAGGGACGTACTAAAACACACCAACGCAGAAGTACCAGGAGCACTCATTGGCCACCTCCGTCCAGTCAAAACTCCATATATAGCTTTTTTCTATTAAAGAATAGGGAAATACATCGCTGTTAACATCCTCAAGAAGCACAAAGTATGTGTTAGAATGAAAAAAAAATCTTAAAATGCTAATTACAAGAGCAAGAATGTTTCCATGAAATAACATTTCTAGTGTGTCAGGTAAACGTTTATGAATGATTTACACAGTAAAAGTTTATACATTTACAGATTTGTTAGGGGAAAAACTCCAATTAACATCCATTCAGAATTTGTGATGTTGGCTGTATTTGTAAAATTGGAACACGAAACAATGTCAAGTATTTTCAAAAACGTTCTTATATTGCAGCCTGTCCTACAAAAAACGACCATATAGGCCGATTGTTCATGCCCCTATTACGACCCAGAGACACGTTTTAAAGTGTATGTTGTTTCTTACACGACCACTAGAGCACCTCTAGTGGTCGTGTAAGAAACAACATGCTCCCAGCCCGTTCATTGCAAATGCTCTGGAGGGACGTTTTTTTCACAAATAACCCTCTCTGGAAAATCCTAAATTGTGGAATAGTTTGGGCATTAAAATGCTTTTTGATGCGATTTCTAGGGAGAAGTGTATATTGTACTCTTAGAATCCACGTCCAGTCGATGTGTAGGATCTATAGTTTGATAGATAACTATCCTACAATTTAGGATTTTACAGAGAGGGTTATTTGTGAATAAACGACCATCTGTAACGTTTGCATTCAACGGGAGCACTAGAGGGCGAACACTTTAAAACGTAATTATAGGACGTATTAAGCGCTTGAACAAACAACATATTTGGTCGTAATAAGGGCCTGAACAATCGGCCGATTTGGTCGTATGAGTTGGAGGACTTGTTGTTATATTGCAATGTAGGCTAAATGTTCAAATGCTGGAGAAGGTGAGAAAATAAAAAGGGAGATGTTTGAGGGAGGTTCTTCCTCCTCTTATGTTCCTTGACTAGTTTACCATTTCAAATGAGAGCCAACAGTAGGGGCTCTTTGAAGGAGAAGGACTGGAGGATTTTAAGTATCATCTTCAGGGGATGTTTTATTATCTAACTGAATAAATGCATGCACTCTTTCCCGAAGAGAAAGTGGGATCTGCAGTGTATATCAAATGACAGAGTGGAAGAAGGCATACAAGACAGAATAGGTTATGTTATCTCAGTCTTGATGGGAACACGGAGTACAAGTTGTTCAGGTGAAAGTAATCTACTTGATTGATGTACTGAGGGTTTCAGGATGAGATACGTTCTACACCCGGGGAGAAAGAAGAATTCAGCAGCGACACAACATCTGAAATGGGCCAGGGGACATGTCAGCTCACTGGATCCTAAGATATGGCTAAATCCACATCTCCTATAAATAACTACAGAAATTTGAAACACTATTTGTTATCATTTACCTTTAGGGCAGTCTTGATGAAATCAGGGTGATAAGTTATAAGATGAAAGCAGCTAAACTGTGTTACTTTCGCACTGACGCATTTGACCCAGAGGGAAAATTGTTCCCTTTTTGTGAAATTGTGACTATTTTAGTCCCATTTGGCTCTCGCTTACGTGTGGAAGGCTGCAATTTCCATCAAGTGCAAAGTTGTATTCTACAAGAAAAAACTATTTTCTGTTGGCATGACTACCTGAACTGACTAATATGTATCATTAGTTGTAGGTTAACATCATTGAATTGCCTAACTTCAAGTTGAGTGAGTATAACAAACAGAATGTACCCTCTGAGGAGCCACCATAGAATGAATATGTTGTTTTTATTCTTGGTGGGGTAATCCAGGGTTAGCGGTCCTCAGTTGTCTGTCATTTGCTCTCTCCCTCCACACTCTACTATCTCTGTTGTTTTTGTTTCTTTTTCCCATACAGCGTGAACTCGGAGTGCATAGCTTTTTATTCAGGCTCCTTTTTCCCAGCTAGGACAGAAATAGGTGTTTTCCCTCCTTCCTGGTGGTACCCATGCATGATGTGCTGGGCAGAATTGAGGAGATGGCAGCCTCGCTGTGTTTTCTTATGGCAGGGTGCGGTCGCTTGCTCTGGCTGGCTCAAGCTCAGCAGCTCCTGAGGCAGACCCAGAGCACCTTGGCCACCCGTACTGGGTTCTGCCCACAAGCACACACTCCCACCACAGGATCAAGGTCGAAGACGACCAGATGACGGGGGTGCAGGGTTCAGTCTGAGACTGAAGGAAACCTGGTGCCCTCTGCCAGTGGGGTTCATATGTCTTCCTCAAGATCACAAGAGCTGTGCAGCCAAGCACAGCAAATTACACAGACTGGGCTGGAAGGTACGTGACCACAAACACACATATACACAAAACAACCCTCCCACTGCCACTTTCACTCAACATCCTTCTATATACAGCTAACTGTTCTTCCTGGCACTATTTAACAGCAGGGGAAAATGCCATAGTTAAAGAATGGTGAAATAAAATACCAGAGCAGGCAAAATGTCTGTGCATATACACCCACACAGAGTATACTTTGTCTCAGGCTTAATACCTGTAACCACAGAGTAAAAGTCAGGTTGTAGGATAAGGAATATTCACGCCAGGTTATGAAAGACAATACGACAGTAATTGCAAAGTAAGTATGGGGTCTTGCCAGGATAGCTAGAATCAACAACCACCCACAGAATGTTTAAGACACGGTAATCTATAAAAAATATCCTGGAATTACTGAGGGAAATATCATACAAAAGGGTCCAAATTAGGTCCACACCTATTATTTAAAGGCTCGAGTGGCTCTACACAACAAAACCAATCAAAACACACAGTGGTCTGAGCTAAAAATAGCTCAACAAATCATAGGTGTATAAACATGGAGTAGGAGAGAACTTATTATATAGACAATAGAACCACAAAGAGCCAGCAAGGTCTGCTGCTTTGAAAACAATCTATTTTAGAAATATGTGCTTTCGTATTTTGGATGGAATTAAGAGAGATTAATGCTTAAGAGCAGTACACCTCTACAAACATGCATTTGCAGAGCCCTGTCTTGAACGTATTACAGAGATTGACTTAAACTCTAGCTGTGGTGAGCTGTGTTCCTGAAGGCAGTTAAATAAAGATGGAATTCTAAGCTTCATTCTTGCAGTGCCAAGGCAGCTCTTCAATCTCCTAAACATCTGTGATAAGGCTCCACTGGGCCATCTGCTCAGAGATAGCACCGCGGTAATAATGCTCCCACTGATCTGGCTGTCCCTGATTATCACAAAAACAGCCCCTGGCGTATTACTTATTATTTTAAGCTACATATTTTCCTCCGTCTATTTGCTTTGTAGCATCTGCTAGGAGTTGTATACAATATCTGAATCGGTTATCTAAATGTTGTGAGATGTGGTGTTTGGCCGAGACTCTCTGGGAAGATCTGGAACAATACAATTTGCAAACATTGCCGCAAACATTACCTCAACCTCTGCACAGCCACCGATCCCAACCTCTTATCCATCATCATACTTAAACCTGTAGGATAGGTTGGCAATGTCAGAGGCTTGTTGCTGCAGCCGTAAGCATGCATAAAACATTTCATCCACAGAGACAGCTGTGTTTGTGCAACCAAGACATTTAACTACAGTGACTTGAGATTAGGGATGGGAACGATTAATCGAATATTCGAATATTCGAAATGATTCAGGTATTCGAATAATTATTCATGTATTCGAATATGAGTTATGAATATATATTTATTTTTTTTGGGAGAGATGCCTAAGTTGACACATGAGTGGCCAGCCTAAACAACAATAAGCGCTGCTTGGCAACCGTGTGTGGCGGCAAAGTACATAGACATTTTGACAGGAGAGATTTAGTTTTGCCGGTATTCAACATATTTTACCAGTCATAGTCCGGTAATTATTTACACTCTAAGAAGAGTCCTACACAGACATGGCGTCAAAAAGGAGTAATGTGTGGAAATATTTCGACCAGGTTAGTGAGTGCGGTGTAGAGGTCAAACTATGCCAAATTAAACTTATATATACATGCTATACCTTGCTATACCCGCAACCTCCGTTCCAGCTGAGAGGGTCTTCTCTACAGCTGGCCTGATTGTGAATCGCCTCCACACATGAAAGCTGTAGGTTTATAGCTGTCAAACTGTGATCACCAGTTCAATACATTTGACAAATTCGACTTGGTTTCTACACTTATTTGAACATGTATGTATGTAAAAACAATTCTTGAAAAAAAATTGGGTTAAAAAAAAAATTCTGAAAAAATATTTTTTACCCAATTTTTTTTTGATAGGATGTGTACATTTCGGTTAACCGGTTAACCGTTTTTTGGGGGGTCGAATATTCGAATATACATTTGCTTTCAAATTCCCATCCCTACTTGAGATATGCATTTGTTGGTGTATTGTAGGGATCTATAGGGTCACGTGCCCTTTAACTGAGCCCTGCATCTGAGGGTGGGTGCAACCTGCCCCTGCTGGTCTCACATTATATGCTTCAGTCCACACTGTCTAAATAGTGGTGACTAGCAACATATAAGACTGGTTCCATTACAACAGAACCTCCCACCTAGTTGAGAATGGTCCCTGCTGCATTTAGTGTATATGTGAGCGTGTGCATGAACTCAATTCCACCAGACACACTGCATGACAGCTCAAGCCACAAAACTCTTCTTCTAAGTCAAAGTATTTTCCTCCTGCAACCACATGAAGGGGGCAAAGCGGGAGTGGAACACATGATGTAGGGCTAATCCCTGCCATGTACAACAGCCTCACCGCAGGCGCTGAACACGTGCATCTGCACAGCTAAGACTAGAGGCAAGCTCCACTGAACCACCGGCACCTGATGCAGGTCATGTGCCACTCAACTCATTCAGTGGGGGCTGGCTCTAGCTAGTGGGTGTGTGTTTGTGCGTGTGCGTGTGTGTGTGTGTGCGTGTGTGTGTGTGTGTGTGTGTGTGTGTGTGTGTGTGTGTGTGTGTGTGTGTGTGTGTGTGTGTGTGTGTGTGTGTGTGTGTGTGTGTGTGTGTGTGTGTGTGTGTGTGTGTGTGTGTGTGTGTGTGTGTGTGTGTGTGTGTGTGTGTGTGTGTGTGTGTGTGTGTGTGTGTGTGTGTGTGTGTGTGTGTGTGTGTGTGTGTGTGTGTGTGTGTGTGTGTGTGTGTGTGTGTGTGTGTGTGGTCAGGTGCAAAGTATGTCAAAATATGTATTGTGGTTGTGTCAATTTTGGTTACAAGTTGGTAATGTACTTATATTAGTCTTCATTCTACCTGAAAAAATTTGATGAGCAATAAGAAAGGATTCAGATTTGAAATGCCATGTTACCCGTCACTAGTCAGATTACATATATAATCCTATTTAGATAAGAAAATATATATTTGATGAGGAGGAGGATAACAAAATATCTGCTATTATCTTCGGTAACTCATAGACATTTAACCATAACACAAACAGAAGTACAGGCGTAAACTGGAGCTCAGTCAAACAATAAATGCCAAATCAGGCTGGCAGGTTCAACACTTGGACCTAATTTTCCTTTTTGTTCAAACTTAATCTATGTTTTATCAAATTGGAATGCATACTTGTATACAACAACACCGTTAATGAGCCTGAGAGGTATTGTGTAGAGGAAAACACAGGTATGTATGTGCTCAAACTTTACTAGGGTAAAGATTAGGGCCACAGGTAAGAATTATTTAAATAGACTGTATAAAGTCAAATCCTAACATTTTGATCGACCCTAGTGGCTGGCTGTGGTATAGGTCACAATCCCAGAGAGGAGTCTGTGTGATTTTCCTATACCACTCTCTTTTCTTGTCCAGGGCTCTTGGGTCTTAAATCATGGCTGAAGGAACACCAATAAAAGTTATTTTCCATCATAATCAGTTGCATGTCATAATAAAAGCTATGTGTATTTACAGCACAGTAAAACACCATTGAACAGAACATGGGATATAGCTATCAACTAACCACCATTAGAGAGCTACTCACTGGGTCTGTGCAAGGCAGCCGGGGGCCAGGGTGGTCTGCGAGTGAGGGGTTCGCTGCAGACTTGTGAGCTCCAGCATGTCCACCTGTATGTCTGTCACATGACCAGGTAAAGGTTTAAGCACACTCAGAATCTTCTCCACCAGGTTGTCTCCATGGTGACCAACAGCTCCTGAAAAAAGAAAAACAACCAAACATCTATTCAGTATGTAGTGAGAGTTGTCAGTGACATATCAACATCTTTATTTCAGTAAAAGACACAAAATACTCTTCTTGCAGTTTTAGCTATGATTACTATTAAGATGTTAATTTCACAACATTTGAGAGGCAAAAGGTGTGCTCTTTACTCCACTACCTGTTATTGAAAACTACAATTCATATTTACTTTGCAGATTAAGTTGAATAAAACAAACGTATTTGTGTGTGATAAAGTTTACAAAGTAGTTCAAAATAGCTCAACCTTTACCAGTGTCAAAATCATAATGATGTAAAATTATAAAATACTTTACTTTTCATAAGCATTGTAAAGTATTGTAAATACTATTACAAATGTGTTTCACTTGTAACATGGCACATATACATCATTCAATTGGCACTTTTGCAACATCTGAGTACTTCTTTCAGCAAGGTGTGTTATTTGTGAGTATTTCTACACTGTGCTATTAACAGTTGTTAGCCATGTACATCCATATACTGTATGTATCCACGATACTGGGCAATTTTATCGCAGTTTTCACCTGTAATATCCATTGTTCTGTCCACAAATATGATGGAGGCTTTATTAGGGGCCGCCTTCCTTCGGTTCTTTGCTTGAGGGTGATTGGCCAGTTCCCCTGCTATTATGCGGCTCATGGGACCCACAGCGAAACTCTCTTCTCTGGTGCCTGTAGCTTCAAACACTGAGTTTAACACCGAAGCCAGGGATTTGATTTCAAACTGCAGTTCAACAGGAAGAGAGTTTATGTCCACGTCGAGCAAGCTTCCAAACCTCTTCTTCTCTGGACGTTTTGCATTTATTGACTCCAGATCAGGTGGGAGCAGGGGAAACAGGTGTGCAAACATGGGCGTGAGGAGTAGCTGCTGGGACACCGGGGCGAACACCACTGGGACGTGCATGACTTCCGCTGTGTAGTTCATGTTTCCCATCCACTCGCACAGCTTTTCTTCAAACTGCTCAAACACAGGGCTGCCTTCCATTTCTGTGGTGACATTGTTGGCTAGCAGGTGCACGGAGTGAGCAACAGTGGTGATGACAACACAGTACTGGAAGTGACTGAGGGAGATGATGTCTTTAATGATCTCCACCGTTGTTCCCTTTAACAACGTGCTCACCACAAACACAGCTTTCGGTTCGTTCACCCCACAGGCTTCGAAGCTTGAAAACTGCTTTAAATTTCGGGCTCCAGCCTCTAGTAAGACGGCAGCACCTCCGCACCAGTGGAGAGACTCTGCACACTTGTCATCCATAAAAACAACCGCTTTCTTCACCTTCGACAGCACCCTCTCCCACATCTGGACCGGGAAGTGCGTGTAGTCCTCCGTCGTCAGCATTTTGGCTAATTATCAGTGTTAGCTGAAATGCTACGAATTCAAATACGCATCAGAAATGGAAGCTAAAGTTGCACCAACAACAAAACAAACACACGAGTCTCTTGAAGTTGACGTGGCAATAGCGCGTCGCAGAATAAATACGTCACTGAAGCTCTGAGTCGTTGCTATAGCAATAACAAGCACCCAGCGAATGCTTCTCACGTCAAAAGCTACTGTCAAAGCTTGTTATCGATGAATCCGACTTGTAAAGCCAAAGCACTTTTATGAAAGACAATAAATAAAAGGAACGCAACATTAGAATTCAATGAATAACAATATTAGTCACCAAACGACAATAGATAATGAAATAAGTAGTTTAAATGACAAACAATTCGACATAATTTACAAGATCGTAAACTGGGGAAAATACAAGATAATTTATATAAATAAATATAGGCTACTGCTAACAAAATAAAGAAATGTTAAAAAAAAGAGATGTCATAATATAGGCTACAGCTATTGTATTCTATAAATAACAACATAATTTTTTTTAAAGGGGTGTGGTAGGAAAAATATAGAAATAAAGTGTTGAGGAAAATATTTCCTGGGCCCATACCTTTGACACAGTTTATCACTATCTGTGAGCACAGGCATGCGACCTTGGAGTGCTTTGCTCTCTGTGTCTCATTATTCATGCCAGTTTTATCTTGTTTTGCTGAATGTTGATTATTCTCTCAGTACCAGCTAAATACATGGGACTGGGTGAGAGATCTTCAGAATGGGTTAGCCAAGCGCTCTGTCACCTTGTGGCTGCAGCAAATGTCTTTGTCAATTCGCAGTAACTTCAAATAAATCTTCAGTGTTTGACATCAAGTTCCAGCTTTCCCGTGTCTCATTGTGTTTCGACTCCATGCTCCTGAAGTTTCCATTACAGTAAGTACAAGTGTATTGTTAGGTTACTGACTTTCGCTTTCGTTGTGGCAGTAAGAGAAGCAAGTATTCAGCACAATGCTATAGGCCTACTTTATTTTCTCCATTGCTGTTGTAAATAATTGGGAAAGTGCAGTAAAGTGTTGATCTGTCTCTACTGCTCCCTCATTAAAATGACACTCTAGAAAAACTGCAATTTACAACGACATTTCAATGACTGGAAGTAGGCTAAATAAAGGATAAAATAAAGTACACTCATATCCTTAAAACAATATGTCTCTGATATCAACGGTTAAAACAGCTAATTGCAGTTGGTCAACATGATGCAAGACCTGTTGTGACCAATCGCAAGGCTGGATTCTCTCTTAATTGTGTCCATGGCAACTCTCTGTTTTTCTGCACTTACTGATTATCGAACATTCCCGTTTTCAAGGTGCACAACTAGTTACTTTTTTTATTTAAATTCTGGTGTTTATTTGTTTAAATATACCTGTTTATATCAGAAATGTCTTCATCGGAGTTGGAGTCCACCGACAGCCCTGTCAGCGAAGACGAAGAGGGAAAGATATACCAATGTAAGATTACGTTTGCAACTGCTACTGCCGACACAAACAATATTTCTGATTAGCAAAAGAGATCGTGATGGCCGTTTATGTGTATATGTGGATCGGTAAAACTTTAAAACAAGTTTAAATGTCAAATCAGGCCAATGACTTTGACATTAATTGTGTCATGTGTTTGCGTGTGTTTCAGTGATCTATGACCTGATCCCCGCAAATGACAAGGAGGGAAAAGAGGACGTTCAAATCAGGTGATTAAACTGTATGCGCAATGTATTTGTTATTATAGCTATATACTGTATTTGGAAAGTATAGGCTCATTAATTAGATTTACTCAAGTAGCCTATTATTTTGAGGGTATACTTTACTTTAGTATTTCCATTTACTGATCCTTTTTTACTTTTATTGAACTACATTTTAGATGGAAATGTACGTTTCCCTCCACTCTTTGACAACTTCAGTAAACCTAATTGCTATTTGCAGATTCAGATTAATAGTTTAATTTAATATGTCAGATAAATCTGAACCATTTGGTTCAACATTAAAGTTGTGTACATTAATGCAAACATAATTACAATCAAATTATTACAATCCCAAATAATATATTTTATTCCAGAATGGGCCACTCTGCATAGCGAGTATTGGGTGCGTTCACACCTGCCTTGTATAGTCCGGTTGAATCGAACCCTGGTGCGTTTAGCCGCTTGGTGCGGTTCATTTGGGTCGGTTTGAACGCAGTCCGAGACCTCTGAAGTGAACTAAACAACCGGACTCTGGTCCGCTAAAATAGGTGGTCTCGGAGCGCTTGCTTGCGAACTCTGGAGCGGTTCATTGCTGGTGTGAACGCAGTCCGCACCAAAACATAGGAAGCGCAGTATTTACGTGTCACAAGAATGCGGATATCTTCAAAAATCTTTAGCGAAAGAGTCTTTCAAGACATCCGCGGTTGTTTAGTTAAAGAGTAAAGCAGAATTAAGTGTTGAACAGTGTCGTGTAAAGTAAAAATTCTCCGGCAGCTACATAAAAGTAAGAACACCTGTCGTCGGTGAAACGCCTCTCCTCTGCAAAACGTCTCTCATGGATAATGCTGCACATTATCCCGCTTATTACATGGCCACATTCTCAACAAAGTAACGACATGACTCCCAATATTAATTGCAATGCTTTTGTGGATTTAGAAAATTATTTTATTGATTTAAAAAATAGTTGTATGTATTTAAATTGACATGCATCCGCTACAAAAAATAGTCCGTTGTTACTGTTTGAACCAACGTAGGAACTGCTTCGATAGCGTTTTTGAGGAGCTTTTTGATTACAGATTTGAAAAAATCGTTGCTTGCTTTAAAAGTAGCACAATTCATGATGTCAAACCTTGGGAAGTATCTAGATATCCCTGCCCTAATGCCAAAGTAACTGGCAACTGAATATGTGTCGCCGTCTGACCTATGTCTGGACCGCTGCGTAACAAGGAGGGTTTCTGCCCGTTACTTCTCCGCTGTTTTCTTGTCGCTCTTGTCTTGTCAGTTAGTTTCAGCCAAACTGTATACAGTTAAATCGAACGGACTTCTTTGTGCAGATGTGAGCGTCCTTAACAACGGTCAATAAATCCTTGACAGCGGTCTGTCTGTTCTGGATTAAAAACGTGTCACGTGTTTTGAATTGACCAATCAGAATCGAGTATTCAACAAAGCCATGTAATAATGTTTTTTAACGGACCTTGTGTGATAATCATATGCGCGGGCCGCTAGTGTCTGTTGATCTCCAGACTAACAGCAGCATGAGAATAACCTGCCGAAAGTGCCGATGCTCCATGGCGGAGGCTCCGCTAGAAATGGCCGGGATTTGCGTTTGTACCCCCTTAATGTCTGACCAATGGTTGAACAGCATTTCCGAGCACATGACTTGTGTTTAAAGTTTATAGTCCGTTTGAGTTTTGCTCGTGTGAACGCAAACCGAACCTTTTGAAAAATGAAACAATGTAACAAACTGTCGTCTGGTGCGCACCAGAGAGCGGACTATTAGGTGTGAATGCACCTTTATTCATATTTTAATGTCAGTATTTTATTTGTTCTTACTTTAATAATTATAATAAGCTTTATTTTTATAACACTTTTCATGCACCAGGTGCAGCAATTTAAAACACAACAAGAATTGTACATCAGGCCAGACGTTAAAACCTGTTACATATGCACAGGGCCGCCCCTCCCTACAGGCCAATCACGCATGCTGCATGGGGCCCCGCCTTGCGCAGAGGGCCTCAGCTGCTGTGCGCAGTTCTCCACTCAGTTCTCCGCGAGAGTGAGAGGTGACAAGGGGAGCAAGTCTGTAACCCGACACCGTTGCAATGAATCGACATCTGACCAATCACGGCTTTGATACGGCCACTAGTGCAGGTGAAGAGATGTCGGCGAAAAGACAGTTTCAGTCCGGTACAAGCAAGAGGGAAAAAAACAAAACATGAAGAAACTAGAGCATCACTCGAATGTGGGTTATTGTATGAGTCAAATGTACAACTTGCGAATGTTGTATTTATAAGTCAAATTGCCAATTGCCATATTAAAACATCAGCTGCAATTCATAGCATATAGGCTAATGGAGATGCAGTTATTTCCAGCATTCTTTATTTACCATTCATTCAAGTATTTTATGCCTTTTATCTGCTAATGTACATGAGGAAGAGTGATACACTGTCTGTCTAAAGTTTACAGCCTAAAAAACATGGAGCCTTTTTTCCCCATTCATTCATTTATATGTCAATTTGCACATTTCATGGTGATGCTCAGTCTCTCCCCTTAACTCCTGCAGTCAACCACAACCAGTGTTGAACTTGGGACTACCTTTTGCGGTAACTAATAACGTTTCTAGTTACCTATTCCCATTCAGTAACGCCGTTATAGTTACTGTGATTTAAATGGGTGCGTTACTGCATTACATTATGTGATCCAACTGAACCGAATCTCCCTGCGGATGTAATTTACAGGCGAATACAGCGATGTCCTCTCACAGCACCATGGAAAAGTGAAAGTGACCAGAGAGGAGTGATGATTGGTTAATGCGAGGTAACATTTCAAGCCAATCAGAGACAGAGTTGGGAGGGTCTTGCCTTATGGGGAAAATATACAGACACACAAACACATAGGCCCTAGGCTTGTTTGAGACAAGCAAGACCTGCGCAGACGCGATCAACGTCTTGCTGCGTTGCATGATAGTTAGTCATTTTGTCCGACTTGCTCTGGAGGCTCGCCCACATGAGACTTTGAAATATCGCGGGACAAAGACGCCCGCAGCCTTGAGAGCGAGGCGAGGCGAGTTGGCGCAGTTGCTCTCCACGAGCTGCGGAAGCGAAATGCTTGATGGGAAACGGCTCGCTGGTATCTCGAGCTGAGCGCTCATTGGTGGTTTTTACCACGTGCTGCTGATGAAACTCTCCAATTGGCTGGCAAAAGTTTGTTGTTGCTTTATGTCAGTTTTACGTCGCCACATCCATTCCCATTTTTCATCATTGTTCCACAATGTTTATCATCATGAAATTAATATCTATATATTTTATACTATACTGCTTACCGTTTTCATACTTTATATATCTTAGCATATTCATACACACTGTTCATACTGCTCACAGGCTGATATCTAGTGTATTCATACCCCACTGTTTATTCATCATTCAATTCATTCTATATGTTATTCTGTAGATTGTGTACATTACTTTCCACTTCACTGCTTGTTGCACCTGGTTAGAAGCTAAACTGTATTTTGTTGTCTCAGTACCTGTAATCTGTGCAATAACAATAAAGTTTCTCTTTAAGTTAAACCAAATCATTAAAATAAAAATCTATTGTAATGTAATGATTTGGTTTAACCTTATTTATTGAATACATCATTTAAAATGGCAAGATTAAATCAAATTACATCCATGTTGTACACATCATAAAGCTTAAAGTGGCAGCTAAAGAATTAACACAGCAGCAGGTCTGTTCAATTCATGCTCATTAAGCTTCATGTGTGCGGATCTGAAGGGACTGATCATTTGTAGCCTGTCCACCTATCAGTTTTGCAAACATTAAGAGGGAGGAGCATTTCTAATTATGGAACCCAGTCACTGGTGTGGTTCATCATCATGAATGAATTAACAAACCTATATAAATCAATGGAGATCACCTTTGTCTACAGTGGGTAAAATGGAATTTCCGCCATTGCAAACCCAGCCAGTCAAGCCGACTCCGAGTCCGAGCTGTCCGACTTAAGACGAGCTTTTTGACACCTCCCCCGGCTGCGATCGGCTACTCTCGTCTACTTTCGAGGCGAGCCGCAATGTGTCTCAAACAAGCCTCCTGTCTCAGGTCGACTATTTTCATTTCCTCGCTCCTCGGTCCTCGGTCTCACGTTAATCATGTTAATCTAACTGGGTTTTGATAGATAACATATCTCTTTTTCTTCTCTCAATTATTTTATTTCTATTACACTCTAATCAATATTAATCAAACTATTGTTAGTTTATACATTTTAAGAATGGTGTTTATCTTTTTTGAGAATGAGTTCTTATTTTATTTTATTTATTGGGGTCTGCAACAGATGATACAAATGTTTGTGTCAGTAAATGTGTACTAACAGAGGGTGTGTGTGGAAATAACAGGGACAGAGCTGGCTGCTGTCAGATCAGATCAGATCAGCTGTGCAGCGTCATTACAAACGGACGTCGCTTCACGTGACACGGCAACGCCCACCACCAGCACACGCACACACACACACACACACACACACACACACACACACACACACACACACACACACACACACACACACACACACACACACACACACACACACACACACACACACTATGGCAGATGCAAGTATCAGCGAGAACAGCAGCACATTTACAACTTGGAGATATAACCACTATTTTCAATTTGTGGGGATAAAGGACGCAAAAAATATTACGGTCAAATGTAAACTGTGTGCAGGACAGAAAGCATTGTCCACATCGAATAACAGCAATGCCAATCTCCTGAAGCACATAACTAATGTACAGTGGGGAGTTGTCTTTTCTCTTACGGTGCCACAGAACAACACAAAAACGTGTATTTGTATTGTTATTATTTGTAAGGTAAAGTAACTTGTTACTAGTTACTTTTATAATTTAGTAACTAATAAAGTAACTAGTTACTTTTTTGAGAGTAGTAACTATAACTATTACTAGTTACTTTTTAAAAGTAACTTGCCCAACACTGACCACAATACAGAAAAATACTGATAGAAATGTGTGTGAAGTTGTTGATGCATTGCTGACAGAGGGAACTATATTTGAATACAGATTTAAGAAATATCAGTTTTTGAGCATGTCATAAGCATGTTTTGTCTTGACTATATTATAATATTTATATTATTGAATTGATTATGATTATTATTATTATTATTATTATTAGTAGAAGTAGTTTATTTGCATTAATTATATTTTAATCTTTTTGAGGCTAGTATTTGGCAGGAAATGCAGACGTATTCACCTGTAAACGCATCCTGAACGACATACATGCACATTTACCATTTACCTCACGTATACAAAAGTAACTGTGTTGATAATATTAATAAACAGGAATTATATTTGCAAAGTAGCCTACGTAAAAATGTTTCACTCCTGTCAGTTGGGGGGGGGGGGGGGCCTCATCTCACAATGTCGCTTGGGGCCCCAAGTTGGCCAGGGGCGGCCCTGCATATGCAGCATTAGAACATGATAAAATAATAGTTTGATTTAGGCATGCAGTACATTTTGTGATACATAACTTACTGACTTTATATTGAACTTTTAAGATTAATAAAATAATTAATAAGTTTAAACCACACAGGTTAGACAGGCCATTATTGACAGTTAGCAGAGTGAACTCTGCTGGCGGGTGTTCCAATTAGAACCAACTGCATTACAGCAATGAAGCATTCAGTTATTATACACTTCTCACAGTACAATAATGACAGTGATCATTATAGTTGCACAAAATGCGTGTGATGGCCCCATGTCTGCTCCCGGAAATGTGCAGCCAGTCATGTGCAACATTAAGAAGTATTTTGATGCTCATTAAATCTGCTGCCAGGCCAGAAGTGTTTATTTGTGAGCTGGGAATGTGGTATGTAAGCAATCACACAACTGGAGCACAGATGATATCTTTGGCCTGCATTCTTCAGCCTATTTGCCTTAGTAAATTTGGCATTTACTACTTGCAATTACACTACGTTTCTACTTACGAAGTTCAAACAATAGTTCTGGGTTTTTTGTGAGTTCAGGTATTTCTTGTTTTGTTTTTTGTGGCTTGAAGTGAATGTGTAAGATATTCAAAGGATAATGGTATTTTATTTTTGGTTCACTTAAAGCTTGGTTGCACTAGGGCTAGAATAACCCACCATGAATCCCAACAAAACTTTAATAGTTCTGGATAATAGTGTCTTAAAAACTAAGATAATATCAAGTCACTATTAGCCTTCTCCAACTGAACAATAGCCATTTATATATTGGTTTAAAGGGGTGACTCGTCTCAAGGTCTTAACTGAAGTAGCCTGTGTGAAACACTAGCTATATTCACCATAGAACTTTATCTCTAGCTCTCATTATAATCTATTGAACGCATTATTTATTTGTTTTTTTCACAGCGCCTGTCAAATAAACTGTGTTTTGATATGCAAGTGGATTTGATTATTATTTTCATCTGTTTCTTTTGTGTCATGGGGTAATTGGAAAGCTGTCCAAGATGATGAAGAAAGTGACAATGACAGTGCTGATGAATGCCAGGATTTCTCTGTAGCCAAGCAGCAATGCATATGAGAGTGTTACTGTTTACTTTCCATCTTCTGACAAAATAATGTAAAATGTTTCCGCCTTTTATTGCCTTTGTTTGCCTGTTGGGTATAATATGAATGTGCATCATTAGTCAGGAACCCACTTCTGTCAAAATGTAGCTTTGAGATAGTTTCATTGTTTTTTTGTGATATATTAGTCTTGTTTGAGGAGGTGCCATTTCGGATTGGGTTATTAGCACTCAACCCAGACAACAGTGTTTCTCAAGTTAATGTCACGTTGATGGCGATAATCACAATGACGTGCTGGCTCTTTGCTTTCAGCTCTGGGGATATACCTGTTCCTCTGAAAACTGATGCTGAACGCAGTGCACCTCATACAGTTGGTAAGTACAGGTAGATAGCTTTAGGGATGGCTCAAAATACAATGAGACACAAAACAAAACAGACCATATCACAATTATTTCCAATTCATTCTTAAATAAAAAATCTAAGTCTCAGTTCAATATAGATGTTGAAACAGAGAGTTGACTGGTCAGAAGACTCAGGAAATATTTCACTTAGGTGAACGTCTACTTTTTCCTACATTATTTGGTAACTCTCTTTACCAATTATTTCGGCTTCATTTCACATCAGCTCTCTTGACTGATTTTGTTGTTGTTGTGAAATTAAGTCAAATAGCCCTATTTGTTTCAGAGAGTTGAACCCTGTCAAATGTTTTACAGCTTATAATGACACAAGGGCGCTATACCTGGAAGAGTTGAGCTATTTCGAGGAAACCCCAGCACTGAATGGAGACACTGAGTCTTCAGCGGAAAGGCCATGGAGGTTATCTGGTAAGTAATGCTGTACTCTGAGCCTGTTATTCTTTCGACAATGTTCTTTAACTTTTTGTAGTCTTTTTCATTCATTTTTAATTATTTTATTTTAGGTGCTGACATCACAGATTACTTTAACTATGGTTTTGATGAAGAAATCTGGAAAATGTACTGCAAAAAACAGGCAGAGGTCCATGCAGCTAATGGAAAACTATACCTGGTAAGACAAGATATTTTTCATTTGGTAAATCATCTTCTCTTTTGATAAACTCAAAAAGTACAACATCATTTGGAATACTATTACTCTTGGTTTGATTTGAAGTAGTAATACATATTAGCAGATTATAGAAAGCATTATGAGATTGTTGTTATTCCACTCAGGGCCAGAAGGGGCACACTAGACCTTCCTCGGGTAGCTCAGCTTCCAGGTTGGTAACATTTCTTATACTGTCTTTTTCTTTGTCCTGGATTCTTCACCAATGCTTACTATAACTCAGAGCCTGGAGAAACTGGCAGCTGGATGTGTCTGTTTGTTTGTGCCACAACAACTATCAGCTTGCTGCCATCTGTTTGCTCTGGTCCTCTGAAGATGGGCTCAGCATATTAGGGTTGTATTGGCAAGGGATCCTAAAGTGTTGAGGTAAAGAGAGAGCAATGTTCATCTGTTAAAGGCTAAAGTGGTCTGTAATAGAAGGTATGGAGACACACATAGAGTACTATGAATTCATTTGTCCACATAGTTGAATGAATGTTTCATGAATATCTTCAAAGTTTTTATCATTTTTGTTTTTATCAAGTTCTTTCTATCAACAATATCTTGCGACCACTTTGCACTTTACAATGGTGGAAAGTAAGAACTTTTACTCAAGAACTTTTGATGTACTGGAATTTTTCTAGGGTACATTACAGAGGAAAAACAATTCCATGCTTTACCAAATCAGTTGATCTAACAGCTGTAGTTAGATTTACTTTGCTAATAAAAATATTATGTATTGTTATTGATCAAAATCGTGATTAAAATATTATCGTTTGTTGCTGCAAAATAACAATACCGCTTTCATGTTGATGCATTATTAATACTGAGCCATATGGCATTCTGTAATCTTGTAATTCATTTACCTTTGATACTTTGGTACATTTGTTCGTAACATTTCTGCACCACTTACTTACTTACTTTAAATTAATTTAAGTTAGTAAATACAAAATAAATGTAGAGTAACTTTAATTGAGTTTATTGTAATAATAAAATAATATCCAAAACATAGGAGAGTAATAGACAAAAATGACTCTTATTAAAAAAAAAACTCATCTACATTAATGAGTGTGTTGTATGCTTACTGTCCTTAATGGGAAACTTTAAAGGGAAGTTTTGAGCACCAGAGCTATGGGAGACACAAATGTTAGGATAGGCTCAGGTGCTTTAGTTACTGGCTCTCATTATGTATACACTCATAAGCAGCAGATGCTTGTCATGTAAGTAAATAGCATCCAGCCCCAGCATGCATCATGTTTATTTATGGCCCAGGTGCTGTATGCCTTTTGTCACAACAGCATCTCTGATCCGATTTTCTCCCAGTAAGTTGAATTGTTGTTGAGAATGCTTACTAGCAAGACTGGCCACTTGGCCTTGATGATGTTCTCCTACATCTGCAAGGTCGCTCCTCAGGGGAGGTCATGTGGATCTGAGCACTTTATAGCATCATGCATCTCTCTGTCTTTGATTGACAGTGTTAGGCCAGAGGGCGAACCAAGAAGTGCATGACAAAGATATGCACACACTCTATTAAGTAGTGGGTGGTGTGTTCAATGAGGCTTTGATACAGCAGCCTTCTCATTCTCTCAGAGTCTTAAAATGTGATCTTGCTCAAAGCAGCTCTTGCTGTATTTGATGGTCTTCACTGGTGTTGCCTACCATGCAATATACAGTAGCTGTCCTTTGGGATTCAGTAACCATTTCCCCCTTATTTTAAATTCCTATTCCATCAGAATGTAAAAGTAAGCATTTTCTCCCTCCCTACAAAATTATTGAGTTCAATTCTTTATTTGGTGTGTATTTCAAAGCTAAAGCAAGCAGAAAAAAGACATTGAGGAGCTCTAAGCACTTCCCTTTTAAGCTGCTAATAGATGTAGTTGTTATTCCTTTTTCCTGTATGTGTTTCTCTGCTGATGATTAAGTCCTAGTGACAGAAATGGGTTATTGTCCCATCTGTGTGTGCGTGTGTGCGTGCGTGCGTGCGTGCGTGTGTGTGTGTGTGTGTGTGTGTGTGTGTGTGTGTGTGTGTGCGTGCGTGCGTGTGTGCGCGTGCGTGTGTGTGTGTGTGTGTGTGTGTGTGTGTGTGTGTGTGTGTGTGTGTGTGTGTGTGTATTTGTGCTTGGTGGGGGTGGTTAGGGTTTAGGACATTTAAGGGCTGTTTTGTGAAGAAGGCAAGATGACCCAGATAAGGACGTTTAATGCGTTAATGGACCAGCAGTTGGTTTTGGTATGAACATGAGGAGTAAGATTAGGACAAAGTCCTGCTTTTAATAATGTTATATAAATGTACATCAAAAAAGGGATGAATCTTTAAGAACAGCAACCTTCTATTATTGGCACTGTATCAACATTTCACATGGATGAGATATTGTAGAGTTTATCCTGTGACCTGATCAACAGACAGCCAAGTGTGATTGGAGGAAAACGTGGATCCAGCCGCAGAGGGAGAGGACACCATTCTCAGGTACTGTGTGTGTGTGTGTGTGTGTGTGTGTGTGTGTGTGTGTGTGTGTGTGTGTGTGTGTGTGTGTGTGTGTGTGTGTGTGTGTGTGTGTGTGTGTGTGTGTGTGTGTGTGTGTGTGTGTGTGAGAGGAAGTAACAAAGACATGAATACTCACAATGTTTGTATTGCAGGATGTTACTGGGATGTCCCCTGAAGCGGATAGATTTTCTTATAATGGGCCCTCTCCGTCCAACTGCAACTATCTCTTTGCATTTACCAATCCATCACGTAAGTCACCCCGCCACTACAGCAACACTTATATGCATGCTCATAATGATGACTTTACTTATGATGTAATTACCCTTGTGTATTGCCTATTCTCATCTGAAGATCATGAACAGAGGACTTGTTTTTAAAAAACCTGGGGGAGTATATTTAAGGGGAACGTTGAGATTTCAGGTGGTAAGGGCCCCATTAGAACCCCCTGTGGGCCACATAACGCACCATGCAGCTGCACAAATGATAATGGCGTGTTGACCATGTGTGTTTGTCAAGCTGCAACATGTGTCATAATAAATTATCCTGTCGAGTTGAAGGACAGAGGTTGACAGTGTGTGTGTGTGTGTGTGTGTGTGTGTGTGTGTGTGTGTGTGTGTGTGTGTGTGTGTGTGTGTGTTTATAGGCATTCAAAGACATTGTATGGATGTATGTCTTCCTGTCCGTTATGCCATCCAGCTGCTGTCAGTTCAGACTTCCTCTTAGTCTTTGTATTGAACCCGATAGGAATCCAGGAAAGCTTTTTGGCCTGAGCACACAGCTGAACACATGCCATATCTTCCTCTTCAAAGGTTCCAAAATAGATGCGCCGATCTAGGCCCCCTTCTTACCCCTCACATACCCCTCAGTGTGAGCCCCACATTGCCTGGTGAACCCATGCCAGAGCTGCTAATACAACCAAAATATGAAACATCCTGCCGACTGCAGCTTTGAACAGTCAACTCCAGCTTTGAAGTAGTTGTGTGGCTTTTATCTTGGCCACTCCCCTTTCTATAACTTATAGACCCAGCCTGCTTTTGTAATGCAAATGTGTGTAACGTGATAAAAATAGCCCCTGGTAAAAAAGAAAGTGCTATGGCCAGCACATTATGGCATAAGAAATGTGCTGAACAGGCCCTGGCCGTAGGGAATAGAGCAGAGGGAAGAAAGAGTTTATTTTTTCTTAACATTTGTTTGTTTTTCATTGGGCTCACATTATATGCCAAGTGTGTTTGATACAGATACACAGTATGCGCATATTTTGGAGTCGAACTGTGTCATTGTAAGGTTGTTCTTATGTCATCTGTCAGCAGCACAGCGCAGAGCCAAGGTGAGGCTGACTGCTGCTCTGTGCTGCAGCTAATGCTTTCTACAGCCGGTTAGTGGGTCACTACAGTCAGTGTAGCAACACAGATTTGTATGTGTCCTTCCATTGGGCACTGATACTTTGACTGGAGATCATAGCCGAGCAGATGTACAGTTCTTTCTCAATCGACCATACCATTACCAGAAGGCCTCAGATCAGAGTTATTGATGAGATCTACTGACCTCTGTTGCTCTTATCATTTGAATCGAAAATAAATAATAGCAATCAGCGTGCACATACAGTTTTAAAATAGTAAGATTTAGACTTTGTCCTCATTTCGAAGAAAACAATATGAATTAAACGTCTGCAGCTAGTATTGATAGTGTGGCTGCATCTCAGAGAACAGGGGACGGTAGCCTTTACCTAAGGAAAGAAAACTCGGACTTCTGCTGTCATCCAGAACAGCAGCATGTGGTTCGATGTGAAATATCACCTCCATCTTAAACCCTCCAGCCTAGCTCTGTGAAACATTAGCATGAAAGAGTAAGCCACGTAAGCACAATCGGGTGGCAATTAGCCCTCAGCCATTAGCTCTCTCATATGCTGCCAAGCATGGAACTCCAGCCCCCATCAAACACTCACTTGAGATCACCACAGGTAGAAACAATTACTCACTCACGCTAACATTGATGGCTTGTGTGTAGACTTGCTGGTGTTTACTGTGAGTGCATGTGTGACTGTGTATGCAGTACGCACTACACAGCATTTCTCGACGTCAATTACTATGGGAATAACATGTTCTAGATGTTATCCTTTTTTGTAATGTATTAAAGTCTTGGTGTTGTCCCAATAATTTACTTTGTTGTAAGTAATCCTTATGTCAGGTTTGTTTACACGCAATACACAGTTCCTCATCAATTAGCATTTTTTTATGGTTAGTTTCTTAAAAGGAATTGCCTAAATCCTGCCCTCAGCACTATACTACAGGCCTTTCTTTCACAGATGGAAGAATGCGTGTGTGTGTGTGTGTGTGTGTGTGTGTGTGTGCGTGCGTGTGTGTGTGTGTGTGTGTGTGTGTGTGTGTGTGTTTGTGTGTGTGTGTGTGTGTGTGTGTGTGTGTGTGTGTGTGTGTGTGTGTGTGTGTGTGTGTGTGTGTGTGTGTGTGTGTGTGTGTGTGTGTGTGTGTGTGTGTGTGTGTGTGTGTGTGTGTGTGTGGGTGTGTGTGTGTGTGTGTACCCTTCTTCCCTTGGGTGCCCAGGTGTCTGAAGTATCAAAAGCCTTGGCTGGGTCAGTCTTCTATAGTGAGCAGTTCAGGCTCTCTCAACTCTGTGGGACGTGTATTTGAAAAGGAAGGAAGGTGTTCTACATTTCACTTACAAAGCTGGGAAGCCCTGTGCTCCTTTCATATTCATATTCAAGCCTGACCTTCCAACAGCTCTTATTATTCTTTCTCCTGTTTCAACCATTTGTTATGTTCTGTATGCTGTTGAAAGTTGCTCTGAGCCACTCTCACGTTAGGGGTCTTTATGGGAAAAAAGAAGGGGATGGTATCCAGATGTGAGTGTGTGTTTTTGCCTTTGCACTTCAAAAGAGACTCTATATGTGTGTGTACACATGTGAATGTGTACTCAGTGCAGCCTGAGTGTGATTCAGAACTGATTGTCTGCTCGATCACGTAGAATTTGAGCTTTATTGCAAGAGGGACCATTAACTGTTCACCCAGGCGTTTGACTCTTCATGTTTTATTGATGGAGGGATAGGAAAGTAGGCCTGCCACATTTTGTCACTCTGACATCTGATCTAAGGTCTTTACCTTAGAAGGAGTATTCCCATCAATTATTATGTAATGATGTTGTTAATGGATGATATTGAATGCACAGCATGCTTTCCTGTTATATATAAATGTGTATTAATGCTTACACATTGATCTTCCCACACGTAATGTGCCTTCCTAATATTTCGATATAGATCAAACTAATTTTAAGCTTGAAGGAAAATACCCCAGCATAATCGACTTTTAAACCCACTCACTGTGCCAACGCCTGACTTGTCTTTTCTAACTGTCTTCTGATTTATTTTCATAAATTGTGAAGCAGGCTCATCTCCAGCAAAGGCAGAAATCCTGTTAGCAAGCTTAAAAAGTAGTTATACTTGAATGTCGCTCTCCCCAGGCTATCAATGCAATTGGCAGTGAAAATGACTGCGGGGAGAAAATCAGGGCAGACAAAAAGAAGATACAAAACAATTGCAATGTGGCACACATTGTGAAATTATAATTTGATTGTAGTATAAATAAAGATGGGTTACTCTGTATTTGTCTCAGACTGTACTCAGCAATGTCTGTGCAATAAGACTCCTCAAAGGCTGTAAATGTCCTATAGAGCGCAGTTGTTGGCCAATATCACAAATATGACATAAAGAAAAAATTATTAAGTATTTTTTCAGGCTGGAAATTACTAGAAAAAACTGTTAAACAGTATATGTTTGACTCAAATTAATCTGGAATATTGAGATCTTTTTAGGGCATGAAGAAGTATTTATCCCAATGAATACTTACATTTTCCTGTTGACTGTAGTACACTTGTAAATTTACTTTAATAGTCATGACCTTTTGTTCTTTTTCCACTCAGCTTACCTTTACCGTAGAGGACCCCCAGCTCTGTCTTCATTGGACAGGTGAGTCACTGAATTTGTCAGCATGTATGCTTGGTACTCCAGAGGTCTGTATGTAGGTGTGTGCAGGTGGGATGGAGATTTGTCCGGCAAACAGCACACTAATCTCTATTCAGGGAGTTTTGACTCAGGTGCAGGCACGGGTATAGCAAATTCAGCAAAAATGTTTGAAGAAAATAAAAACATTAGTCAGAGACTGGAATAGAGATCATTAATAAAAGCAGCACTACTGCTGATCATTTAAAACACAACAATTGCTGTTGGAAGCTGTTCCCTAATTTGGAGGCAGACCTAGTGGCTCCCTTTTGACACCAAAGGACAACCCGTGCCGAGGTTTTCTGACACAACTGCTTTCCTTCTGAGCTGGGTCAGTTTTATCACCGTACACACTGTGCTCTGTTGCTGATCTTGGCAGCTGGACCAATGGCCAAATAAGGTATAAAGCGAGATAACAACCGCGTTGCTGCCTGTTTATCAGTATCCAAGGCATTCCCCTTTCCCTTCTTCCGATCTATGTCACAAACTGTCTGCAAACTCCCACATTCAGCTCTAATTTACACTACTCACATCACAAGTGGGCCATGTTGTACCCGAGGCTCTCGTAAATTATCTTGCAGGGCTTTAAATGCAGCTCTACTCAGGTTCTGTTGCTGCTGAGCTTGTTTCTCTTGGATGTTGTCTATATCCAGCTTGTGTTACTCCATCTTTCTGTTAGTCTCTTTAGCTTCCTGTCCCTTCATCTTTTTTGTCTTATCTCATTCCTACTCTTTCCCTTTCCCCTAATTTGCTGTGTTTGTGTGTGTGCCTGAATTCACTCTGTGCTCTCTCCTAAAGGAGGTTTTTTCTCACATCTCAACCCATCTGCCAAATCCTCACATCCTTCAGGGACTCACTGTTCCTCTGAACTCTGCCAGCCATCTCCTGTAGGCTTTATGAACCATTTCCTTTTAAACTTTTCTCTAACAGACATATGTAGTGTCTATACACGTAGTCCTGGCTTCACTGTTGCTGCTCAGTCAATCTCTTGGGGATATTAAGAACAGCAGGTATTCCTGGCATGATCCTTGCACTGGCTTTCCATGCTGTGTTCAGGGCCAAGGGCCCACAGGCCTCCCAGCCATCACTTTTAGGATCTGCTTTATATGGAGATTAGTAGCATCGTGCTGCTTCTGAACAGTCTTGAGTTTCAGTCTTTCACATCTTCAAATGTAGTATTTGCCAAAGAAAAAGAAAAAATAGTGCAATCAACTGGGAAAGCACCTCTAAATAGGTTAAAACAGAGAAAACACAATGTTAGCATGCTGTGTAATCAAAACTAAACCCTACTTTACTTGATTTGTATAGCAAAAGCTTTCCAGTGAACATAATTGTGCATGGCTAATGGTCAAGACAAAGACACAGGATTGGTTCAATTATATTTACTGGCAAGTTATTTTTACACAATATGACTGGTTTGTTAAAATGCTCCGGACAGAATAAGATGGATCAGTTATCAGACAACTGTTGTAAAATGGCCTAATTTGGGTGTTAACAACATAAAAGCTAATAGAAAGCCTCCCATATACAAGTCAAACATATCTTTGCAGCAAAAAGTGAAATAACTGAATCAATGCAAGAGGCAGAAATGCACACAACAGTCTAATGTCCCAGCACATTGTTTGACATGTCAACAAAACTAGCTGTTTTAAATATATCCCCTGCATTTATTTGTTTTTGATTTATTGTCCTGTGTTTCATGTTTCAAATTTGACTGTGTGTTTTTTGTGGGATTACATTTTACTTGAAATGATCCAAAATCATGCATCAACTTGGTCTGACTCTCTCTGACAGATAAAAGGAACTTGATGTTCATCATCGTTCAAAATCATCAGTGTTTATATGGATGAAACACAGAGGCCACAAAGTGAGAGATGTGAGCACTGAGTATACAGAGGGCTTTGATGAACCATTACGCATACAGTTATTATCCTGTTAAGGCCCTGCCAGCAGCCGCATGCTCACTCACCCAGACTCACTCTTCCATTCACTTATTCTGTCTCCATTCACAAACAAGCCTTGGTATATTGCAATGTCTCTGTTGCTGCTAATAAAAATTGTAGAGAAAGAAAACTGTCAGACCGGATCAGTGCTGACGAGGAAATGATATATTAGCTTACAATGGGATTTATCGCAGTGTGTTTGGAGACCTGGCGGGAAAGGGACCAGTTGGATGAGCTTCATACACACCTTTACAACACTCGGAAGTTTCCAATAGGAAGCGGGTGCATGTTGTTCCAGGCCAGGTGGAGGGGCAGAACACCCTGAGCAGTAATATTACCATTCCTCATGGGTTGGCATGCACACAATGCTACTTGACAATGAGCCAGTCACTTCAAACACTTAGAAAACACAGCTGCACATTTGGAAAAGTGCTTTGATCAATGTTGCAGACCAGTCCAATTATTTGAATCCACTGATTAATCTCTAAATGTGCTTGCTCACTCACTGTTTTATAAGTAATATATCAAGTTGAATGATAACTGGCCATATTTGTCTGCCCAGGAAATATATTTTATAAGGAGATTAAGAAATACTATAACATGTGGACTTCAGATGGTAAAAAAATCCAAAAGATTCATTTTGTGGACCTGACCTTTCCCCTTTTTTTTCAGTCGACACTCTAAAGGCTTTGACGATCCCTCTACTTCGAAGCCATGTTCTTCAGGTACATACTGTATGTGTACTTGTGTAAACATTCATTCTGTTTACAGTACTGCATGCAATGCTAGTGAAGATTGAAGACCAGTGTTGCTTATGGCTATGATGTATTATTGGATTCCTGGAGTTAGCCACTCTGGGAATTTCCTCACTTCATGCTCCCAACAGCCTTTGAATACTGAGAAATGTCAGGTCAATAAAAACATGTTATTTGGCCCTTAAGACCTACAGACTTTCAGACAGATCAATGTACATTTACAGCCTTTTGGAGCATTGCTTTGATTGTTTTCAGTACAGCTTGTTTATATATTTCTTCTTTTGTCACCTGCATAATATATTCTTTTTCAACTTCCACTGAGTTTATATCCTGAATATGAAGAATTGTGACTGTTGCTATTAGAAGTTACACTCGTCAAGAAACAACTTTCTTTTTAAATAAGTATTTTTTAACAGGTGGAAAGTGCTGTTATGAATACATTATGTGGTGAATGCTAAGTTTAGACATTGAGGAAATGAAAACAGATGCAGTTCATGGCCACTTCTGTTGTTGGTTCTCTCCAGACAGCTGTCTGTCATGGCTCTTTTGTTTCTCTTAGGTGTATCATACTTAATCCCAAGAAATATGACCCTCAAGGCTGGGGTGCGTGAAGCTGCCAAGGCCTGGGAATTCATATTACGCCAGGAAGAGTCTGAAAACAGCAGAGAGAGATCCAGGAAGCGTAGCCTTGCTAAAGGCAGAAGAAGAGTCAGAGATAAAAACAGAGGGAAATGTTCCTCTTCACACAGGTGGGCCTCAGTGATTTGAAGTCATAAATATTCATGAAAAAAATTACCCTAGGTCTGTTTATTTAAAGAATGTCATTCTCAAGTCTGTTTCCCTTTCTATATAATTGTAATCAAGCTCAAGACAGTGCAACCTCTTCCCTCACATTTCCCTCTATCCACTCTTCTTGGGTGCCTCTGTAGTGGATGAATGCAAGTGTCTGCCTAACAGTTGTGACCTTCTGGATTTGGCAACATATAGTATATAGGTTCCCGTCCAAATATCTAGTCTGTTATGGGCTACTTTAATGTGTGCATTTGCATCCAGCCTATCATTGTCTCTCACACAAGTACATGTGTGAACAGCAAGATTTGCTGAGTAGATTGATTGAAAACTTCAAAGTAAAGACAAAGACTGAACAAAGAGCATTGAGGAGGAAACAAAAGGTCTGTTTGCCAGGTGAGACAGGAGATGTGTGTGTATGGTGTTGGCAGCCTGCTCAAGTGGCAGAGAAGCAAGGCTCTGCCGACAGGATGGGAAACAAATGGATTGGGAAATGTTTGACTTGTACTTATTTTATAGTTCCAAGGTAACCTTTAACTTAGTCTGTATCAGTATGTAGCAAATGTTAGTTTATTTTGTGTGACACTGTAAAGTAACAGTATGATATAAGTGTTGATTTGCGCTGAGGTGGGTAGTCTGTGAGTGGTTCCTTTCTCCACTGAAAATGCACACCTATAGTGAAGAAATGCACACTATTGCAAAAGAGCTCAAGACTATTGTGACGGAAATGAAGACTGTTGCAAGGCCAGGAGAAATTATTGCCAGGATATGTAGAAGTAGATATTTGTTGTATTCGGTTTTTTCTGGTTCACTGAGACGGGTCAGGGTGGAGTGTAGATAAAGGAATAACTTGCTGTATTTGCAAGCTTCTGCCAGGAAATAATTTTGGTTATGCTCCTCTGCATTAAACTTGAGTCCTTCCTCTGTGGCTCACGGATGATCAAATCCAATCTGATATCCATTCCAAATGTCCCGTAGTGCCCTACAGTGTGACAACCACAGTTCCTCCGAATGTGAACTCAAACACTCATTCACTCGCTCACTCACACACATGCCAACATGCATGCACAAACCAAATCTTGCCCCACATTTTCTCTGCACACTCAGTATTGACCATTTGCCAGACATCTATTTAATTATTATCAAGTCAGGCAGCTGTCAACTCTGATACATACAGGCACATCTATGCTCTTTCTCACATACACTCAGCTTACCTAAGGCTAAAACTGCACAAACGGATGAGTGACATTGTGCTGGGACAATGCATTCTTCTAAAACATGAACATGTTAGCTATCAGTTCACTTCTGCCACTGCCCTCAATCAACAAATAATTAGACTACCTTTTGCCCAAATAAAACAACAAATAACTGCAGCTGAATTTTTACCAATTTCTCAGTAACTGTTGGTGGTTGCAAACGCTGTACGGCTGTTGATAAAACTGAATTCCTGTGTCAGCTATACTACTATTGAACTTGCAAGGAAATAAGTGCAAAATACCAAAAATGACAAAGTATCTCTGACTGCACTGTGTCAGTTGAATTATCCTCAGACAATGTTCTGCTTTTCAGCACTTCTCCTAAAGAGGTGAGCTTTTTCCCGGAGTATTTAAATGACTAGATTCAGGTTTTGTCCATAAAGCTCAGAACAGTCTTTTGGGTCAATTGAGGGAAGCGGGACAGGGGTACAGCTGCAAGGCTGTAGGCAAGCTGCAGAACACAGGAAGCTGGGATTCACATGTGTGGGACAGACGCACAGCGAATGCACAGGAGATTTGCTTATTCACACCAATAGATTTGTTCTGATGTCGCAGCCACGACCAAGAGTCCGATGTGCTGCTCACACCTAATGTTGGGTGTCACACACACGCTCACATGTACACGTTATGTGTTTTCTGCAGCATTGATTTATGACTCTGTTCTGAGCTATTTTTAGACTGGAACCAGAGAGATTCATTGTTAGTGTGTGTGGTGTGTGTCCGAGAGAGAAACAGATGAAGACTTATGTAGCTCGCCATCCCTATTTTTCATTGCTGAGGTCATCGTGAGTGTTACATTGTGCATTCGGGGTGCTGATGCAGAATCTGTGCTTAGCCCGCATGTGCTGTTCTGAGCCACACACAGGCAGAGTGTGGCAGGGTATCAGCTACTGGTTATCAGCTGTGGTTTTGACCGCATGCCCCGGATTTACAGCCACCGCTAATAGATTCCATGAGCTTAACACTCTCATGCATTCATCCAGCGGTTTACAGACTGTGTGTTTCTGTCTCGCTGCCTCTGACACCCTTTGGTCATTTGATCAACACTGACTGCAAATCACATGTCCGGATGATACATGTGGCTCTCATCTGTCCAGCTGGCTCTTCCTCAGACTTTTTAATCATCTCTTTCATGTGCACATGTGCACACAAGACAATGGCAGCATGCAATATCCACTTTTTGTCTTGGTCCATTTTATGCACATGGCATCGCACACATGTTCAAAGAGACGTAAATCTAATTATTATACTCTTGGCTGTTTGATCACTGGTCTATTGAAAAGCTTGTATGCACTAGCCAGTAAGTTCATCTGATAATAACTGAGTGAAGTCCCAGTGTGATGAGGCAATTAAAATGATAATTGCATTCCTGCTTAAACTTGCCCGAAAAGCTTATTAGAAAGTGTTGTAAGGATAGTGAGAACACAGTGTTTAGCAGACTTTGAATATGGCACAGGAACTGGTAATTGAAAAAAGGCAGATGTAATACAAGTCATGGAAACCAAATTAGAGCATTACTAATTCATAACTGCAATAGCATTTTACATTTTACTGCCTGAAACTCATTTCCACCAGTTACCAGTAACAGTCCTATTCAGTGATTCCCTTCCTTAGCAAAAAAGTGGAGTTTCACAAGTCTTGCATTTCATTTCAATAAAGAATCCTCAATGCAACTTTAATGGCAGTCTGGGGATTTGGAGGAGCCGCCCTGACTCCATTCCAAGTTTAGTTTTAGATTCAGGAGGCATAGCAAGATCCAAAGGGATCTTTTCTTCTAGGCCGAGAGGGATACAGTACGTTTTACTTGATTTTCTTCAGCTGCTTTGTGCCTTAGTGCCACTTTTATCCTGGCTCTTGGGTCTGACTTGAGGCCTTATTTATTGGATTCCACCTACATCTGTTTTTATTTTCCCTCTACGAAACATACTTAGCCCCTAATTTTACATATGTTTTGTCTTTCTGACTCAACTTCATGCATGAATCACATTTCTTTCCAGAGCCGATCTGAGGGCCTGTACCTAATCAATTTGAATGTTCCTTCTACAGTGCTTGCCTGTCCTTGGATTCAATGCTACATTCTGTCTATATTATTTAAACATGCTGTACAGCAACAGCATTATGTTCCTTGCCACTTACAGCGAACAACACTTGCTCTCTTGTTTGATTTGTACGGAGTAAAGCTCTCATCCCAAGGACGCTGCACACTGGTAATCTTTTACAAAACATGTTTGTTTCTCTCACACTCAGCGGCAGTTTCTGCTTATTTTCTTTCAAAGGTTTAAATTGACCTGAGCCTCCAATTCTGTTCAATTTTACACAACCCTCCTAGGGTAAACAAATTGGCTTAGTTTCTTTGTTGTGTCTGGAGCAAACTGATGGGCAATGGTGTTTTACACAATCATGGTTCCATCAATAACCGGATTAAATGGTGGGTTTCTTTTGGCCAAATCAAACAATCCAGCATTGTTCTTCCCTACAAACCCAGGTGGCTCGCAGTCGCTGTCCAAAGAACTGAAACTAATCACAAGAGAGATTGCCAGAATGTTTTCTACAGTAAGTGGGATTGACTGTGCAGTTTGTTTTAGACACATAGCGCCATGGGATGTGTCTAATGAATAAGGTCACATTAGTGGAATCTACATATTAATTGGCTCTAATACGTTAATATCAAGCATGATTATCACACATTAGACTAGTAGGTAGGAACAGGAGAGAGGAGAAGTAGTAAAGACACTAAAAAAGGTTGAATTAAGTTATTGATTTTGATTGATGCTCATTGTTTATTTAATCTTGGAGAAGAAAAAGCTGGCTTAGTCAAAGTACTGCTACACTCTGGCACAGCTGCGTTGTTTTGGCGACTCTACAATAATTCTTGACTATAGCTGAAATAACAGCATCTCCTACTGTCATTAGATGTTACGCTCTATCCCTCAACTCACAGCTGCTATTAATTCTTGTGGATATACTTGCATGTTAATTGTGCCAATCATAAATTGTGTTTCATATCCTCAGTGCGCCTCACTGAATCCTCTGGCTTTCTCAGTTAAACGACTGAAGGGAGAGAGTGGACCAAATTACATCTCGGCAGGCTCAGGCATCTTATGAGAATCTGTGATACTGCCGGCCCTGAAAGGCCTGGGCCCTATAGATGAATCAAATCATAAAATGTACAAACACATCCAGAGGCTCCCATAATATAATTTAGTCTTTCTAACACTGCCTCCTTGGGAACTGTTTCAATGTGCTTTTGTGGTGTTATGTGAGGTAGTTGTTTCTGTGTAAAACTAATGGCTCTGAGCAAGAACAAATGTGGGGCCTTAGGTCCTTATCCACGCTGCTAACACAAGAGTTGTCTCCAAATATTGAATATATTTAGCTTTGTACTTGCTACAACTCTGCCCCTTAAGGCGCTCTCTCTCTCTGTGTGTTGAGCAAGTGAATGGTAATAATGACTCCAGCCATGTGCGAGCTGTTTGCCTTAGCAGTGCAGTATCTGTACTTTTCCTAAGACTTTATTGAGCAAAGATATACTTTTATAGGGGAATAGAGAAATGCCTTCAGCCAGCGTGATGGTTCTTAAAGGTCAGGGTGATTATTCTGAATCTGCAAGCTGTGCCAAGCAGACTCGTGTTGAGGAGAGTGTGAGAGAGAAAGTAAACTATTCTAAATGTATACGCAGTACAAGTTCCCCTTTGGGATGTTAGGTTCTCTCATTAGTGAATAGATATTCACTGAAATGTCACTCAAACTCAGTCTGTGCCGTCACAGCTCCTATTCTATAATTGTAGACGTTCCTAGTGCTATGACCGTCCAATCTGAATTAGCATCAGCGCCCTCAAAAATGTGTGCACCATGGTATGGTAGAAGCAGCATAGGAAAATCCAAACTGCTTCTTGCATTGGATAAAACAAAACCAAGAACATAACAATAGTGTTGCTTTTGAAAATGGAGGAAAATTATCTACTGGAAAAACAAGCACACTTGAAAACTTGTTCACTTGTTTCCTTTGTAGGGATTACAGCTCTCCTCCCAAGGGGCGCGACACACTGGTAATCTCTCACAAAGCAGTTTGTTTCTCACACCGTCAGCAGCAGTTTCTGCTTATTTTCTTTTGTTGGTTTGAATTGACTCGAGCCCCCAATCTTGTTGGATTTCACACTCACCTTCCTAAGGAAATATTGCTTCTTAGTAGTCTCTTTGTTGATTCTCGAGCATACTGGAGGCATCGGTGTCTTAACACAATCATGGTTCCATCAACAGTCTGATTAAATGGACCTCCAAATGGCCGGTAACAAACAGTAGTACTTCTTCTTTACAAACCCTGGGGTGCTTTGGTAATCGCTATCCATTGAACTGAAACAAATCGTATCGAGGGAAGGGCTTAATCTTGTTTTGGTGCAGATCTGTCACTGTCTTCCATTGACCCTGGATTAAGCTTGATTCAAATCTTGAATCTATATTCTTGGTCTTTTCATTAAACATAATACAATATTTTTTTTATAAAAAGGATTGACTGTGTAGTTCCTTTTAGACACACTAAGGCCATAGGATGTGTCAGAAGGTCTACATATGAATTGTATTTAATATATCAAGCATGAATATCACAGCCCAACAATTAACATGCTTTTGAGGAAACCATTTGTGTACTACTGTATAAACCCCCTTATATAGAAGCAGGCAGAGTCAAGCTGACAGGGATATCTTCATTTAGTGTTTTTTTATGTAAATATACTAACTTAAGCATGATGAACGGAGAGTCTATAGTGGAAACATGTTATGGTGAATCTCATCTTGGGAGGACACAGTGTTGCAGCCAACCAGCGTCTGATTACTACAGACGACCTCTGAAGGTTACACTGTAATGAATGCATCGCTTAAAGGAGGGAGCTACTGTTCAGGGACACTACAGTATACAAGTGGGGGTTTCTTCATGCCATTTCTCAATGCTAAAATGAATACAAATTAAGTAAGCTAATTGTTAAAACTATATTTATGTAATTATTTACAATGATGTGCACCTGAAAACGAGTTACTAAGACATATGATGCTGGTGAAAATGACAACTGGCAACCATACAATGTTGTCACATCTCTGAAAATTAAAACAGGGTGATTTCAATACTGAACAACTGGACTATAGCATTTAGCTGAAAGTTAAAACCATGTTTGCAGGTGTTTCTCTTAACCAACAACATTTGATTGATCTTCCTTTAAATGTGTTTGCATATGTGTTTTCAGAGGACAGGAAAGGTGTAAAGTAGTGACAGATCATTCATTCATAGGACTGCAGGTCCTACAGGGAATCATATATTTTCTAAGGTTTTGTTTTGGCTTAGAGGATACTGCGGCATGCTTGCTTGGCTTTAAGGGCATGCTGTGCCACTAGTGTTTAGCTCTTTGTTACCTAAAGTCAAGGCCAGGGGAGAAGCTACAAAAGCTCAGGCAGGCAGACAGCAGGCACTGTGGTTAAGGTGTTAGTCCCTTGAGTTCTGAATCATCTCTCTCCCGCTGGAGAAAAAGGACAGCAAACTAATTTACTGTGGGCTTTGAGTTCGTTTTCCCTTTGTATTGTTTCCCAATGAAAATGCCTCCAGTGTCATTAGAAGGAAAAGTAAAACAGACAATTTGCATGTATGATGTTTTTCAGTGGAAAAGAGAGGAATGAGGAGGAGCGAAAGCACAGCTGCCACAGTTCTGAAAGGGTCAGTGAGAGGCCCAGAGAGAGCAGTCACAGAGACAACAGCGAAGGAAAGAAAAAATCATCACGCAGGTCTGACAGAGAAACAGACTCACATAGTCCTCATGAAAAAGCAATTATAAAAAGAATAGAGATATGATGATGATAATGCCATTGTCCTCCACAGCAGCAGAGGCAGCACGAGCAAGAGGGACGGTGGTGAGGACAGAGAAAGTCAGAGTAGAAACAAAAACAAAAAGGCCAACAAATAGGAAGGACAAGGAGATCAACATGATGTTCTCTGCTGGCCAAGAGAGGAAATTAAAAGTTTTTTTCTCAATCTATTTAATGAGAGGACCTGCCCTTTGGCATCTAACTGTATCTATAAGAAATGTTGCATTGTGTAACATTTTGTTTAAAGGCGAAGGTTTTTATGTATGTATTGTGTACAAAATGTTTACGTTGCACCTGCTTTTAGTCGATTTTGTTGAGTTGAAGTAAGGATTTTAAGTATGTATAAGTATTTTCTCTCACAACTCTCGTTTTCAAATGACTTTATTGATCATTTAACCAAATGTACCATCAGATATACTACACAGGCCGAAGCATGACAGATAGAACCGCAGCAGATGGGCCTCAGACCATCCACTGATACACAGAAACCAAGTCAGTTTTTTTTCTTAAAAGTAAGAAAATTTGTAAGGCCTCCATAATGTCACCTAATTAAATATTATTTTTTAACATGTTATGAACACATTGATCTTTTTATTTTCTTAATATACTCTTTTTATTTCCAGTGGTTGGATAATCAAGCCATAGCTTCTGAAATAATAGAAAAAACCTCAACACAGACTACTACTTGGCAACGTGTCATCAGGTCAACAGATGAAAAGGACAACCACTGTCAGTACAAACAGAATGGAGCTGATATTAAAAGGCCATACCACAAACAAACAAAAGAAACGTATTACAAGTGCTTGGATCAGTACTTTTTTTTTAGACACCCAACATTTACATTAAAGAAATGTGAGTCCAACTTAACGCATACCTCTAATATATAACTACTGGAATTGGCAACGTGTTGTGTCTCCTCTCGATCCACCCACCAGACTCACTGTATGCTGTGCCATTTGCTCTAAACAGACAACACCAACATTAAAGTCTGAAGTGGCTCAGCTTTGGATCCTCCCTGTTCAGCATTTAGAGGGGGGGGCAAGTTAACCTCTGGTAACAATCCAGTCTCATGTTTGTCCCTCTCCAAACTCCTAGAAAAAGTCTCAGCTGTCCATCAGAAGTGAGATATCCATACAGCAATAGCACTATTCTAAGCTTCTCCCACACAGCAAGCTTAGGGTGGTCAGAAAGTCCAAAGCTCTGAAGTCCAACATTCCTTGGTCCGTGCCACTGAAGATTTAGCAACGCTACAGCAGACTGCCCGGCCAGGAGACGATGGTCAGGGTGATCCTGCCCCGCAGCTCCTTTAAAAGGCGCACCAACGCTGTGTGGGTCATCCCCCATGTACTCGTCCCGTTCACCTCCAGCAAGATGTCCCCACACCTACACACAGTGAGATGACCATACACAAATTAGCTTGACTTATGATTATGAAAATTACCATAGGTTAAAGTAAACCCAGACATTATAAATGCAGCTGTGTTGGAGCTAGTCCAAAACAGATGTTCTCGTAAGCAACAGAGAGTAATATACATAGGCTGCCTACCTTATCCTGCCATCATTGTAGGCTGGTGTCCCCTCCACGATGGAGCGGATAAAAAAGGATTGATTGCAGTTGACCTCCTCCTGACCTCCCACGATGCTGAAGCCCAGACTGCCCGAAGTGCTCCGCCGCAGCACAATGTCTTTGCAGCAGTACAGATGCCTGCATGGGCCAAGAAAAAGATTAAACACACTAATCTCTCAACTGCATCTTTAAATTGTATCTAGTGTATATCCATGCTGAGTGTGTGTGCTGGAGCTAGATAGCTGAAACCGGCTCTGCTCAGAAGACAAAGGCTTCTTTTTTTAAGGTGTGACTTTTCCTTACAGAGAGAAGTGTAAGAATGAGAATAGTTGAACTTTATATCTCATAAATATACCTCAAAGGAAATTTACATTTAAATGTTTTTAGCTGCGCCAGAGAAATACACATTATTATTTCAGCAGCAGTTGTTCATCTCTGTCAGCATGCCACTGTCTTAAAGATTGAATTTCAAATATATTAAAATCGGAACGTTTTTGATTCTCAGAAGTTCTACTGATATAGCAGCAGACAGTGAATATTTAAGCTGAAAAGTTAGTTTGAAAGTATAATGAGTTTTCTCTTCCCAGCTGGCTCTGTCCAAATGTCGTTGGCACCAGCTGGCAGAGGTCAAAAGGACCAGTGTGGAGGGGGGAGTATAATTATACTGGGCTCAGAAAAAAGGAGTGGAGAAAGTACAAAATGTAGATTTAGTGAGAACTGAGACATCTAGAGATGCTCACCTGGGTAGCTGCAGCCATGACACCCAGATTGGTGAGTAATCATCATTGGGCACGGGGCTCTTGGTGCTGTCTGTGGGTGAAGGTGTGAGACAGGGCGGCATGGCGCAGTCCTGCATGCTGTCTTCTGGAGGACGCATCTCCAAGACCTTGAGCACTACGGGGGAGGAGGTGTTCTTCAAGTTGGCCACGGCTTCGCCTCTCGTCACCCCCGTCAAGTCCACCCCATTCACATTTAACAAGATGTCACCTGCGGGGGAGAAAGTGGACAGCACAGCTCATCCACTGCCCAGGGTTGCTGCCCTGATAAATGCTTTTCAAAAGACCTCGCGGTGCGGGGACTCCTCATCTGCCTTTTTAATATTCAACAACCTTCCTGCTGCAACACAAAGGGATAGAAGCCAACGCCACCTGTGCTTTAAAAAGCCTCCTAGCGATGAGAGTGGTAGAGAGAAAAACAGACTGCATAGTCCAACCAGCTAATGAGCAACCCAAAGGACACACTTGGGATGCGTGGATATGCTAATACAAATCTGAAATGTCTATTTCAATACACTAAGATATTTCATAACCACACAAACCGAGACAGCAGCTGTTGTTGTGTCCCATAAGGATAAAGTAATGTGCACCTTGAACCATGCACAGGTCAAACTGAATCAGATTTCTCTGCTTTTATGAAGGCTTTATGCTCACAGAGTTTTTCTCGTTGAGAGTCTCAGAAAAGGAATGACTGTAATGACAGGCTAAATGTGTTTTAATTTGGATAGACTGGAATAAACAGTTAAAATCAGCTGAAATCTCTCACTCCCCTGCCTTCAACTGCAATATGGGATCTCAAGGATACTGCTATTACATTCAGCTATTTTGAGCTGACTGATTTCATATAATGATATAATTAAGTACTCCACAAATACTCCTCTGGAACAAAATAAGTCCCGAGCCCTGCTATGCAAATGTGTGCTTGTGTTTTTGTGTAAGTTTGTAAGAGCCAATCTACGAGGTAGTGATCCACAGCAGCATCGCTGAGGCTTTTGCTGGATGAATACACTTCATAATGAAACATGAATCTTAAGTGTTCATCAATCCCTCAGTTTGTTATATTCTAAGTATTCATCAGACAAAATCCATTATCGTCTGTCAGCCATAATGTGCGCTTAAGTAGAGGACAACCGCACAAAACTAAAAACAACATCCACTAATTTAGTAATTATTTGCTCAAAAGCCCTGAACATTACAATCCCTTTAATCCTTGCAAATGAGTTATATTCTAATTATTATAACAGTGTGCCGGTAAGTAATGGAAGAGACTTCAAGGGGTTCATTAGGAGTTCATTTTACCTTTGCGGATGGAGCCCTCCTGTCCCACCACTCCATCAGAGTCCACATTCGTGACGTAAATGGGGAGGTCCCACCCTCGGCTGGACATGCCACCCGCCACCGTCATACCCAGGGAGTCATACGGCTCCTTGGTCAGTGTTACTGTCTTCTCATAGCATGCAGGCTTCTGACAAGAGTCCTTTAGATGGCAAAGGAAACACACAGAGAAAGGGTTTTGCATTAATACCGTGTCCTATTTTATGTTCCACTTCTATGGCACACCTGTCGCAATGGATCGCTCTCGTGTATCCACATTTTAATAAAAACATGAACTCAGTCCAAACATGATATGCACTTAATTGTTACATCAAGGGCACCTTCCATAGTATACATAATGTAATTAGATTGTCAGGCAGTACATTTGCATATTAATAAAGGGCTGTTTTCTCTGGGACTAGCGATAGCCCCTTAATGATAGGAGAATTCACATTAATACCAGCCATGCTATGGGAACAGGAGTCCTTTGACACAGACACAGTTGCTATGTAATTGATTACCTCATTAGCATAACTGGTAATGTATAATATATGGTGGTTATTAGGATCAGGCAGCTCAAGTGCCTCTTCATTTTGTGTTGATGTTCGATGTAGAGCTACTGATTTATTCATGGACGTCCTGATGTGCGTTTTGGTTTTGTGAACGAGGCTGTGTGTGGGAAAAAGTGAGTTAGATTTTATTTATGACGAGGTGTTTGAATGTCACATGGGGGAGAGCGAGGGGGAGTAGAGTAGTAATGAATAAGACATTGCACATTGAGGTTGATGGGATGTAGCTTGTGCAGCTTTGCTAATGTGCTGCATTCACACATTTCTGCTGCGCCCACAGGAGGAGATCACCCGTAGTCACGTTTCTGACCCGGGGGCTCGACACTGCCGACCCACACACAGTAAGCTGTATGCTATGGATGCTGTGTACTACATGCTACTGCGATGGGACTATTTGTGTAAACAAGTTATCACCATAAAGACCAGAGAGTATCCAAAAAAAACGTTAAGTAAGGTTTTGGCATATTTTCTCCAGGGGGGGGTTTCTAACCTGGCATGCTTTCAACACAATGAAAAAAGCTAACCTAGCTCTGTTCTAACTACTAGCACCTCTAAACGTCAGTAACACATATATTTTATTTTTTTGCGCTATGTTTCTTGTCTGGGCACTGACTTTAATTAAAGTGTAATTTAGTGAACTTTAGATGTGCTGGTAGTCACCTTGGAGCATAGGAAAAAAAACTTGCTTCTCCCTCCTTTCTCGATGTCAGGAGCAAAGCTGTGGCATTGTATTAAGGCAAGGCAAGTTTATTTATATAGCACTTTTCCGCACGCGACAATTCAAAGTGCTTTACAAAATAAATTAAAAAGACATTTTAAGAATAAATACAGTAAAAACACATTATATAATGGCATTTTACAACAGGCATTAAAAAGCAAAGATAATAAAATAAACACAACATGTATACAATACATGTTTAAATGGCATACTGCAGTGCGAATATGAACAGCTCAATTAAAAGCAGCGGCAAAAATATATGTTTTCAGTCTCGATTTGAAAATAGTAAGAGTTTCTGCAGACGTGCATGATTTGGGTAGTTTGTTCCAGATTGTCGGGGCATAATAGCTAAACGCTGCTTTTCCATGTTTTGTTCTTACTCTCGGAACCGAGAGCAGACCCGTCCCAGACCCGTCCCAGAAGACCTGAGGCCCCTTGATGGTTCATAATTATGTAGGAGATCGTTAATATACTTAGGTCCTAAACCATTTACCATTTACCAAAAACTAGCAATAGTACTTTAAAATCAATTATTTGGCCGACTGGAAGCCAGTGTAAAGATTTCAGAACCGGACTGATGTGATCCACTCTTTTAATGTTACTGATCTCGAGCAGCACCGTTCTGAATCAGCTGCAGTTTTCTGATAGATTTTTTTGTCAGCCCTGTGAATACACTATTGCAGTAGTCGAGTCTACTGAAGATAAACGCATGGACAAGGTTTTCTAAATCCTGTTGTGACCTTAGTTTTTTAATCCTAGATATGTTCTTCAGGTGATAGTATGCAGACTTAATAACTGTTGTAATGTGACTGTTAAAATTCAGGTCTGAGTCCATCACTACACCTAGATTTCTAGCTTTATTAGTTGTTTTGTAGTCTGCCGACTGAAGCTCGATTACTTTTAATCGGTCCGTCTTTGCTCCAAAAACGATGATCTCAGTTTTTCGTTTGTTCAATTGGAGAAAGTTCTGAGTCAGTGTTCTAATCGGAGAATAGTCTCCTGGTGTAATTTTAAAATAGATCTGGGTGTCATCTGCATAGATATGATAGCTTAGATCATTGTTTTTAATAATTTGAGCCAGTGGTAGCATATAGGTGTTAAAAAGCAAAGGTCCTAAGATGGAGCCTTGAGGAGCATGACATTTGTCAAGGTTGATGTGTAGTTGCCTATTAAGACAACGTTTTGTATGTCCTTTAAGTAGGAACTAAACCAATTTAGAGCTGTTGTTGAAATTCCCACCCAGTTTTCTAGACGGTCTAGCAATATGTTGTGGTCAACAGTATCAAGCGCATCGCTGATATCTAATAATAGATCTCAACATGACAGACATGAGTGATTTATCTAGCTATTTTACAGGGTATTTGTCCCCAAAAAGTACGTTGTAGGGGATACATTATCATGCATTTTGAAGGATAGTGATCTACAGAGGCAAACCTTTTTGTCTACTTTTAAACCAAATTTGAAATCACTTAAAATAGACACTCTAAAAAAAATTATTATGAAAAATAGAGATATTAGCAAGTTCAGTAAGGAACTGGAAAAAGTGTTTTGGTTATAGGAAGTGGAAGGCGCACTAAATCATGTGGGAGCTTTTCTGTGGGAAAAAAAGATGGCTGATATGGATGCAACAATTCTCTGAAAGGAAGGCTGCCGGCAGTACTTCTTGAATGACATGCTCAGCTTTGATGGGAGAATAATACCTCTATGGATCATTTGCACCTGAAAGGGAGTATTTATCATGGTAGGTGGAGACGGCGGAACAAAGCTCCTCTGTGTATTGCTACTGTTCTTGTTTCATGTGTATCTGTCTGTGCTGCTTACCAGAAGTGTTTGCTCGATATCCACAGGGGAATATGGTGGAGGGCCGTCCATGCCCCACGGAGCTTCTTGTAAGATATCCGGGGTAGGCAGGCAAATCTGACGAGACACGATGAAGTGGACAGCCTCCTCGCTTGCCTAGAGAACAAAAGGGAGGCAGCAGAGTTTAGAAATTATTTCGAAATCATACTTAGGCTAAATAATATGTAATTGAGAAATAACATTTACATTGATCAATAACCATTTGGATTTAATTAGGAATTAGTTAGAGGCAAAATCACATTAATCTTTTTATTTGGATGAAAAGGCCATTTAAGGAGAACATTGCAGGAAACTATGGTCCCTGCCATCGAACGACAACCCGTGTCTCTGTGACTCGAACTTGTACCGAAGTCCAGCAACACTTATTCACACATTCACATGAAAGTGGTCCAACAAACACACAGATGTCTGCTTTTCTGTCCCTGCTCTGAGATTTCCTCGGGTCTCTGCAGCACAGAGCTGCCTCCTGAATTAGCCAGTCCAGCCTATTATTGTCTTAACTGAAGTCATTTTATTTTTCCCTGCCAGTTGTTAATCTCTGACAGAGAGAGGCCATGTTGGCTCCACTGAGGCCAGTCAGACTGCTCAGACAGGAACTCCAGGGACCAGAGACCCTGCACGGTCAGCCACAAACACACTGCAATTAACCACGATTAACCACAAACACAGCACCATTGACTGGCATCAACCAGGAACCAGAGACAGCCACATGGCCCGGTCCATTAGGGAATCCTCACAATTAAATACTATTAACTGCAGTGAGTGCAGACACAACAGTACAGCACCACACAATTATCCTGAATCACCACAATTATCTTTAATACCTAAGGGATCCGGGGTAAGAACAGAACACTGTTGTTTAGGGTTTGCTACAACATGTGGACTCATTTGACTAATCAAAACGATAACCTTTACATACAACGGTAAATCCTGCTTTAATCGATTCATGTAAAGGAGGACCTGTTGACTGACCTGGATTAGCAGAGCAGCATGTTCTGGGGCTCCGTAACGTAGATCGTGCCCATTGATGGCCAGCACGCGGTCACCAACGCACAACTGTCCATCACGTGCTGCCAGGCCGCCCTCCAGGAGGTGAAAGATGAAGACACCATGCTCTTCCGGCCGCCTCACTAGCTTAATGCCCAGCTGCTCATCTGGAACGGATTTATTCAGGACCACATGGATGCTATCGTCCCTCAAGGGATGGTGGGGTAGACCTTGAGACAGGTGGCCCCCGGCGACATCATGCACGTGGCCGTGTGGGTGGCTGTGCGAATGTGAGCGGTAGTGATGGCGCTGTTCTCTGAGCACTGTAAGCCGGAGGAGCTGGCAGGGCTGTTTAAGTGTTGCCACGGCATAGCAGTGGGGTACATTGCTGATGTCAATGCCGTTGACCTGTTGGGTCAACAGAGATGCAGGTTACAAATTGACTTTTGATTGCTTACTTTTATTGTGAAACCGATCTTGACTGTGATACCTTCAGGATCATGTCCCCGGGCAGCAAGCGTCCATCTCGAGCAATGACACCTTCTCTGTATATATCCTGAATGAGGATGCGAACCAAGGGCGTCTCATTGCCACCGACAATGCTGATTGCCAGCGGGTCTGAAGGATCCACCCGCGTGATCTTAATACTGGTGAGTTCACCGTCAGGGATCAGGTGATGCAGCTGAGGAAGAGGCAGCACTAAGGGAGAAGGCAAAGAGAACAAAAAGGCTTTAAGCTTTAGAGTTTATTTCTGAATTTTAATGTACATTGACAAAAGAAATCAACTTTGACAAACAGCCAAATATAATAGAGAAGGAATTGGGAGAAAGACAGAGAAAGAGACACATTGAGTGAGAACGTGTAGCAGACAATGTTGGAGAGATTCTGCAGTAAAACCAGCTGTTTCTACTCCCTCAGGTTACTAAAACAAACTTGTATAAGCCAAGAGGGAAGATTTACTTGGCTGATTATTCTGCTCGATGCTTGTATCATTAGTCACATACATCTGTAGCGAGTATGCTTGGGAAAACCCTGAATTTGAAATTTCCACAGGCTTTTTACTTGGGCGGGGATGTGAATACAGTTCTAAAAGGCAAAACTCTGCACATACTCAAACCAAACCAGTGCACAGTCAAAATGTTAATCGAAAAAGACAGATATCTTCTAGTTTTTCAGTGAATCTGCACGAGGTACTTATAAAATATTACATGTAGTATTTTATCCCCACTTTTGTTTACCTCAAGACTCTACATAGACAAGATTCTACCATATCAATAACTGCCAGGTGTTAATAATTGTCTGCTAGTTTTATCTCATTCAGCTGTGCATGCTCTCCTCCCCTGATGCCCAGTGGTGAATTCCACTTGACAGCAGAATGACGCATCCTAAACTGAACCACGTGGGTGAGGATTTTTTGTGACGATTTTGGCCAACAGCCTTGGCCAATAAATGCCACAGAAGATGTATTTCTCATCTTGTTTATTTTGATTTGGTTATGAAGAATGACTCTCGTTATTCCTCAGTGGGCTGTGTCCCTCTGCGCTTCTATCTCTGTAGCCCGGCTGCACTTTCTCCATTCCAAAGTCAATATTTTGTCTTTATCGCAGCAGATTGGTTCTAGGGTAGAAACTACATTAACACAGAGACCTGCAGCTATTATGTAACCCTTCCTTCTCTGTCACACACACTTTCAAACACTGTCTTTCTCCATCCCGTCATTTCTTTATTCATCCACTCCTCCATGCTTAGGGACATCTCGATGCCTTTATCTATTTCCTTATCTCCATTGTCTTCCTCTGCATCTGCTCTTCTCTCCATTTGTATGAATCTATCTCCACTTCAACCTTCTATCCTCTCCGTCTATCTTTGTCCCTCCAGCGGCAGGCAATGAATATTTAATATATTCTCCCAGCCTCCTCAGTGATGGCCTCAGAGAATAATCTAGTCCCTGATCGTTCATCATCCGTCATTCTTACGCAACACCACATTCCTTCTCTTCTTCCTGTCATGCTGCAGTTCTACTTTAACATTATGGTTGACTATATTTCCTCCACTTAAATATCATGAGCGTCAGGCTGTGGATATTCCATTAAATATCTCTAAAGCACATTGACTACATCACTTCTTATGGAGCTACCATCTCAAGAACAAGGCGCTCTCAGGGGACTACTCCATCAAGATGGTGCAAAAAAAACTGTTGTCCCTGGTTGTGTTGTAGGGAGAAGAAGAAGACGATAGGAGGGGAAGGATTGGAGGTGGAGAAAGAAGGTCACCATCCTCGTTTTCAGTGACCTCCCATATAAGATCCCTGTCTAAAGAGCCTCAGGCTACCACTCTCCCTCCTGATCCATCTCTAGTGATGCACCAGCGGACTTATGCAATCTGCAGCTGAATTATTAAAGAAACATATGCTACTGTTACACTGTGGGCTCCCAGCGGTGTCACCCTCCTCGTACAGCAGAGGAAACATCACAGATGCACACATAGGGAAACACGCAGGCCCCTTGAGCCTTCTCTGGGGAAACAACACAAAATGCACAATACAAGCACAAACATATACCGTACATGAAAAAGAAGACAGAAGAAATGCAGGCTTTGATCCATACCTTCCTGTGGAGCGTTGGAGTTCCTGGCGTTGTCTCTCTCCTCAGACGTCTCATTGCTCACTGCGTTGCCGCTCTTTGTCCTCCGCAGGACACTGAACGCCCGGTTCAACCTCCTGAAGGAACGGCTCCTCACTGAAGAACGGTCAAAATTTCTGACTGCAAAGAATACAGGGGAGAAAGAGAGGCACTTTAAGTATTACATCACACTCAACATGCCCAGACATGTCTGAATCTGCCTCCTCACAGCCAATCCAATACCTCCTCCTTGTTTAGTGACTGAAATCTGTGTTGCTGTTTTGCTATACTGTTGGAACTGGTAAGAAGATGAAGTTGTACAATCGAGCGGTCCAGCTTGAATAATACAACCATGTGTGTCGTGGCTTAATAGACAATGCACAGTTGTTTACGTATATTAATGTGAAACAAGATTTTGCAATTGAAGTAAGTGTTCAGCAATCCTTTTCCCCTTCATCATTATGATAATGAGATTAACTTTAGGACTATGCATTGTTCCTGAAGTATGTGATTAGCCAATGATATTGCCTTTTATCAAATGTACCCTTACGGGTTTCTAGTAGCCCAAGCAGAGCTATAGAATAATGTTATAGGGAAATATCTGGCTCTTCATATACTAAATGTTTCATTATGTTCATTATGTTCATTATGCTCTGTGTCTGTCTGCTGCTGAGCAGGTCGTTTACTGAAGATATAAAAATGTCAATGCCGAAAAAAAGAATACTATGAGAGTGATGGAACCAGTGTATTGGATCGGCACATCCATCTTAGTTTACATACATGTAAACAGGATTTTAAATATTCAACAACAATGAGCCTTGACAGTGTGATTTGGTGAGAAACAATGGACTCAAACAAAACTTTCTTTTAGGAAATTACAGTGCACCTTTAACGCAAAACCTGAGACAGGTTTAGGTTCATTTCCAGACCAACTTGTGCTTTTATTTACCGAGCACTCTGCATTTTGATACCCACCGTGTCACTGCAGTAAAAATAGATGTTTGCCTCAAGTAGAAAGTTTTGTTTGTTGTACAACTTCAATATCTCTTGCTTAGTGGATGAAGAAGCTTATTTTAACCATCTTTAATTAATAAAGCCAATCTGTGCTGAGTATATACTCTCACTCTCTCTCTCCCTCTGCGGGCTCTGAGAGATGCAAGAGCTCCTGACTGCCACATTATTCTTTAAAAGCGCCAGCCGCTTCTGGAGCTGTCAGCTTGTTCAGCAGTAGTGGCGCTTATGGTGGTCGTTGGTGCTCAGCCGTCCAGGCCTAAAGTGCTGGTGCAGCGTCATTGGGTGTCTACACTGCCTGTAAGCTCACGTTAGGGGGGGGTGGGGGGGTGGGGAGAGGGATGGATAGGCAAAGAGGCACACTCATGACTGGTTTCACAGGTGGGAGAAATGGAGGGAGAGGGCTGTTCACGTCATGAGGCATTAACACACACTTGCATGAGGCTATATTTAACCTACCTCTCCTTCCATCTCTCCTTGACTGCATAATGTACCTGCCCTCTCAGTGACTTTCTCTCTCGCTCTCTCTGTTTCTATACTGTTTTCCAAAAAGAGAGATTTTATGGATTGGTTAAAAAAAAAACAAGGCAGTAGAGCTAATTGTCTAATAGGATTTCTATCAGAGACCATTAGAAAGAACAAAGACTGTATTTGAGGTTGACCAAGAGCCTGGTTTATACATTTCAAGTCTGCAGGTGTAAAGTATGTTTGAACCTAGCTGGTGGGACTGTGGAACTGGGACTATACAGCACTGTACTGTCTATTGATTTTCAACCTGTCACTCTGATAAACACATACTCCTTCCAACTCTCTTTCTCAGGAAACTACATGCTAACGTCATGCAGGACTGAACATGATCACATGCAAACGTCCGTCCGTCCGCCCACTCACACTCACTCTTCTTGCTGCTGCTGCGGGCGGCCAGGCTGGTTGTGCTGCCTGACTGACTATTGTCCTCCATGCTGGGGTCGAAGGCGGGGTTGACCAGACCAGGCTCGTCTGAGAGGAGGGCCACGGCGGCGGAGGTGGGGCCGTCATTTGGCAGCGTGGCGATGGTGAGTTCCGATGTGCTGTCGGTGCACTCGCCCTCCTGGGAGCGCCGCTTCCGGTCTGCTGAGAGCCCATAGTGAGAGGCCCCTTTACACCTGCACACAGGGGTCAAAAGTCAGCCTCAAACTCAGATTATAGAGTCAGCATGGAGAAATGAATACTGGATATGTTAATGAAATAATTAAACTGATGATCCGACAACATTATGTGATGAACTACTTGTCGAACATGCAGCAATAAACAGCAACACATTCTAACCGTTGAGTGAAAGTCAACAAATTCATGTTGGCGTCTGATGAAAAGGTCACATTCTCAAGATAAATGTGAGCAGATTTCAGTATCGCCTCCAGCCTGAGGCGTTCTGCACGCTGACCTCTATCTGCTGCTTTGTGACTGCCGCACACAAGGACTGCTTATCAGCACCTCTTAACACGTCATACAACCTGTACACATGTTGACTATATCCTCTGGTGCTCTTACTTTACAATGTATGCAGCACCTCTCTGAGAATGTCATATTTACTCTAAAAATGAAGAAGAAAAAAACCTTTTTTGTGACAGTATCTGTAACCACATTCAGGAAAGATGTTCTCTCTTGCAGTGAGTGTGAGTATCACTGACGGATGATTGAATACAAATGTAAGAAAACACCCGGCAGACAGGAAGGAGGCTGGGTAACTGACACAACATTTGAATTTGAAACGGATATCGTCTGAATGCAGTTTCTCTCAAAAATCTGATTCCTAGGCTCGTCTCCTCCCTGTCAACAACAGCACAACCACAACACATGTACAGCCTTTCTCTCTCTCATACACACAGATACACACCCATGTGCACATATTTTGCTAGACACCATAAAAGGCTTTTCACATTGACAATATAAAATTGGGAATAGTTGTTTGTGAATTAAAGATATCCCTACAGAGTAGGTTATTGTACTGTTGGAACATTTTCCTCCATCTGTAAGCCATAAAGGCTTTGAGCTGACGCTTCATCAGAGGCAGGAATAACACTGGCTTGTGTCTCTGGCTGTCTCTGCGGAGCCATCAGCACAAACATTAACTGGGTTTTAATGAGCTGGACCAAACCCAGGCACCACGCAACAGTAGCTCAGAAAAATAACAGGAGCGTCATCCATTCTCCTGTGCTGTAAGAAGGGCGGGCCACCACTGGACCTTACATCGACGATATCCAGCCAAAAAGCAGGGCTTCAGTCAAATCAACGGAAAATGGTGGCCATCACTGCAGTCTTTTACTAAACAATATTACATGCTGGTGAAGCATCGCAGCCAAGCCCTGAGGAAAAATGTTGGGCATTGAAGACAATTTATTTAGTGGCCAAACCGTGCAATTACAACTCCTGTGCTCGTTACGTGATGCCATTGGGTGAAAAAACACTTTCCCCCATTGATTTACATTGGAAAAGAGAAGGATAATTGCACTAATAGCCGAGTCCAGAGCTATTTTCCTTCCTCCAGTTTATGTAAATTAGCCAGAGAACGAGCAGCAAGGTTAAATCCAGGTAATTGTGTCTCTTGGGTGTAGCTATTTTGGCTCCATCAAGGGGTCCTGCCTCCCACACTGCATCTGTTCGTTTGCTACATTCATGATTTGAGTAGGGAGGCCATTGGCTCCGTGGTGCACAACGTCGCTAAAAGCAGCATTTTGTCTCAATAACAGAGCTGTCAGTGGGTCATTCACCCTCACCATATCTCACAGGGGAAATCATTTCATCCTGAAGTGGGTTCTATATCTCACTTGTAGCCACGGGTCAGACTCACGGTTAGATACAGCCTAACACAAAGCTGAAGTACCTATTGATCTCCTTTTGAGCTCTGAGACATAACGCATTGATACACTGGACTGTGTGTAACTGTGCACCTATGTGTGGGCAGTGCCATCCTGAGTTGTTTTGGTTCACTCAGTTAGTAAATTGATTGAGCACGTCTGTGCAGAAACATACCACTTAAGTGAGCGAAGTGGTTGAATAGAGCAATATTTCAATCTCCAGCAGAGGAGGGGCCGCGCTGCAGCCTTCAGGGGGAGAAGCTTTCCTCATGTCACTCACTATCAATTAGAGGAATTAAAGGTGGGGTATGTAATTTTGGAGAAACCAGCTCGAGTGCGCTAGAATTTGAAAATACACAACCGGAACAAATCTGCCACTTCCTTCAGACTTCCTTACAGAGCCCCTCCTCCAACACACACGAACGCGCACATGACCAATGAGGTCACGAGATAAGTTTGTGCACAGATGGAAGGCTGACAGGCAGGTAGGCCATCCAGTTATTTTAGCCGGGCCGGCTCAGATGATTGGTCGTGCTTTTTACAGCGCTACGGCTTCCACAGATGACATTTTTTCATGTATCTATTGTGAAAGCATTTAATATATGCATTGCTATCGGGATGTTAAGAGCATTCCATGGAATATAACAAAAAGTGTTTCTGAAATAAATTACATACCCCACCTTTAAAGCTTGAAAACACTGCTGCGTCTTACATACCGTTAAGTGGCTCCTAAAGAATACCTGCGTGCCTAGGTTTACATAGACAAATGTACAAAAGTATTAAAGCCTTGTGGATTCAAAAATACTAAATGTGAAGTTCTCTTGAAAAAATGAGTATGACTTTGGTGATTCTTAGCTCATTCATGTAATGCCAGAGTACACCTTTCAATTTGTCCAAAGCAGTTTCATGACCTTCAAAAGAGTTGCCACATTTTAACGTTGTATACATTTTAGTTAGCAAATATGACCTTAGTTACATGCTTATCTAAAATGATGAACATAGTCATTTAAAATTCCTATTAGCATTTTCATTGTGAGCCTGTTAGCATTCAGCACCATAGTGTCAAAGTAAAGCCCTGTGAATATATCATCACACTCTAACTTACATAATAACAATTACTTAAACCAAATAAATAATGTAATATCCTCTCTATATATAGATGTCACTTCCTACCGAAGCCTTATGGAGCAGCACTGACTATCGATGCTTGACTGAACATTTGATTCCTTTTCGTTTCCACACAGTATAGGACTTCTGGTCAAGGCTGACTATATGAATTCTGAGAGCTAGACAACATTCCTCTATTTCAGCATGGGGAGTGGAAAATGGAAAACCACAGCCAGTCAGTTAAGATGGACGAACACATCAGAAAACAGGTTCATTCATTTCATAAATCTTATAGACCACCCAAATCGTAGCAAGATGGCCAATAATTAATGAATGGACACTTCACACTACATTTGACTTAGTAAAAACTTAAGGGGCTTATTCTAAAAGTGTGATTGTAAAGCTCAGACACACATTGTCAACAAATCTAATATATCTTGTGCTTTCACAGGGAACAACTAAAAGACATTTTGTTGACGTCACAACAACTCAGAGGCCATCACAACAGTCTTTGAGACGGCAGCCATTGTTTAGTCTGCCTCTGGTTTATTAAAAGGCTTAGTCTTCTGTTAATTAAAATGTCCTTTCTCCAGGGGAGAATAGATGCCTTAACAGCGTTGCCATATCTCAGCTGCTTAGAGTTTTAATGTCTTGAGATATAATGTGAAGGCCAAAGTGTGTGCACTCTAAGTTTAAAGGCAGGGTAGCGTGAGAGAAACCCCTTGTCTGCTTCACCGGGGTGGTCCTGGAGTTTTAGAGGCAAGGTAAGCGAGCCAATTAGGTCTGGAGACGTGCAGAGCACCGAGGGTGGTATACTTGCAAAAAAAGTCCACATAACATACCCTCTTTTCTTCTTGTTTTTCTGTCAAAAACAAACATCCATTTGTATATAAGGAGAATTTGAGTGCTTGTGCCACGCTTTCCCTTTCTTATACAGCAGCCTTTTCTGGGAGACAATCACTGAGCTTAGAGGATGCTCATTAGCACTGCAGTATCCGTGTCTCGGTCAGCAAAGCCTCAGTTATCACATCATCTCTCTAAACCCCAGGATCTGTGGCAAGATAAGGAGTGAGGACGCCAAAACATCCCACCCGCTCCGCCCTTCGCCTCCTCTACCTACAACTACTTTACTCCTGAATCTCTCCAGCGCAGTAGCAATTACCCATGATGCTTTCTGTGATGCGGTGGTCGTGCCGAAGCGCCCTGGCTGTGACACAAACAGCCCTGTTGTTGTGATGTGAAATAAACACCAGCTCACAACTCATCCAAGCCTGTGAGATTCTCCAATCCTCTTTAGGGGCGAGTGGATTATCCTTCCTAACCCAAATACTCTCTCTGCCCCTGACTGCCACGGACAATCATGTTGGGCCACACTCCGCGTACAGTGCAAATTACCCCCGCTGAGGTGACAATTCCAGGTCAGACAGTCGGAAACAGGAACTGGCGGTGTGGGCATATTTTCCCATGCTGCGGCGGTGTAATCATGCAAATGGATTCAATCCAAAGCATTGTTTATTTACAAAGTCATCCTACAGTGAGTCTGTTGGGGTGCAGCAGCTGACCCACAGCTTAGCTAACTCTGGTTATGTGAGCTCTTCCTTCTCTTGGCATCCTTATTAATCTCAAAGCAGCAGCAGGGAGTTGTTACTAATGAGTTTTGACACCAACCTTCTAATGCTTTTGAAAATACATCAGCAACACCGAGTGACATGTAAGAAACAGTGAGAAGAGCATCCCCGGTGCCTTGTGAGCCTGAAGGTTTCTACGCAGTAAAGAGTGTGTGTGTGTGTGTGTGTGTGTGTGTGTGTGTGTGTGTGTGTGTGTGTGTGTGTGTGTGTGTGTGTGTGTGTGTGTGTGTGTGTGTGTGTGTGTGTGTGTGTGTGTGTGTGTGTGTGTGTGTGTGTGTGTGTGTGTGTGTGTGTGTGTGTGTGTGTGTGTGGAGAGGGATGGTGGTCATTAATTTAATGGAAATAATAATTTACATATTTTCTCTTCATTAGATTAATATTTCAATGACTTCTTTATCACACACTTGGGCCATATGCTAAGCACTTGAACAAAGTGTGATAGGTGGGGAATAGACGGTATGATATATAGATACGTAGAGTGGTGAGAGAGGAGAGAGAGCGACATAAAGACAGAGTAATCCAGTTAATGATGAACTAGAGGAGTGTTAATCAGAGGGTGCGCTGGTGTGTTGATTGGATCCGCCTGCTGCAAGAGGTAATCCCAGCTGCTGCGTGAGGAGGAGGTGAGGGGAGGGGGGGGGGAGTCTCTGCTGAGGGACCACATTTTTGGCTGGGTGTGACTTCTTACAGCCTTTGAAGACGAATGCATACAGAAACCAAAAGTGAATGCGTTCAACTGGCAACACAGAGCATAACTCCTGCCTTTGTGTTGGAACTTTCCCTTGAGCTCCTGTGTGGTGAGCAGTGGCTCGGCAGGTTTGGCATGCTTGATGCTTCTGTGTGTGTTTACGAGTGCAGAGGCTTCCCAGCCAAGCGCTGTGTCAGTCCAGTCAGCCTGTTAGTTACAGCCCAAACTCTGAGTCGTGGTTTTTTCAGCCAATCAATATGTACGATCATCACCGGAATCCTGACCTCATGATTGGTCTGGTAGGACATTTATGCAGCATTTGTTGTGTCAGTATCTGGTTTCAACCATGACAACAGACTAGAAGAGCACAGCTGATTTATTCTCTGCTCTCTGGCTGAGCTGGACCTCAGCTCAAGGGCCACAAATTATTTAGATCTGAAATACTACATTTCTCTCAGTGAGGTGCAACTCTAACTGTAATCCCCTCCACACTTCAGAATATAATCATAAAGAATTCCCACTAGGATGCTGTCCCACATTGCTATTGGCACCTTATATTTTTCAATCCATGCCACACTAGCCCTTGGCAGTGTCCTGTTTTCCGTACCTTTTCATGCCATGCAAACTCAGCCAGCTCTGGTCAACCAAACCCAAAGCCCTGGCACTCAGCAGGGCACTGTTCACGTGAGAGATTAATTCTACACTCCTCTCCTCACACTCTGCTGGATCCCTACTCTGCAGGCCACCCGTATAGATCCCCTCCTACGGATAAGCCTGCTGCAGACAAGAGACTGTAGAAAATACTCCATGTTTAACACGTCATGCCTCATAGACCCCAAACACCAGCCAGACTGTAAACCAGCAAGAGGCAAAGGTTAACAGACATTACATACACTCCGTGATATGGCTGGAGAGGTAGGGCACTTGAAGTCTATGAATCAGCACAGATAAAAACGAGCACTGCATTGCGGAAACAAATCTGGTATATTAAAGTTTGGTCAAATGTTTTTCTTATAAAATACCCAACTCAATCCCATTTTAAACCCCTTCTGCATGATGACACTAATACCTGGCTGTCCCACTGGTGTGCTGCATTTCTGCTTGAGCAGAGACACATATGAGAGGAAGGCTCTGCGAAAGTAAACACTTTGACCTGCTACTCACTTCTGTTCATGAATAAATGAATACATACATAATTAATCGCTTCTTTTGTGACTGTGTGTTTGCACATGCGGTCGGCGTTCTTCAATTATACATAGTCAAATGTGTGTTTTGGTGTGTATTTTCATGCATACTTTAGATTTATGCACGCGTCTGTTTGTTTGCGAACATCTTCAGCGATTCCTTTACTTGTGTCCTTGTCCTATGTTTTCTTTCCATTGTGTAGTTTGTATACTTTGACTACCCATGCATTTAAATGATCCCATGATGGATTCCCAGAATGTGCTTCATATTGTAAATCCCATGCAAAGATATAATGAGGCTGATTTATTGTTATCTCCTTTTAGAGAGATGCGCAAGTTGTTCAGGAGAGTAGGAAGTAGCTTTGATTTCTTATCTCTCAACCACTCTCCACTGGCCTCCCTTGTGTTTCTGGCCTGCTAGATACAATAAGACAGTGAGAGCTGCCTCACCCCAGAACAGGGATTAATATTTAATCCAAACAAAAGTCTAATTAGTGAAGCCTGCCTTACACTTAAAAACTGCCACGAGGCCCAAGAGGTCATGGCAATGGTGCACTGCCTTTGACTCGAGGTGGACCCAGCATAAATAAATTACTCTTATTGTTCAGATTCAGCGAGTTCCTCTGCTAATCCTGTTAGAATTCTTCCATGCCGAAGACGTCTAGAGCACTGGGAGTGCGCACAGCTCTTGGTGATCAAACACCTCCGAGATGAGGGCTGAAAGAACGGAAGCTAAGCTAATCATAGTGTTTAAGTCCTCTTAGCACCGGCACAGAAAATGAACATAGATTAATCAGTAATGCTCCACACAGCACCGCACTGTGATCATCAGGGGGAGCCATGCGGGCTGCGGGAGGGAAAAAGGAAAGTCTTATTGTGTGTGCATAGTGTTAGGAGTAAAATGACCACAATGTAGGTGCTCTCCTGTATATGACAGTGCTGCTATTTTTATATTGGCCAATGCTGACTGGGTAAAACGGCAGTAACCATATTAAGCATTTCATCACAGAGAAACACCTACTCTCCCTCTGCATTGCTATTGCCATCTACACCCTGCGTATGTCCATACAATGTGTACACAAGCCGACGCTCACTTATGTGTGAGTAAGACAGATTGCAGCCACTCTCACATTTCCCACGCAATATCAACTCACTGTAGTAATCACATTAAAGTGAAAGAAATCAGAAAAGAAAGGACGGGAGGGAGGGAGAAAGGGAGCGAGAGAAACGGAGGCAGGCGGAGATGGCGGTAACTCGGAGGGAGCTTGAGGCTGCTCCTGTCAACAGTATGGATAAAGACAAATGGTGTGCTAAGTGCTCTCTAGCCAGGCAGAAAAACACCACGTCCACGTTTGTCTGCTCCTGGTCTCTCTCCCTGTCATGTCATAATCAGCAAAATACCTCACTGTCACAAGCACAGAAACACACTCTGACATCCTCTTCCTCTCTGACTGTCAATATTCCTCACTCACTGGGCAAAGATAGAAATCTGAAGATGTATCTACAATCATCCCCCGATTAAAACGACCCACATACTATAAGCTGTAGGTATCGCCAGATGGAAGACACACACAGGAAGTGACCTTACACCCTCCTGTCTTCTATCATCTCCCATCTCCTCTCTTGTCATATACTTCATTTCCATCCTTATTGCATCCTGATCCCAGTCTGTCATGTATATAATCAAATGTAAGGATTTCATCTCTGCTATACCTCTATTTTTCCAGACCATTTAGCACATTTGTCTATCATCCCTTCTTTCCCATTCTCTCTACTTTGGCATCAACTGCTGTCCAGTATGGGCTCTTGGTGTCTGCAGGAGTTAAAGCCCCTCTCAGTGGAGGGAGCACACAATGAAATGAGGGGATTTGCAAGGCGCTCCATTGTTACATGTGTTCATGCAGCATAATGGGACATTTCCGTCAGACTGGAAAGAGGAGCAGAAGCCCAGCTCAGGGATCAGAGAGCCCTGGCTTCACGTGGAGCTGCTGAACATCGTCAACATTAACTCCCACATAAAGAGAGTCTGAGGGCCAACACAGAGCGGGAAACACAGCTCAGAAGAAGAGGTGCCAAAAATAGCGTATCGAAAAGTGTGTAAATATTATTTTGTCTGGTGTCTCGTTGACGTTTCCTCAAATGATCACATTTCTCAAGAGGTTGAAAATATTGCAAAGCTTCCAAAATATGAGGATTTTTCGATTTCCTCTGTTTTAATAAATGACTGTAAACTAAACACATTTGGGTTTCTGACAGTTGGCCCGACAAAACAGCAATGCATGAGGTCCCCTGAAGCTCAGTATGTTATGGCCCTTGTTTTATATTTTTGAACTAAATTATGTATAGAAATCGTTCAAATAGTCCATGATAAATTGCAGCCCTAATGACACACCCCATGAGAGCTTTGTTCCCTGGTGTCAAACTCAACAACAATATCCAACATCTAAGTGCCTAGGGGGATCTAACCTTTGCTACTGATTAAATATGAATTGAAAGGAAAGCCTGTGAAAATGTACACTAACAGGTGTGCCTTTTATGTGTATTTGTATGGTACTGATTTATTTGAAATATATAAAGAGTATGTTTACATAAAGGCTTAAACAGATGGGATTGCAGTAGTAGAATAGCCAGCTATGAATTCTTAATGCTGAGGTGAAAGTCTATCACCAAAAACAAACACACCGTAGTTACAGCCGTCCATAGGCTTAACGGGACTGTGAATAAAGGGAGCAAACGTGTGCCGACATTTCAATCTAATCAATACAGTTCACAGATACACTCAGAGTGAGAGAGAGAGAAATAGAGAGAGGGAGGGAGAGAGAAAAAGGGAGAGAGAGATGCCATGCTGCAGTGCTGTAGCATCCAAACTGTCCTGGACAGCACAAAGCCCTACCCGCTGCCTCTACTGCATCCCAGAGCCACACAAACCAATGTGCAGAGCATTACAAAGCTCTAGGTTTACTTTCACACCACAGAGACACACTGTAACTCTTAAAGTGATAATAAAAAAAGTAAACATCAGAATGTACACACAAATACGCATAGATCTACTGCACAGACACAACAAACAAATACAGACTGATAAAGGAAGTGAAAGACATGCAAAATGACATATTAACAGCTGCATGGACTGTTGATTGATGGGACGGATGGGGTGATGTTGGATGATGGAGGACGCTGAGGGTTGTACTCACAGCTCAGAATAGAGGATGTGCAGGTTGCCCAAATTGTCTGTGTAGTTGGCCGGGCTGAGCCAGGGCAGGACCAGCAGCAACAGAGCCTTCATGGTCAACGCTGGGCTCTTTTTCCTCACTTATTTCCCCCTCTTCCTTTCCTCTCTGCGCTGAAGCTCTCTCCTCTTCTAGTCCCCCCTCCTCCTCCAATTCTCCGAACCTGGCCGTACTGACCCCCCTACTGGCGCCCCTCAGATCAGAAAGAATCCTTCACTTCCTACCTTTTCAGCCTCTTTCTTCCCCTCGGGTTCCCCCCTCTCTCTCTACCTCTGTGTCTGTGTGAGCCTGGCAGTTTCTTCCTCTGCCTCAGGCGGGATGCCTGGTCATCTCAGCTGCAGAGGCAAACGGGCCAGTTGCCAGAGGTTGAAGACGGAGCGGAGGAGGAAGAAGCAGCAGAAGCAGGTGCAGAGCAGAAGTCCCGTTGTGGTACAGGAGGAAGAGGAGAAAGTGCAAGAAGAAGAGGAAGGAGACCCATGCAAAGGTGGCACATTTGGAATACAATTTGAGATGTGCAGCCCCTTAATCTGCTCTGGGCACTAGCGAGTTGTAAGAGGATTTGCGCTCGTTTGCGTGTGTGTGCATATCTGTCTCCATCGGTGTGTGTGTGTGTGAGTGTGCATGTGTGTGTGTATGTCAGAGAGAACGGTGCAGGCTGTGACTTATACTGCAGCAGAAACCACTGAGGGGGAGATGGAGCAGACCAAACAAAGACACGAGGGGGGAGGTACCTGGTGATGCTCTGATTGGCTGTGCCCTCCTCACGCGTGTTCACACACGCACAATCTCAGACATACACATACGTACAACCTCTGCATTCACCTCCCCCTGCCTGCCCATATGTTGGTTTATGAAGGGGGAGGACAGAGAGGAGGGGGGAGAATATGTTGCCTCCAAGCCCTCTCCCCTCCTCTCCAACGATGGACTGCTCCCTGTGCAGCAGATTGGTCTGATCGCTAAACAGAATCTGCCTCCATGTGTGAAAAAAAAGAACATTACCAAAACACACCGGCAAATCAATAATCTCTGCAGTGATGGGGCTTGCTGTTTGGAGTGACATGAACGAAATAGACAGGTGCAAAAAAAAAAAAACACATTTGGAACAAATCTTCAGAGAGCCATTGATCAAGAGTCTTTTCATTCATTGATTCAATCAGTCATTCAATCTTTCAATTTGAGAATGTATGCAGTCCAATGAGAGAGCGAATGATAAAGGGTGTATGTTATACACAAATAGAGAGGTTAACCCTTTCTATCATCACCACCTGATTGTGAACGGCAGGGATCTTGGGACGCACTTAGCTGGAAGTGACGGGCAGAGGTGTGTTTTGATGGACTGTGGTACATGTTGATGGCTGTGAACGGCATTCACTCACTTTGAATATGCAATACTGCAGCGTATCTATTTTCATCTCATCCTGTCAAGCCCCACAATCAATTCGATTCCACTGATGTTTATCAAGCCACTTTAAATCATGGCAAGATTATTTAAAAACTCACATTTTACTCAGCACCCTACTTATCCTGATTTGTATCTTCACTTTTTTCCCGTTCCCTTCCTCTGCTCCTTTACTTTATCTTGGTTTCCCTGTTGGTACCTTTTTCCCACTGTTATCCGATTTGTATAGCACTCAGCTGTCTGCTACCCTCGAGAAAGACACTTAACTGGTGTAAATACCCTGTCTGAATGAATATTTCATGGATGGAGGTAGTGTGGTTACAGGCTGGATTTGTTTGTGTGTGTGTCGGTGCGTCAGTGCGTGTCTGTTTGCGTGTTGTAATGTATGCATGCGTGAGGCATAAATTATCATGCGGTATTTGAACAGTGCGCACAGCAAGAAGACCGCAGGGCATGCAGGAAATGGAAATGTAATTGGATTGTGACAGGATGCAGTTTGTGAACAGAATCCAGTCTGCCCCCAAAGGAGCTATTTCTATACACTTGCACATTGACTTACACTCACAAAAACACCAACATAACAAACTCTCTCTCAATAATTCCTTTTCATAATAATCACACCAGCCAATACTAATCTATAGTAAAAATAGGTATTTTCAAAAGACAGTATTCCAAACCAGCAGTAAGATCATTGACAGGAACAATTAACTTCCCTGTTGTGTTCAATACACTCTTTCGGCCACACATTAGCACAATGTTAAGATCTGTCTGTGTTTTGTTTTGTTTAGATCTGTCTGTGGTTCCCTGTCGTTAGTTTCCCTGGTGTGTCTGATTACCCGATTGTGTTCACCTGTGGCCCCTGTGTTTTCTCCTCCCTCCTCACCTGTGTCTTGTTTGTGTGATTAGTCTTGTGTGTATTTAAGTTCTGGTTTTTCTGTCTGTCTTTGTCGGTTCGTTTTGTGTATTGACGTGGTCTGCGGTGAGTGTTCTGTTCTGTGTTTGTTAATAGTTAGCCTTGTAATAAAGGAGCTATGTTTTGTCACATTAATCTGCATTTGGGTCCTGCTTCCTGCTTCACACATCGTAACATTACATTTTGTATACGTGGGATGACGCCTCATCTATACGGGGTAGAGTGGCTGCTTTGAAGGAGGCACGCCAGGAGGTTGCTCGCAAGCCCTGGCTCAGGAGTTTGTTGCCTGAGTGGCTACAACTTTTTACCAGTAGTCCTGGAAACTTTTCTCAAGCCTCTAACCCTTTCCTGGGATCCGACTTCTGTACTGGTAGGGGTCCACGATGTCTCCAAGGGGCCTGTAGGAGACTCAGGGCCAGGATTCCAGCCCGTGCCCCAGCAGCCATGGTTCCGGCTCCAGAACCAGACCTTACAGCCATGGTTCCGGCTCCAGAACCGGACCTTACAGCCATGGTTCCGGCTCCAGAACCGGACCTTACAGCCAAGTTTCCGGCTCCAGAACCGGCCCATACAACCATGGTGCCGGCCCCAGTAGCCATGGTTCCAGACCTAGTTCTGGCCCCAGCAGCCATGGTCCAGGCCCCAGTTCCGGCCCCAGCGGCCATGGTTCCAGACCCAGCTCTGGCCCCAGCTGCCATAGTCCCTTCTCTAGTCCCTCCTCAGGTTACTTCTCTAGTCCCATCTCTAGTCACTTCTCGAGTCACCTCTCCAGTTCACTCTCGAGTTCCCTCCTCTAGTCCCTCCTCTAGCCCCCTCTCGAGTTCCCTCCTCTAGTCCTCTCGAGTTCCCTCCTCTAGTCCCCTCGAGTTCACCCTCGGTTCTCCTCTCGAGTCCCCTCTCGAGTCACGTCTCGAGTCCCCTCTCGAGTCACGTCTCAAGTCCCTACCCAATGTCCTGGTCCGTTGGAGGTTCCGCTGGGGGTCCTGCCAACTCCATGTCCTGTCCCGTTGGAGGCCCTGTCGACTACTCCTCTGCCAGGGGTCCTACCAATCGTATGTCTGTCTCGTTGGAGGTCCCGCCAACTACTCTCCTGCCGGGGGTCCTGCCAACCCTTTGTCCTGTCTCGTTGGAGGTCCCGTCATCTACTCTCCTGCTGGGGGTCCTGCCAACCCTATGTCCTGTCCCGTTGGAGGTCCCGCCGACTGCTCTCCTGCTGGGGGTCCTGCCAACCCTATGTCCTGTCCCGTTGGAGGTCCCGCCGACTGCTCTCCTGCCGGGGGTCCTGCCAATCCCGTGTCCTGGTCCTCTTCCGTAAGGGATTCTCCCTCGAGCCCTGCCCCCTGAGTGCCGCGGTCCTCGCCCTCGGGCCCGGCCCCCTGACTCTTCCTGCCACTGCCTTCGCCCCTCCATAACCCCCTTTTCAAGCTCTGCCTTGCCCCCGGGCCGTCCGCCCGAGACCCCTTCCGGGTCCTTTGCTGTGCCCCTGGGCTGTCAGCCCAAGCCTGTCCTCCAGACCCCCTCTACCCATCCTGTTGGCCCTAGTTCTGTGTCCCTCCTCCGGTCCCTCCTCCGGTCCCCCTCCACCCACCATGCTGGACTTTTTTTGGGACGTCTGGGATCCGTCCCTTGAGGGGGGGGGGGGGGGTACTGTTAAGATCTGTCTGTGTTTTGTTTTGTTTAGATCTGTCTGTGGTTCCCTGTCGTTAGTTTCCCTGGTGTGTCTGATTACCCGATTGTGTTCACCTGTGGCCCCTGTGTTTTCTCCTCCCTCCTCACCCGTGTCTTGTTTGTGTGATTAGTCTTGTGTGTATTTAAGTTCTGGTTTTTCTGTCTGTCTTTGTCGGTTCGTCTTGTGTATTGACGTGATCTGCGGTGAGTGTTCTGTGTTTGTTAATAGTTAGCATTGTAATAAAGGAGCTATTTTTTGTCACATTAATCTGCATTTGGGTCCTGCTTCCTGCACACACCGTAACACAACTTATCCCTTTAACCTGTTAAGCCAGAGGCTCCCGCAACATCTTGCAAGAAACAGCATCTGAGGGCTTCTTAACATTTAACAAACTATGAATATGTCATACCCACTTAATGGGAAGAAACTCAGCTACCTGACGATATGAACCATTTTTACCGAAACAAAACAACTAACGCCAAACGTCTGAATTAGCACAAAGCGAAAGAGTGCTAACGCAGTTAGCACATAACTCACGGTAGAAATATTGTATTCTTTCACACACACATACGGGTATTGGGCCGAGCGCGACACCGTACTTCCGGTATCCGCCGTTTTACGCGAGGTGCAAGCAGCCGTACACCGTCTAGGTGTTGCTAAGCTTCCTGTACTGAATATCATAGTCTATTGCCTTAATCAATATCTAGTCAACTCTAAAATATATGCAATGACATATTATTGTGACAAGTGGGGTATTCACCTGGTGTTTCCAGAAATTAGACGTAGATGCAGCCAAAATCGACGAAGGCCACTGTCGTTTTTCCATACATCTGCAGGCAGTCTGTAAGGGCAATCCGACAACCCACACAGCTCTAGTTTACGCTGGTAACGACCTAGAGCACACCCCTCAAGTCCAGAGAAGTAATCCGAAGACATGCAGCGATTTCTTCGGTCGTTAATTCAGAAAAAAAACCTAGTGCGCTCTGCCTGGCTACGTTAACTAGCTGTTTATATTTGCACTTCCAGGATATTTACACCTCCATGAAAATGGCGTATATATATATATATATATATATATGGCGCGTGTTGCATTGTGGGTAGCTCGTGACGTCACTGTGTGTGAAAGAATACTTCATCGGATCTGCACAATATCATATGAAAGCTGAGATTCCACATATTCCAATGGTATAATCATCACTATGCGACCAAAACTCAGGGCAGCGAAGGCAAGCAAAGACGACACACAACTTCACTTTACGTGGCCAAAACAGCAAATACGTCTTACCTTTGCTGTTTTCTGATCAAAAGTTGTGTACAATGGCATTAAAACGCATATAAATGCTGCTGAAGGTTAATCCAATGTCTCTGTGAAACTTTGAAATTATTACTGACAATCCATCATAAAATGTATGTCATAGCTGCTATGAGAGCTACGGGAGAGTGTATGAGAGCTTCCGGTTTTAGGCTTGCTGGCTGCGCATCCTCTCATTCACCAATGGTAATATTTAGATGGATTTAGGAACTCCCTCTCAATCGTATTGGCTCTAACGGTTCAAAAGTGGTGTCAATCATCAAAATCGACCGATGGGTTCCAGAGATATGGCAAATACACCCTCGTTTTTTTTTTTAAATCTCTCTAAACAGGTCAAATTGAACTTGTTTTGCATCAATCTTGATACAGGGTACTTATATGTTATAGTTTGGATTCCTAAAGCTTTTAGTCTTCGATCCCATCATTCAAGGGTGGTTTTCACTATAAGTAATGGTTCTTTTTGGACGGAAACTATAATTTACATTTTTTTTACTATGTTCAATCTGAATTTACTTTAAAATAAAAACATCTACATTGATTCTGACTCTTCTACATCCAACTCACAGGTGTTTCATTGCTTTGAGAAAAAAGACTATTAATTTACCCCTATTAGAAGTGAAGATATAGTCATTTGTTCTGGGCATGTCATTTTCGAGCCTGAAACCTGAAAAACAGGCTCAGGCCTTAACAGGTTAACTTCATAAAGTTAGGATGACTTAGTTTGTTACTGCTTTCCAGGGCCACTTCATGTGGTGGTCCTTCCACTCATTGGTGGTACAGAAGTCCCAGGTTTAACCACATTAGCCGTTTTAAGGTGTGACATATGTTCACATCATTCAGTTACTGAAAAGCTCAAACTTATAAAAAGGAAGACACCTTCATGTTTCTGTTTACTATTCCACAGGCTGGTTCAATGAAAGGAATAACTGGAAGTCACACCCATATTTTCACCAAGGTATCATGGGGCTAGGAATAACGTGGGTAGCAAAACAGGTTAGCTTACACACCTGTCACCGTACCTGGCTTAGGTGGCCTTATCTCTGTTCACACACACACACACACACACACACACACACACACACACACACTCATTCCTTTTCCATATAGCCACACAAGCTTTGAAGAGCTCCTCTGTGGAGCTAACTTGAAAACACGCACAATTTTACATAAAAAGAGACCAAAGAGAAAAAAGAAACACCATCATGCTCAAGGCAGAACATCAGTAAAACACACACATGGCGCTCTGGGTAAATTCATTTGACAAACACAACAAATATGAGAGCAAAAGACATTCAGAGAAGAGAAAACCTGTTTTAAGCAGCGCACAAACATGTAGCCACGTGTAATTGGCTAAAAAATGAATACCTGAGCGGTTGGGGAGGAATTTTCTAGCTGAAGCTTGTGCAAGCCCTTACAGGACACAGCCGGGGAAAAATACCGTTGATCAAGTGGTTTTTATTTGGTTCTTAATTGTACTAATTGTGTTTACATTTACATTGCTCTAACCAAAGGCTGATCAGGTCATGAACGATTACATGGGTATGAAATCATCTCTGACCAGATGGCGTGGCTGTCTCAGTCATTACAGCTCCTGACCCTCTGCCAGATTACTGGGTATGGCCAGAGACAGTGTGCTCTGCCATCATGGCCATAAACAGAGAGAAATATGATTCATATTAACCCCAGGTCTTCAAATTAATATATAAGTGTAGATACAGAAGGTGTTTTTCTTTTCATATTAACTTCATTCCTTTGGTACCCATTTTAAACCTCCATAACATTGCATGCAACTGCATTTTCTTTTATGTGGTTAAGGTGTGTTTGAGTTTCGGCTTGGTAAGGCTTAGCGAAAGATCATGGTTTGGGTTAAAATGACTTTTCTGTAATGGTTACGCCGTTGGGGTCATGGTTAAATAATGAGCACTTGAGCTGTTTTTAGGGGTCTGTTTGTGGCCATTGTAAAAATAAAAAACTGTGACTTTTGGTGGGAAATGGGAAGCGATATCTATTCACTCATGGTACAAAACAATGTTTGGTTGACCCATCCAACATCCCCGACTCATCTGCACATGTTAAAACCCAACAAGTACTAGGCCAACCATAATAACCAGCTTTATCAACAAATCATGGTTTAGTCAAAATCACTGGACCATGGCCCAAACGTGGAGAAAATGTCAGTAAAATGGGGAATCGGTACAGGCTTTACCTCAATTTAAATCCCAATTTGTGTTCGTTTTTCAAAGGAATCAGCAGCTGCATTGCTCTGGGTTGGACAGTTTACCGGTGAGTGAAAAAGCAGAGCACTGTTGAGATGATACCGTTTTAAAGAACAGGCCACAACACAATGTGTGGAGTTCTCCCTCTGACCGTGGCCTCTCACCTTCACAGATAACACCTTCTAACTATGGGAGAATAGCTGAATCCCTCTGGGAGTCGTCCTCAGAGCTCCACGTCTCATTAAGACACACACTACATGAAGAGAAAAGGGCAGGGAAACAATGGAGCAATGTGGGTAAACGATAGAAAGAATGGCAATATTTAATAATAATAATATATATAATATATATTATGTAATAATATATATATATAATATATTATATAATATATATAAAATGGTGGCAGAAAAAATGGGTATTTGTGGGTGGTGGAAAATAAAAAGAGTGAAATGGCAGGAAAAAAAGCACAACATTTTAAGAGTTTATAGAGTTTTATAAAGTGCAAATGAGTAGGAAAACACTCTGCATCTTGTGTGTGATGTGATGCTCTAATTATCCCTGAGGCCCTTTGGGCTGGGCGAGTGTTAATGAGTATTAATGAAAACAGATCCAGAGAATACAGAGAACTGCCTCTTAATGATATATAAACAAGAAAAAGCTGGGCCTAGTTTAGATGAAAGCTTGGATGGAGAAACAACTCTCCCCTTTGGGACGGCAGCTGTGGGTTAATGACGTTAGGCAGAGGAGAGTGGGAAACTTAGAGTGTGTGTTTACTGCAGGTCATTGTAGATGTTACTAGATACAATATTACTAATGATAAAATAAAGTAATAGGCCTGCAAATGCTCCTAGGTACAAACTGCTTTTGCCATGTTGGGGAAAATGAAACCGTGCTTCTTTCCTCCTACCTGCTTTTGATGTGGTCTGCCACTTCCCCACGGGCCATGGTGTCAGTGCAAAAGTCAGTGAAGGGGCAAGCCACAGTCAGCTTGTCCAGCAGCTTGTGCACCAGCAGACTGGGTTTCCTGCAGCTCTGCAGCATGAGGGGCGTGCGGCACACCGGGCAGAAGTCGCTCTCCAGCAGGAAGCTGGTGAGGCACTCCTGGCAGTAGGTGTGTCCGCAGGGCGTGTCCAGAGGCCTGATGAGCGCCTGCAGGCAGATGTGACAGACCAGGTCGTCGTCCACCTCGTTTGTGTAGAGGTACTCGTGGTTCTCCTCTAGCTGGTGGCTGTGCCCACATGAGACACACAGGTCAGGAGGCGGAGACAAAAGTCCATACTCTGAGGGGGAAAGGGGTGGAGCAGAGGCCCCCGCCATCGCCATGACAACTTCTGGCTGTATACTATCCTCCTCGATACTCATTTGGAGTCGGGATGTCTCTTTGAATCCAGTCAGGAAGTCATCAACAGCATAGATCTATGTGAGGAAAAGGAATATTATATGTAATGTAGTTATATTGTTGTGATCAATGTAGGATTTAACTGTTGTATGTGGCCAAGCTGGGGGTAGTTAAACTACTTTTTTTAGAGTTAAGTTGATAGCCAAGTGGTTCCTAACATGGGTATCCGGCCCCCAAAAGGGTCACAAGATTACTTGGATAGATGATAAATAGGTATATAAATGTTATGGTATTTGTTCACTGTGTCTATAAGGGACCCCCAAAATAAAACATTTTTTAGTAAGGGGTCACAGGCCAAAACGGTTGTGAATATAATTGTAAATAACAAATAAATTAAAAAAACTAGCCAGTAACAGCAGAGAAATGTTTTGGAGTAAAAAGATGAATATATGCCTCTGGAACGTTATAAAGAAGTTCACAATATTGTCCTACAGCTAGTTTCTCAAAAATGAACTAGAACAGTAGCTGAGTAAATGTATACCGGTGCTTTACCCCACCAAAGAAAGGGAGTCAGCAGCCACAGTTATCATTTCAAGTAAACAGGGTGTGAAAATATTCATAAGCAATGTTGCTGGAGCAGAGCTTCTCTTAAACACAAAGATGAACAACAGCAGCACATAATGTGCGCAGCAGTCCTACAAACTTTTCTTTCTTGTTTTTCTCAATATCTTGGATTTTCTACGCTGACACAGAGGACTAATATCAAACTACTGAGATTTCAAGAACATCAATAATCCTCATCGCAGCAGCAAGTGTCGAGGCAGATAGACACAGATAAGTCTCCAGCACGCACTCGTTGTACTGCATGACTAATGTTGTCAGATGTGACATGATTTCAAACCGTTTTCTACTGCCTCACAGGTTTACATGCATTCGACACTGTGAGCGTGCCAATGCACACGTCATTTCCAAAACAGGCAGGCTTCTCGAGCACATGGACACGAACAGATGGGCTCAGTCAGACACGTCACCTTGGCAACAGCCATCTTGTTGGCACTCCACAAGCTTTGTTTCTGGACTCGCTATTTGGGCTTGGCTGAATAATCAGACATTAGATCTTGTGAAAAAAAACAACAACAACAAACAGGAACAAAACTTGTGTTTGTAGTCTGAAGAAAGCAAATGTCATCCAAGTGTGAGTTCTATTTTAATTGGATGTGTTCCCATGCTCTAAATAAAATCAGAGCAAACAATACACTTTGAAGTGAATCCCATATGCTAATGGCGGCACAGGCTCTCAGTAACTCTCAGAGTTGTCAAAACAAACAGGACGTCCTCATTGCTTTTTACATACGCAGCATGAAGTGCACGGCGAGTTGTGACAGCTTTATAAGCTCAGTGTATTTGGGTGAGTCTGGGAGGGGACTGCTAACAAGAAGAGGCTGAGCAGTCTTAACAAAGATGAACTTTCCCACTGAGAGCCTGCGGTAACATGGCTGATTCATCACACTCTCTGGAACATGCTGCGTGAGGTCTGCCCTGATCTATGGAGCAGTGCACTTTCATCACTGCACAGGATGAGCTTAAAATAGAAAAGGATAGAATGAAAAAGAGAGAGAAAGAAATATCTAAGGGCGGGAGCAGAAAAAAATGTTTTAAAGTAAAGGAAAAATGAAGGTGGTTTGATATTCTCCCCAGTTCCTTATCTGAACAGGATAAGGGAATCAGTTTGTTCTCTTTGGGAAACTTTGATATTAAAGAAGTAATGATAAAACACTAACAAAGGAACATAGTAAAGTAATCAGAATTTTAAAACATTTCATAACTTTAAACCTCACTGGAACACATTAACCATAACAATTTGTGTTTGGAATGTCGATCACCTTCCAACAATACTTTCCGCATACAAATACATGTACATCCATGCAGAGACACACACACACACACACACACACACCACTGCACACCCACTCATACAGATGGGCACATTCAGACAGAGGACACGCCTGTGCCTGAGGAGCATCAGCTTTCTCCAGTTCATTCCTAATCCCTGAAGTGACAGGACGACCTGAACGCCACAGTATAAGACAGCTGATAGACTGGACTTTAACTACACATTACTGATGCTTTATTAGTAGCTACACCTGCCTCACAATTAGCAAGCATTAGAATGATGAGGATTTTAGTCAGGCTGCATTCTGTCCTGGTTTTTATTTCATTTCACTGTTGAAGAGCAGTGTTTGGACTGTCAACACAAAAGCAAAAGTGTTTCCTTTGTCTTTGTACCAAAGTCAAGCTCAAAAGGTTGGATATTTAACTATTAAAAGACTGGGCGAGCTGTTTGTCTAAGTAAGCCTACCCCTTAATCGTCACACACTGTACATTTTATGTAAATAGGGTTGTTGATTCACTCTCATGTTCCTCTCCTGTGATCTGGAAAGACTTGATGCGTTAATAATGATACAAGTCATGTCAAGTCAGCTCCTTTTCCTAACGATTGAGTTTGAAAAACAACCCAATGACAAGCTGAATATGTCTGCGTCCACACTCTCGCTGTCCACACTGAAGTAGCATATACTTTTCATACTCAACATAATCAAATCATATCTGTATCAATCAAACAAACACACCCTGCTAGAGGCGCAGCCAAATGAGATAAGTGAGAGCAAATCATTCTTAAACACAACAGTCTTCTTTTGCATAACTTTTTTTTTTTTTATTTGCTTTTAAGTGCCGCAACATACCGAAATGTATGCTATTATGTATTTGAACTGACACAGACTACACCTGCTCATTGTATTTGAAGCAGCTGTGGCCTCACATGGAAAAGACTATAAACTGCCATCTGATTCATGTTAAGCAACAAACTAATTTAAAGGCTGACACACAATCACAGGAACCACGCTCACAATTACAGCACAGAGAAGGAGTGCTGAATGAGAAGTTGTCAGTTCATCATTAGGTAAACAAAAAGTCAATATAGCATGCCGATACTAATTCACCAATGCTGATTCCAGCTTGGTAATAAACACTGACCTTGAGCACAAACAAAAATAAGGATTTTTTGTTGGTGTTCAAGGAAAAAAGAATGTGTGAGATCCAACACACACACCACACACACACACACACACACACACACACACACACACACACACACACACACACACACACACACACACACACACACACACACACACACACACACACACACACACACACACACACACACACACACACACCCACAGCATAGTCTGTTGTGTTCAGACATGTCGATGAATCACTGAAGATTCCAGTTAGACAGTTTTTTTCACTTTCAGCAGAAATCAGTTTCATAACCAACACATCACACAGTGCACATTAAACAGTATTGACAGTATGTAACATGACACATTAATTATATTGACAATTGGGGTTTAAGACAATAGCCAGCCTATCAAGAATCCCATGATACATTAATTATATAACACAACTAGTACTATTGTCAGTATTCTTGAAATCTAGCACATACTGTTCCACTTAGAATAAACATATATATATATTTGTTCTTAGAATGATCATATAGGATGTGAAGCAACTAGGTATGATGGGAATTTATAGTGATTCAATATGTATGTAGGTTGCCTGGCTACAAAGTGTTCTCAGACAGAAGGGTGTCGCCTTGACCATTGTCAGGCAATTATCATATGGATGTTAGGGTTGTTAACATGCTGTGCTCCCCCTTCTGTCTTCCCCCCACATGTCTTGGGACTGTAATGTGGATTGCCTAGCTGAATTAATCATCTTCCCTGTGTCCCTTCCCTGTATAAAGTCATTGCTTTTCTGTGTAACTTGGTCAGATTTCCTTACCACATCAGTGGAACGGGTTATCTGTCCTTTCTAGCTGGAAATAGTTTGATTCTGTTAAATGCTGTAACTCTTTATTAAATAACACATGGTTTAAGCTTGTATATGTGTTCCTTTCTTACCAGAATAGGGTGATTAAGTGTGGAATATCCACCCCACTAGGTAATGTAATTCCTGTCCTTTCAATAACCTCTACATAAGGCTCTTGTGTGTGTGTTTGTTTGTGTGTGTATGTCGGTCCCTCTCTGAATTCATATCTCAGCGGTGAGTTGGAGCCAGACCTGACACCTCAGTCTGGGGAACAGCTGCAACACTCTGTGAAGTGTCTCTAATATCAGAATGGTTGACTGGATGAGCACAGGCTGTACTGAACACTAGGCTGAGATTAGCAATCACACACACGTAGGTAACAGAAAAAAGCTACACAAGCAACTATCACACACATGTGAAGTGAGCAATCACACAGGGATTTAATGCAAATGAATTCCATGCAAATAGCAGTGACCAGCACAAAGCCCCGGAACATTGTTTTGTAACTACTGACAATGTTTCTACTGTGGAGGATTTAACACAAGTTACAACCAGTTATGATAAAAAAAACTATTTGTAGAGGGGAAAGTATACTTACATGGCTTCATGAGCGACGTTCACTTTTAGCAGAGCAGTTCACCTGGGCAGGTAAAGCCTCACAGAGGGTGTAACATTAAACCATTCAGAGTGAAGGTGGGGGGAGCAAAGGAGTGTAAAATGACACAGTAAAAAGGACTTTGTCCCAGTCAGAGAGTCAGATGATTGGCTGCAGGTCTTCAGCTGAAGAAATTATATCCGGCTGCCCGTCTTAAAGGAATTCTATAACCCAAAGTGGGAAGACTGTCCCTGTGCGAGCTCAGACCTTACTCACCTCTAACAGGCCAAGGTGATCAGGAAGTGGCAGAGGGGAGGGGTGGAGCCAGAGAAAAGGTAAACAAGAGAACTGCCCAAACCTGTTCTGGAGAAACTGTGATCTCCCATTAAGTGGAGTGACGCAGGAAACAGAAGCATGCAGGGTTATGAGAAGCAGTTGATACATTTGTACATGTAGCCTACCAGAAGCACTATCAAACCACAATTTAAAAAAAAAAATGTAAATGTATTTCAAAAGGGCACCAGCAACTTGAGCAACAAGTTCTGACAGGACCTCATTTCTAACACGATCAAAATGTAATAACCCACAAAAACATTTAATGCCTACCTAGATGATTGATTTCCTGCAGTCCATTTTAGTAAACAGAAGGACTGTGCTCTGGTCTTTACACAGGAAGCCCATAATCTGAGTAAATAACATGTCTCAGGCTTAGATAATACTACCATGCACGCATTTGTGTACCATACACACATACTACCTTATTTTATGCTATGGTTTTTCTTCCCTATGACAAAAGCTGCTTTTGTAAATCTGTGCGTGTGATTCTGGCTTTGTACAAAAACAGTCGTTATCCTCGTTTTAAGATGTGGTTTCCCTCTCGGCTCTTCCTACCTCACGCTGCTCTTTAAACCCTGAGACTCTCAGCCACAGGTGCTCCAGACACAAAATTACGTTTCCTCATGAGTCACTCTGAGACCAGTTGAATATGTGTCTGGGCAGAATATACAGAAAAAGCACATATGGGTTACTGCGTCGGAATATCAATGACTCAAGTCTTCCTTTCATGTACAGTACAGTAAACTTGCTAAACAACAAAGATGATGTACGCCATTATGTATAGACCTTAAATATATACAGCAACAAGAATTGAAAGTAGGGTTAGGGTTATATACTTTTTTGTAATCCTGTAGTGATCTTGAGCAATTTTCCGTCAAAAGTGTAAAAAGGGTGCAAAATGTTCCCACAAAATGTACCGGTGTGTGGTTGAGATCAAAATGAAGGCAGAGTTGGAAGGATGGGTTTGGCCTGATCATGATGAAAATGCTCTCTAGTTGTCTATGCTCACCCTCACTGAACAATCAGGTAGTGGAGCGTATAGTCTCTTAAAGTGGACCTATCATGCGATATTTGAATAATATATTGTAGGGCCATACCTATATAAAACATGTCTGTGAAGGTTTTTTTTCAAAATACCAAACAGATCATGCATTTTAGCCATGCCTCATTTCGCTCTATTCCAGCCCTGTCTTCACAAGGGCTGATTCTGTGGCAAATGAGCTGCAGCTGACCACGCCCCCCTGCAAAGGAGGGGGGCGAGGCACGAGCGTCATGTTACCATGCTGTTACCATGCTGTTACCATGCTGTTACCATGCCACAGCAACCTCTCATTCCCCTGATAGGTGGAGAGTTGCCCATATAGGCGGAGCTCCTTGTTTCTGACGTCAGAGATATTTCAAATCTGGATCAGTCTGTATCAGATCCGTTAAAGCCCCGTTTTTAGAGATTTTGTGTATGGAGGAAAAGAGAGAGGGTTGTGTTTTCTGACACTTGGTGAGTTCCCTGACACACCGGGGACACACATTCATGTATAAAAGACATATAAAAGTGCATTTTGCATGATAGGTCCCCTTTAAGTGATGGTTGAAGAACAAGAAACTGTAGAGTAGTTCCCTGTGACCTTTGAAGCTGTCATATCACTCCCATTTCCTTTCCACACGAACAGACTCCTGTCTCCTTCTCTTCTCCTGACTCTGATAAATAGCGTACCGAAGCAGGATGTAACTACTGATGGGAAATGCCAATGTGAAACTTTCAAGTAAATGAAGCTGTCTGTGTTGCTACAGTGATTCAAATATGTGGAGTTTCTTCAACTTCCAAGTTCTCTTTGAAATGCTGAGTTGAACCTGCATCCTGTTTCATTTCGACTGAGTCTATAGCTCCCTGCCGCTGGAGTTTATCTAAACACTGTGGTGCAGGTGAAACCAATCTCTCCCTGTCTCTCTAGGACACTTTCTCTTATTTCACACACACACACACACACACACACACACACACACACACACACACACACACACACACACACACACACACACACACACACACACACACACACACACACACACACACACACACACACACACACACACACACACACACACACACACACCTCCCTCCCTCTATCTCTTCCCAGCTTAGCTTAGAACATTCCTCTGACACACTTTCCTCTAAGTTTCCTGCATTGATTTGAATTCAGATGGCAGATGAGAAAGTAAAAGAACTGGCAGATAAAAAGCCAGGAAATATTTCCCTTTCAAGTCACTTTTTGAAATACCCATCATCAATTTATTTTTCTATCCATTCTCATGTGGCAGTGAAAGGTCGGTCTCTCTTCCTTACACACAGCATCCATATTTCATGGAGCAAAGGCTTGAATATTGAAGAGTGGAAACAGCAGAACGAAGGTCATCAAATATAAGCAACCGAGCCGGCTCCACCATCACCAGGGAGACGGCCTCCTTCTTGTCCTTTTAATGTGATTGTTCAATGCCGACCGTGTGTGGGTGCAGGTGTGGATGTTGTGAGCGTACGCTTTGGGATCAATGAGAGAAAAAGAAAGTTTCTTTTTAATGTCTAACATTAAAGAAATACTTGTTCTGCCTTTTAAGCTTTACTTTGTCCGTTTTGCAAGGGCTATAATTTAGCCTCAACCACCTCTCACACAGTGTGTGGATAAAACACTACCTCCAGATCCAGGCTGCATTTAATTAGGGCCTGAGCACGTAGTGCAAAGACCTATTGAAATCGTCAGTATTATTATTTTTCTGTTACCGGTTCTGCACTTTCAACCTGTTTTTGAGGGGGTTACGACACTATTCATGTAGCGACATTTGGCAACGCCGCCAGGACCGGTGAAAATGTTAACATTCTGGATTCGATGGGAGAACATTTTTCAACTTGCTCTCTAGCGCCACCTGTGTAAGTTCAGTGTTTCGAAAAATGTACAAAGTCGCAGCGTAAGTCTGAGGGACCTGAAATTTTGCACACTTATCCGGGTGGAGCAGCTCTACATATTATCCTCTCATATCCCGAAGCTCCGCCTACTTTGATTTTTTTTAAATTAGCATAATGTGAAAAACATTGAAATATTAACTTAAATTCCAATTTCTTGATTTTCCAAACCAAACTTAGTGCACAGCATCAATGGAGGGGCAGACACATTAACATACAAAATGAGCACGAGGTGTGGAAAAATGTGGCCGACATCAATCAAAACGTATTAGCAAAAGGGTGTGGCCTACACATAAATGCTCACAATTCATCCAAAATGTATCCAAATATCACAGATTTCGGTGGATAGGTTCAGTGTGTCTTGGGGAATAGGCACAACAAACACTGTTCATTTCGAACAATAGGGGGCGCCAAAAACACAACTAATTTATATCTCGAGAACCGATGGACTAAAAAAATATATATTGTCATAGACATACTGGCAGGGTGAGTATAAACTGAGATTTAAAGGGTCGCAACCAATGAAAAATGTGGGCGTGTCCTATTCAGTTTTTTCTCGAAATCGAAGGGTTAAAAAATGTACCGAGCCATAAGTAGGGGAGAAAATGAGTTACGGCCTTTAAATTCGGAACGCATGTCACAGCCCACAGCCTTTTCCAGACTGTAGAAAGAAATCGGACGTTTTAGCAAATATGTCTCAGTAGCACCCCCTATTGTGCGGTAGTCAAATATAGTTTCTTCGAACTACCCGAAACTTGGCACAGAGATTCCTCATGGAAATGCGGACATATTTCAAAATGGCTTCCATTATCTCCGCCCCCCATGAAGTCGGCCATTTTGAAATATGTCCATTTTAAGCGCATTTTCGCATACTTGTCCTAGGAAAATGATCGGAAAAATTTCAAACCAGGACAAGATCAGCCCATATCCAATGTGATGCTAAATTGTGAATAAATAGTTGACTGCTCAAACGGGGAGCTCGGAAGCTAACGGAACATGTACCAATTTTGACGATTTAAATGCCACAAAATCGCTAAAATGACTTTCGGACGCAAACCTTGGAACACACGTCACAACCCACGTCTTTTTCCAGACTGTACAAAAAAAATGTACATTTTTGTACACCAGCTCAGTAGCGCCCCCTATTGTGCGATAGTCACATATAGTTTCTCCAAACTACCCCAATCTTGCCACAGACATTACTGATGGAATTGCGGACATATTTCAAAATAGCTTCCATTAGCCCCGCCCCCCAGAAAGTCGGCCATTTTGAAAAATCTGTGTTATTCATGCATTTTAAGCGCTTTTTCGCATACTTGTCCTAGGAAAATGATCGGAAAAATTTCAAACCAGGACAAGATCAGCCCATATCCAATGTGATGCTAAATTGCGAATGAATAGTCGACTGCTCAAACGGGGAGCTCGGAAGCTAACGGAACATGTACCAATTTTGACGATTTAAATGCCACAAAATCGCTAAAATGACTTTCGGACGCAAAACTTGGAACACACGTCACAACCCACGTCTTTTTCCAGACTGTACAAAAAAAATGTACATTTTTGTACACCAGCTCAGTAGCGCCCCCTATTGTGCGATAGTCACATATAGTTTCTCCAAACTACCCCAATCTTGCCACAGACATTACTGATGGAATTGCGGACATATTTCAAAATAGCTTCCATTAGCCCCGCCCCCCAGAAAGTCGGCCATTTTGAAAAATCTGTGTTATTCATGCATTTTAAGCGCTTTTTCGCAAACACCTCCTCGGGAAAAGATCGGGAAAATTCCAGTCCAGGACAAGTTAAGCCCATATCCAATATCATGTTAAATTGCCAATAAAATAGTTGCTAGCTCAATCGGGGGGGAACGTAAGCTAACAGAGAATGTACCATTTTTGATGATTTACATGTCTCAAATGACTCCAAACTACTCGCATATAGTTTTCCAGATATTCACGAAACGCTGTATACACATTGCAATTATGATGGAACACATATTTCAAAGGGCTTTTGATTAGCCCCGCCCCCCACAAAAATGGCAATTTCCAAAGATGGCCCGTTTTCATGCATTTTGCGCACATTTTCTCACACTATCAAGCTCCACATTTGTGGAATCAGCTTCCAATTTGTGTTCGGGCGGCAGACACCCATCAGTTTTTAAGAGTGCGCTTAAGACCTTCCTTTTTGATAAAGCTTATAGTTAGGGCTGATTAGATTCAGCCCCTAGTTTTGCTGATATAGGCTTAGTTTGTCGGGGGACATCTTACTTCTTCCTTGTCTCTGTCTATACCTGTGTACTCTCATGTTCCGATTAACCAAGCTTCCCCAAATTTCTTTCTTTTTGGTGTCTCTATACGCCGGGATCCGGAGACATGGATGATCCTGCGGTCCTGTGTCCTGGATCGCGAGCCCTGGATCTTGAGTCGTGGCTGTGGTCCTGGATCATAGGTCCTGGATGGATATCCTCGTGGATTCATCTTCCTATTATACACACATGCATTTCCACACATTTTGACTACCTATGTTGCAAATGAATTATCTTTTCAATTTACACACCGCATCTATTGCACGTCTGTCCGTCCTGGGAGAGGGATCCCTCCCCTGTTGCTCTCCCTGAGGTTTCTCCCATTTTCCCCTTTAAACTGTGGGTTTTCTCCAGAAGTTTTTCCTTGTACGATGTGAGGGTCTAAGGACAGAGGGTGTCGTCTTGTTATACTGATATTCTGTACACACTGTGAAGACCACTGAGACAAATGTAACATTTGTGATATTGGGCTATATAAATAAACATTGATTGACTGCTCTTAGGGAAATTATCGGAAAAATTCCATTCCTGGACCAGTTCAGACCATATCCAAGGCGATGCTACATTGCGAAGGAATAGTCAGTCGCTCAAACAGGGAGCTCACAGCCTACAATGTACAATTTTCCAACATTTACATGTCAGATACGCTACTCTGTCTTCCACATCATCTGTCTCTCACTCTCACACACACACACACACACACACACACACACACACACACACACACACACACACACACACACACACACACACACACACACACACACACACACACACACACACACACACACACACACACACACACACACTCAAACACACACACACACACACACACACACACACACACACACACACACACACATACACGCTCACACACTGCTAGCAATGATGTTGAGCAACTAACAAGTATGTTTTGTCTTGACTATATTTCAAGTATATGATAATAAAATAATATAGTATTTATTATATTGAATTGATTATGATTATGATTGTCATTATTAGTCGAAGTGGTTTATTTATTTACCATTTACCTCACTGTATACAAAAGTCACTGTGTTGACAACAGTGTTGTGCTAGTTACTGAAAACCAGTAACTTGTTACCATTACTAGTTACTTCATTTCAAAAGTAACTCAGTGACTTTACTGATTACTTACACCAAAAAGTAATGTGTTACTGTGAAAAGTAACTTCTTAGTTACTTAAAAAAGGGCTCCCATTAATGCCCTTATAGCCTTCATTTCAGTACTGTTATTGCATTGGAGAATAATATATTCTGTTGATCAACTTGACATGCATTATATGCAATCTGGATTGCATCGATATTAGCTGGCTTTCCATGTTTGTATATTCTTTCTCCAGGTAGTTGGAAACAAAAATCCGTCCCATATGCTGTGTGCCGCCCGGACATGCTATCATGCTAACTAGCTCCCTGAAAGCAGGTGACTCCACTGTAGCAACAGCCTGCATGTGTTCTACAACATACCGTGCGACGGCTTTATCGACTTGTCCCTGGCTAGCAGTCCCTTGGTTAAAATCCAGCCGCTGTTGCTTAGGTGCAGGTGCAGGTGGAGTGGCGTCGGCTGAGTCTCTGGTCTTAGCTACTAGCTTCGTCCCAGCATGTTGTTTCTGCAGATGTTTTAAGAGATTTGAATGACTGGTTTGGGCAGTAGATATGCTCTTTGACCCGCCAGGACACAATTTACATTTAACAGAAACGTTCTTTTCTTTGTGCTCGACAAAAGTGAAATAGTGAGAATATCTCCAGGTGGAGAAACTAGACTTGAGCTCCGCCGCCGCCATGACAGTCTTGTTAGTAAACAACACAAACACAGCCCGTCTCCGCATGTGACACAGGAAGTATTTAAGTACATTTACTCAAGTACTGTCACTCCTGTCGGTGGTGGTGGTGGGGGGGGGCTCATCTCACAATGTGGCTTGGGGCCCCAACTTGGCCAGGGATGGCCCTGCATACTGTCCAGGGCTGACAACTTCGCAGTGCAGCTTTTTAGGGAGGATGTACATTGCCTTGTTGGTTTCATTGAGTCAGTTTATAGCGTTTTGTTTGGTGCTGCACCTCTGTCAATTACTCTAGATTGTTTGGAGTAGAGTTATTATAATGTCTACAGTTGCTAGTATGTATACATTAACTGCTAATGGCACGAAGCTGTCACTGAAATACGTCTCGTGAGGTATCTGGTAATGACTGACGTGATATTGTAATGTATTACCATTGACGTGGTGTTAGACCGGATTATTATCAGACAGACTGTTATCAGCTGTAGGCTGTTTGGAATATAGTTCTTTTTTAATGTATAGCCAAGTTCCATATGGGTCACTGGTCATTACTACCGTAGATATATAAACACTAGATGGCTCAAGGGGGAGTTGCCAGCGTAGGTCACTGGCGGCCATCTTGACACAGTCAACAACTACATTACAGCTGTTGTAAGGTGAGTGATCTGCACGAAAACACTCTTATGTTGCGTAAATCTTGACTGATTTACTAACGGATGGGTTTAGTATAAACGTTATTAGCATGGCTATGATACAGGAGACAACAAGAGATGTTGAGAAAAGAAGGTCATAACTATACATATAAGTATGCAGTATCATGACTACATCTTCGATGTGTCTAACAACTGCAACAGTTAGGAAATTGGTTGATAACTGAGCAATCTACGGTTATTTCAATCGTGCACCATATACATGATGTTATGAATGAGCGCGCTGCCTGTGCCACGATGGGCGCCATGTGGCGACGTCAGTCTCCATTGGCCAGCAGTGCGGGTCACTCATCTAGTGTTTACTTTATATATATATATATATCTGTAATATTTTGTGCGTCCTTTATCCCCACAAATTCACAATAGTGCTTATATCTCCAAGTTGTAAATGCACTGCTGCTCTCGCTGATACTTGCATGTGCCATTGTGTGCATGTGTATGTGCTGGTGGTGGGCGTTGTTGTTAGAGATGGGCGAGTCATGATTCATCCGGATCATTAACCCGGATCCTAGTAATGAGCCGGTCGTGACGAGTCTCCCTCTCGATTAACCCGAGTCCTTTGAGTCCTACACCTGATGTGACGTAACAATTAAAACTATAAATTGCGTCACTCTTTACTCTCTTTATAACGTGTACAATCACATTACAACGTTGTTGTATCCAGAGATCCAGCAGACTCGTCGCCATGCACGAATCAACAGCAAATTCAGCCCCTCCTCCGGCTCCCGCGAGAGTCCCGTGAGCCGTGAGTGAGCCGTGAGTCGTTGGACTCGCGGGAGCCGTGAGTGAGCCGTGAGCCGTGAGTGAGCCGTGAGTCCGCAAATCTCTGAGTCTGCTGCGACTCGTCGAGGGAGCCGTGGGACTCGCGGGAGCCGTGCGAGCCGGAGGAGGGGCTGAGTCTGCTGTAGATTCGTGCATGGGGACGAGTCTGCTGGATCTCTGGATCTGCTGCCTGCTATATGTTACGGCTCTGAGTCCTCGTAGGCTACTGGTCTCTCTCGATCATTGACCTGGATTCACGGATCCCGCGATTTTTCCGGCTCTAAATTAAGTTTCAGTGTAGACTTCTAACAAAATGATCATGTTGTGCAACAGTCTCCTGTAATAATATCTGCATTTCCAATAAGGATCTTACTTGGAAACTCGTTTATTTTGAACATGGCACACAAAAAGAAACAAATGATAGAAAATTGCAAAACAGTTAGAATATATAAAATGTAATTATACAATTATTATTATTATTATTATTATTATTATTATTATTAATAAATGAAAACACAATTGTGCAAAATTAGCTTAAGTACAGGAACATATTAAAATAACTATATACATATAATGCAAAACACTTATTTTTTCAAATGCGCACACACACACACACACACACACACACACACACACACACACACACACACACACACACACACACACACACACACACACACACATGTTTTATTAAAGCAAAAGACACTGTGTAGCGGAGGTTAATGTAACGTTAGTTTAATATGCTGGTTAAATGCAACAACTTTTCGGTTTCACCGGTAGGATTTCTACGGTCTTGGTCATGCTGACTCATATGACTCAAATGACTCAAATGACTCGTATGATCCGGATCTCTTCAATGATTGACTCAGAAGACTCCGAGTCCATAAAATGATCCGGATTTGCCATCTCTAGTTGTTGTGTATTTGTGTGTGTTAGCAAGTGTGTCTGTGCATTTTCGCCATAAGGCAAGGGTTCAGTTGGATCACATAATGTAACGCAGTAACGCACCCATTTCAATCACAGTAACTATAACGGCGTTAATTAATGGGAATAGGTAACTAGTAACGCCATTAGTTACCGCAATAAGTAGTTGCATATAACTGTGTTGTGCACACTCCCGTTCCGTTGGAGGCGGTAATGCACCTGCAACCTGGTTAGCCAACCACCAAAAAACACCAAAGGACACGAAGAAGAATACAGACTTCAGGGAGTAAAACGTGAGTAATATATTGCCAATTGTGTATTGCATTGTTGTGTGCAAGTGCTATGACGGTCATTGACATTGTGTGTTAGTATTGCAACACGTGGGTGTGTGCAGTGCTATTGCTACCTCAGCTAACCACGCATGCTTAGCTGGGCGACGTTTCTACAGGCCAACTTTATACAACAGCCACTGCTATTACTCATGCTGATATGGGGGCCTTTTAAACCAAAGGGATGAACAACATATGGCTTGCTTAGTGTAGTGATTGTGGACGTGGGGGAACGCCGCCCCCCCCCCTCTTACTAGTGATGTGTCGGTCGTGAACGAGCCGGGTCAAAGAGCCGGCTCTTTTAATGGCGCATTTCCACTGCAGCGGGTAGCCCCGTTTAACCGTCCTCAAGCGGCCAGGCCAGTTTTTGGTGGCATTTCCATATAGCCTGGTACCGGCTAGCGGGTACTTTTTCTGGCCCCATAAAATCGTGGTTCTATCAGACCAGGCCGCGTCTATCGTTCCAACCCAGTTTAGATTTAACCACTTCCGCATTACGCAAGAACGTAGCTCTACGCGATAGCGTCATAGACTTCTTCTTCGGCAGTTATAGCGGTCGCGGTAAAGCAGGATATTGAATAGTTGTTTTTTGTCTTTCCAAAGGATTTGTTGACTGAAAGTAAACGATCAAAGCCATATCGAAGAGTCCTGAGATTGTATTACTGGTGTTTTATCATCTATAAATAGCCTGTGTGTATTCTCAAATGTCGTTTCAGGACAAACAAAAGACGTTTTAAATATCTTATCAGCTGGTGTAAGTGCAGAATATTGAATAAATACATATGTTTATAAATGTGTGTGTGTGTATATATATATATATATATAAATATATATATATATATATATATAAAACAGTATCATTAAATAATGCTGTGTGTGTATAAATGAATACATCTGTGTATATTTATGAATAAATACATGTGTGAGTACATATATAAGTGTGTGTGTATATGAATAAATGTATATAAATATATATATAATGTCAGATAAATGAAGTACACAGTAATAGTTAAGGTTATATTCAATATGCTGCACTTACACCAGCTGATAAGATATTTAAAACGTCTTTTGTTTGTCCTGAAAACGACATTTGAGAATACACACAGGCTATTTATAGATGATAAAACACCAGTAATACAATCTCAGGACTCTTCGATATGGCTTTGATTACAGGATCGTTTACTTTCAGTCAACAAATCCTTTGGAAAGACAAAAAACAACTATTCAATATCCTGCTTTACCGCGACCGCTATAACTGCCGAAGAAGAAGTCTATGACGCTATCGCGTAGAGCTACGTTCTTAGAGCTAGATCCGTAGAGCTCCGTTCTACGGAAGTGGGCGTGGTTAAATCTAAGACGCGACCAGGCCAGGGCTGTGACGTCAACACTTGAGAGAGAGAGAGAGAGAGAGAGAGAGAGAGAGAGAGAGAGAGAGAGAGAGAGAGAGAGAGAGAGAGAGAGAGACATTTTTTTTATTTTATCCTTACATTAATGTTCGACAACCCATGCTTTTATGGAGCCCCGAAGAGCTACATAGCTAGCTAAGGCAGATAGCCTAGGCAGATAGCCTTAGCTAGAGCTATTGTTTGCTAACACCATATGTGCCATTGTTTACGTTCAGTTTTTCTTTTCTATAGTTGTTGTTGCTATTTAGTATTGTGCTGCAGTAGTTTGTGGAATTAACAAGTCATTTTGCTGTTCTAGATGATTACATTGGGACTCGTGAGGAGGAACATTCCCGAACAACGGTTGATGGCAGTGTTCCGTCCACATCGTCATCGAATCCAGAACGGACCCCAGCTGAAGAATCGACACCAACTCAACCACCAACACCGAGTGCCATCACGACACCGCAGCGTGTGGTTCTAGGTAAGAAATAGAAATGGCAAAGCGACTGGAATTGTGTTTTGTTTTTTTAAACCTTGGATCATCCATCAACAGTAATTAAAATAAGCTATACCACTGTGTGGAAATGCTCTGTTTCAAGTAAAGTCTTAGCTAGTAAGCAGCTAGTACAGTTGTGTGTGACATCCTATCATATACATAAATGTATATTCATTATCAACAGGCTGGACATAATGTAATTCACTTTCACAATCATTGTAAACATCTAGGGCCAGAACTTTCTTTAGTTCACCTTACTGTTGTTCTGTTTATACATGTTATTCTTATATCCTTGTGTGACCTGTACCTGTCCTGTGTTTTTTCCTTATTGCTAATTATTATCTTATTGTCACCCAGGCAAGAGGAAACGAGGAGGAGAGGATCGGGCCCAGCAGGAACGGCACCATGACTGGGCAGCCGACTGGCCCGTCTCCTCCGTGATACTTCAAAAAACCTTAATAGTTATTGTACATATTATATATTTTGTATCTAGTTCATTTTTAAATGCAACATTTGTACTTCCTTGTTTATTTATTTTCTTTAAAATGTTCATTTTATATTTACAATTCCATGTATATTTATGCTGGCTGCAATACAGTTTACATTTTTTATTTGTATTGTTTAATGGCATGCCTTTTTGATACAACATTTGTATTTTTATACTGCCATCAATAAAGTACTTCTTTGACTTATCTTATCTCTTGTTGATAATGAATGGCACCCAACATAAAAAAATCATAAACGTACATGAATTTATAAAGCAATAACAAACACCATCAGTTAGGAAAAAGCCCCTTACTTTTAAGAGATTTAAAGCAAGAAATTGAGTTTGCTAGCTTGAGGTCCTCCTCTAAAACATTATTACATGTTTATTTTGTAATGGTATTAAGAATACATGATAAATACATAATACATGTAGAAATTGCTCAATTGTAATACCCTCGTTCTACTAGACTCAAACAACACATTCCTTATATATTTCAAAGACGAGAGAACAAAATAAACCTATAACCCATTCAAGCAAGCTTTTAACATGTCTAGAAGAAAGATTGAGGTTATATTTAATATATTATTTTATGTTGTGGATACTTTAGTCTCCATCCATGTTTACAATTGTCCACACTATTTTACACTTGCATTTATGAATATAGTTTTGCTGTGTTTTACACTTTAGTATTTATGTTTATAGTTAGCTTTGAAGCCGGTGTTATGCCCGCAGATAGAAGCCTTGCAAACATTGACGCCCTGTTCGCGGGGACGCGCAAACGTCACGTCATCGCCTGTATTGACTGTTTGTCTAGTTAGTGCGAATGCTGTTTACAGCATTCCACTATAGTACTTCAAAACTTTATTCTTCCCTTATTATTTCAGCCAATACTTTGGCTCTCCATAACTTCAGCTTACTTTCAGCTACAGAAACATTCAAATATTAAACTATTCAACCTTTTCAGCAATTGATAAGAAACCTTCCAACTTTTTCAAAATATTTCATACTTTTTGAAATATTCAGCTTTTTAAACTATTTTTTTAACATTGAAGTCAATGGGAGATGCCTTCAAATCCACTTTTCCTACACTTTGCGCACCATAATTTCAGCCAGACACTTCATTCCAAACTTTCAAATGACCACAATACCTTCAGCTATTAGATGTGGATGGAGCAGCTCGTAACTCTAGAGTGCTTTGATCTCAAAACAGAGTGCAGGACAGCTCAAAATTCTCCCCCAAAAATGGTTTATATTAAACAAAATGCCTCTTGAGGGTATGAAGTGACAAAAAGTCCAGTTAGCTCCCAATTGATTCCCTGTTAAATGTTCCGGATCTTTCTTCAGAGCTCCTCATCTTCCTCTCCCTCATCTTCCTCCTCCTCTTCCTCATCTGTCTCCTCCTCATCTTCCTCTCATCCTCATCTCCTCTCCCTCATCTTCCTCCTCTCCTCATCTTTCTCC